>NC_054474.1:4267019-4601186 GCF_017639515.1 Carcharodon carcharias
CTCCCCACCCTATGATCGGACCCCACCTCACGCCCCAGTGGTTTCACTGACCACCCTCATCCCAACCATCATCAACCTCTTCACATCCAATATCTACCCCCAAATTCTCACCCAGCCCCTCCCATCTCCAGTTGATACTCTAAACTGCCCCGCACTACAGCGTGTTCCACCCTTGCAATCTCTAAGCAGCAGGAAAGCGTCTCCTTGTTCATTCTCCATGGTGAAGGTGACCATGTTCCTCATCTGGGGGTGTTTGCTCAGGTTCCGTGGGTACATGGGTGACCGGTAAGGGCATTCTGCCTGGAAGGCTCTATTGCAAATCGTACAGGATACCGCAGGTAATTGAGTTTAGACAAGCTACTGCCTCAGGATTTCCTCTCCTTGATTTTCTCTCTGCCTTGCTTTTGAAGAAGGCTGCATTGCTTTTTACTTGGATACATAAGGTGCAGCTTCTCCCAGGATTCAAAGTCATTATCAAACCTCCTAAGTGAAGCCTTCAGAGTGTCTTTGTAGTGCTTTGGTCATCATGAGACCGCACCCCAGACTCAAGATCTCCATTGAATATTCGCTATATTGAGTGAGCGTCAGGCATTCTGGCCACGTGACTAGCCCAAGTCAGTTATGACTGTCACAATATGGTGTGGATACTTGGCATGCCATTTCAGGTGAGCACCTCAGTGTCTGGTATTTTGTCCTGCCATATGATCTTCAGGAACTTCTGAAGACAGCTCAAGAGAAAGTGGTTGAGCTTGTTAGCATAACGATGGTACACAGTCCAAGTCTCGCGTGCATAGACCAGAGTGGATAGGACTCTTGGTCTCTAGATATTTAATGGGGAGATGATGGCTAGCGGTAATGTCGCTGGCTGATGAAATCCAGAGGCCCAGGCTAATGGCCTGGGGACATGGATTCAAATCCCACTATGGCAACTGGTGAATTTAAATTCAATTAATAAATCTGGAATATAAAGCTAATTTCAGTAATAATGACCACGGAACTATCATTGATTGTCATAAAAGCCTATCTAGTTCACTAATGCCCCTTAGAAAAGGAAATCTGCCATCCTTATTCAGCCTGGCCTACATGTG
Source organism: Carcharodon carcharias (assembly GCF_017639515.1). Taxonomy (NCBI): domain Eukaryota; kingdom Metazoa; phylum Chordata; class Chondrichthyes; order Lamniformes; family Lamnidae; genus Carcharodon; species Carcharodon carcharias. The sequence continues at coordinate 4,268,108 of NC_054474.1, forward strand.
ACTCCAGACCCACAGCAATGTGGCTGACTCTGAAATGACCCAGCAAGCCATTCAATTCAAGGGCAGTTAAGGATGGGCAACAAATGTTGGCCTTGCCAGTGATGCCCACATCACATGAAAGTATAAAGGATATAGAATCGGTTTGGTAAGCAGGCTTACTCTTCTTCATTCCCAGACTGAAGACAGGCTACATGCATGTATCTTGTTGTCAATATAGACAGCTTGAGAGAGTGTACTGCTGAGATAAGTAAACATATCCACTGCTGACAGGCTCTAGTCATGGACTGAAACCTTGGGTTCAAGACAGGTCTTCCCTAGAGCAGGCTGGTATGATGCTTCAGTTATCTTTGTGCTAATCATATGGCTGAAGTTGTCACATGCAGACAAACGTATTAGTCATATGCAGACCACAGAGACTGCAAAGCAGGAAACCCACCAGTCCCTGGACTGCAGCCTCTCCTGCAACGCTCCCCAGCAGAGAAGAAGCTAAGTTCATCAATCAGGCCGACTTCCAGGCAGGGAACCTGATATATATATATAAAAAAAAACACACCCGCTCACTCATGCGATGGTAACACTGGACTTCCAGGGCCGGGATTTTTCAATTGGCATGTGGAGGGGTGGGTCGACACGCTGATGCATAAAATGACGCGCAGGGGTGTGTGCTGATGTCATCGCGTTGTATCGCGATGTTTCGCTCGTGCGCTGGAGTTGGCTGCGCGCCCGCCGATATTTAAATGGCCCCTTAAGACCATTAAGGAAGTAATTAACGTAACTGTTAATGCTCCCCGACCAACCTTAAGGCCGGCAGGTGGGCAAAAAGGCTAGGTCAACTTCAACCGCGAGCGAGATGAGGTTTCCTGAAGCTTTTATTAAATGAATAACACATCTTTCCGAAATATAAATAATATATTTCCATCTCATGTGGCACCAACAGGTGAGGGGCATGTCTAAATAGCCATTTATTTAATATTTTCACGAGCGATTCAACCTTCCTGAGGCAGCTCCGGGCCTCGTGTGTCCGCGCTGGCCCCGACTCTCCCTCCTCCCCCAACCCGCACAGCTTACGTCTTAAGCTGGGCAGGACTTAATTAACCCGCTGGCGTTAAAGGGAGCCGCGGAGCCGTTTGTAGGTGGAATCACCTCCCTGGCCGCCCCTGGCCTGGCCCCCGCTGAGCCCGCTCGCCGACTGAAAAATCCAGGCCCAGGTTTTCCAACCAGATCTCCACCCTCCCGCTTGTAGCGAAAAGGGTTAGTGTTAAATATGTAAGCAGCCTAGATCATCAGTGATGTAATGTCACATGACAACAGAGCACGCTGAGAGATGTTTCTATGTGAAGCCTCGTGCTAAGCCTTGTCCTGTATATAGTTTGAAGAACATTTAATAAAAGGTAAGGTATGCCAACAGCCTTTCCCCCAGCAAACTCTGTCGATCCTAACCAAGGACAACTGAAGCTCAGACCCCATAACAACAATAACAGGCTGCTTGGAAATCCCCCCCCATAAAAATTTTGAAGCCCGTGTTTCAGGTCTATGGTTATTCATCAGTTAGACTGCCAATCTGAAACATTATGGGTGCAATTTTAACCCATAGCAAATCCGACCTCCATTGGGAGACTGACAGGGTCAGGCTCAAAACTCAAAGTCAGAGGACAGCATTGGGAATGACATGTTCCGCGCAATCCCATATGGCTTTCCCGGCCGATAAGTTATGTTAAAATTACTTCTATTGGCTCTGCTTCTCTCTGCACATGAGCTGCTGAGTGCTTCCAGCATTTTTGATGTTTAAATATCTGTTATGCTCAGCAGCCCCTTTCCTTTAACCTCCTCCTACACCAGTCAGCTTAGTTGTGCAATCACCAATTAAGACCAACTTCCAGCACAGTAGCTGCTGTAAAACTCTTCACTTTCACCAGGTGTAATATGTGACAATTTAACCGAGATATTCAACTCAAGCGTAATAATTAAACTTCATGAAGACCTGGATCTCAAGGCTGAAATTTAATCTGCACACTTGTGTTTGGGAGTAGCTGGAGGTTTAAAATTGGGGAAATTGACAGGGTGCTGGCAAGTCAGCTCGAACCCATCAACTTCCACATTTAACTGCAATACATTAGGCTGCTTGTGCGGAATCCCCCCCACCCCCAGAGAGGTGGATTGTCAATTTCAATATGCTAATCATTCAATTAGAGTAATATTGACATACTGGACTGAGGCAACAGGGGCCTGGGGAGCCGGTGAGACCCCCACATTACCTCTTTTCAGGCAGGCCATCTGTCATGACACAGCAGCCGGTGAAGGATGAATTATTTAAAACCCCAGGGGGAAACATTAAACAACTGTCATAACCTATATTTTCAATTGGAATGTTTTGAGTTGCAGCTCTAAATTCAGGAATAAGACCACCAGTTCTTGAGAGGTTTTTATATCAAACTAAATGAAAAATTTATTAAGTTGCAACAAACTAAACACATACTCATGGCTACAAGTTACTATTATCATAACTTTTAGCAAATTCTCAAATTAATCTCCACTAAGGCAACAATAACCAATAGACTTAACCAGACACCAGGCAAAGCACTTTCACCTTATGAGTTCAAAATGATGTTCCTTTCAACTTGGTTCCTTTACAGACAGTTGTAGGCTTACAGGCTTAGGTCTTACATGCCTCTGACCTGCATATACAAACTCCTCTCAGGTTATACCCAGCCTTCCCTCTGAATACAAATTCCCAATGTATCACCAGGCCCTTTAAACTCCTTTCATAGTACCAATTTTATTAGTAATATGAACATCGCTTGGTGTCTCCTAGCTAGGTGCAAGATTTCAATCTTGAATGCTCTATTCAGCAACATGCAAATGTACCCTCTATGTACTGTTTACATCTCAAAACTATTATACATCAAAGCACCCAGGCTAGCTGTCTTTACTCCAATTAATACACACACAGATTAAACCTCTATTTAAAAGAAATCAGTGACATTATATACATAATATCTCTCCCTGACACCATCATAAATCAAATCCCGATGCCACATATATGTATGCACAACTAGGGTAACTTACAGTTTTCAAACTATTGATTCTTTGGGACTTCCTCCCTTAGGGCCTGGATCTTTGCAATGACAGAGAGCGTCTCTGTAGTAACTGTAGCTTTAAGGAATGTAGTGACTGTGGCTTTAAGACTTATTGTGTTGTATAGTATCATGTGAAAGTGTGAACGGATCAGCTCTTTGCATGGGAGACCTCAGAGTGGGAGTTCTTCTTCAAGTTGTGGAGCTTGATGGAAGTGTATAACTGCTGCTGAAGCTTGTAAATAAAGTTCGATGTTTCTAATGAAAAACCTATCTCGGAAATCAGTCCATAACAAACTGGCGATGAGGATGAATCGGGCTTGGCTTTGTCCCTCGCCCAGCGACTGTGTGTCTCTCGTTTAAACAGAAGAAAAGGAAGATATACACATGAGGTATACCACATTTTGGCAGGACTGACCCCTTCAAACCATGCACAGAGGGTTGGTGTCAATATGTAGGGTTCTATTTCCAAGCAAATGAAATAACTGGGTGGGGAAGAGAAGAACAATTCTCCTAAGCATTTGCATGAGTAAAACCTATAATTTAATCTGAAGTTTGATGGCCCCGATTCGAAGACCTTCAGTGACAGGGGAGACCTCATTAAGGGACATTTAAACCCAAACCCTCAGTCACCATACAGAGGTTCATGTTTAATTTGAGGGTTAGAGCCCTGGGGAGATCATTGCTACAAAGGTGGCGAAATTGAAACAACTGACTGAACACTGTCTGAACACTAAGCAAGATGCTCAGGGATCGTTTGACCTGTGGTGTGCAGGATGGTGTCATTCAATGATGATTATCAGCTGAATTAAACCTCAATTTTAATAAAATATTGGAAAAAGCACTCGTGATGGAAGGTGCTGAATGGGATGCACAGGCTATACAAGGCACACAGAATGGTGGTGTTGATTTCCAGTTGGGGCAGGAACGGACAGCCGAGTTTGGCATGAAAAAGCCAGGCCTCTGCCTCCAAACAGGAGACAGCCCCCACTCACCGAAAATTTAAAATAAATACAGGAAACAGCTCAGCAGCAAATCTGAAAATGAATTGTTACCAATTTGGAAGCAATCATACTCCTGAAACCTGCCGTTTTAAAGAGGTGGAGTGCTGGTTTTTTCATAAAAGAGGGCACATACTGAAGCATTGTAAAGCAAGATTGAGACAGGTTCCCAGGCAGCAAACTAAGTTAATAGAAGTACACAATGTGTACATGAAGTTTAATTCGAGGGTTGGTGTCCCGGGGAGACCATTGTTACATACGTGGTGAAATTGAAACAATGGCCTGAACACTGTGGTTTGGGTTTAAATGTTCCTTAATAAGGTCTTCCCTGTCACCGAAGGTCTTCGAATCTTGGGCGTTCGGGGCCATCAAACTTCGGATTAAATTATAGGTTTTACTCCCTCAAACGCTTAGGAAAATTGTTCTCCTCTTTCCTTCGCAGTTATATCATTTGCTTGGAAATACAACCCTACATATTGACACATAATTGGTATCAATACACACTTCTGCCCTGTGGTGTTTCTTCGGCCTGTGTAGTTTTCCAGAGGACAATGGAGAGTTTGCTACAAGAACTACCTTAATTCATGGTCTCCCTGGATAACAACTTAATAACGGGGTTCACGGAAGCTGAACACTTGGCTAATTTGGAGGAAGCCTTGAAACAATTTTTGGAAGCAGGGATGTAATTAAAGAAATAAAAGTGTACCTTTCAGGCCGATGGATGGCCAAAGGTTACACCCAACAGAAGAAAAAAATAAAACTATTAAGGAAATTCCTTTGCCTAAAAATACCTCTGAACTCAAGTCATTCTTAGGCATGGTTAATTATTATGGTCAATTCTTACCCAACTTATCAATGGTCCTAGCCCCACTACACTCATTATTAAAGAAAAACCAGTCGGCATTGGGTTTGGAAGTCACCCCACCAAGAAACCTTCACGAAAGTTAAACAGCTCTTGCACTTTTCAAACTTGTTGGTACACTACGACCCAATAAAGGAACTGGTACTAGCCTCTGATGCATCCCACTATGGTGTGGGAGCGGTACTATCACACAAGAGAGATGACGGTTCAGAGAGGCTGATGGGCTAAGTGTCCAAGACCGTCTCCACGGCCACAAAACGGGATTCGCAAATTGCAAAAAGAAGGATTTTTGATTATATTTTGAGTTAAAAAATTCCATCATTACGTACATGGCCGACACTTTCCGATAGTGTCTAACCACAAACCACTCTTGGGTCTACTCAGTGAAGAAAAAGCTACCCCTCCCATAGCTTTGACATGGATTCAAAGATGGGCTCAAATTTTATCTGCATATGAATACACTTTTGTGCACAGACCAGGGATGTATATAGCCAATGCTGATGGCTAAGCCACCTTCTTTTGCAGGAGAGCAAGGAACATGCCCCAATTCCGAAAACATCGTATTAGCGATGAATTTCCTGGATTCCTCACCAATCTGCGGAAGGCAGGTAAGAAACTAGATGAATCATGATCCAGTCCTGTCTAAAGTGTGAGACCAAGTGTTGAAAGGATGGTCCCAGGAACCAGTCCGTGATGAATTGGAGCCATTCTTTACTCGAAGGAATGAATTGAGCGGTCAGGATGGTATCCTGTTACAGGGTGCAAGGGTAGTTGTTCCTTCACAAGGAAGGGAACCACCCTTAGCAGAGATGCACAGCTCACATCCGGGAATCTCAAGAATGAGGGCAGGCCATAGGCTAGGAATCATGTGACAGGTAACCCCTCCAGATTCCCCAAAGCCCATCCATTATCTACAAGGCACAAGTCAGGAGTGTGATGGAATACTCCCACTTGCCTGGATGAGTGCAGCTCCCACAATACTTAAGAAGCTTGACACCATCTAGGGCAAAGCAGCCCCACTTGATTGGCACCACATCCACAAACATTCAGTCCCTCCACCACCGACGCACAGTAGCAGCAGTGTGTACCAGTTACAAGATGCACTGCAGGAATTCACCAAGGCTCCTTAGACAACACCTTCCAAACCCATAACCACTACCATCCAGAAGGACAAGGGCAGCAGACACATGGGAACACCACCACCTGCAAGTTCCCCTCCAAGTCACTCACCATCCTGACGTGGAAATATATCACCGTTCCTTCACTGTCACTGGGTCAAAATCCTGGAACTCCCTCCCTGACAAAACTGTGGGTGTACCTACACCACAGGGACTGCAGCAGTTCAAGAAGGCAGCTCACCACCACCTTCTCAAGGGCAACTAGGGATGGGCAATAAATGCTGGCCCAGCCAGCGAAGCCCACATCCCATAGATGAATAAATTTAAAAAGAAAATGAAGATGATCATGCAAAAATGCATTTGGTGACTGGGCATGGAAGGTGGTTAAACACTGTATACATTGCCAACAACTACAGAAGTTATCTGTTGTGGCCCCAATACACCCGTGGGAATGGCCTGGTGGGCCCTGAGTGAGACTCGCATCAATAACATCAGTCCATTTCTAGGCACCATGTTCCTACTCATAATTGACGTACATTCCAAATGGCCAGACATCTACAAGGCTAGGTTGCCAACGTCAGGTGCAACTATAGAAAAGTCACAACAAAGCTTTTCTATACATTGATTGCCAGAAGTAAACATCTCAGGCAAAGGTACTGCATTTACTTGCGCTGAATTTCACAGATTTGTGAGCCTAAATGATATCAAACATGTAAAGATGGCACCATTTCATCCGTCGTCTAACGGATTAGCTGAGACGGCAGTACAGACTTTTAAAGTTGGGATGAAAAAATGATCAGGAGGATCATTGGAGATGAAACTTTCACGTTTCCTGTTTCACTATAGGACATCACTTACTACTACAGGTTCAACACCTTCAGAGTTACTTATGAAGCGATGCCTTCAAATGAGGTTAAACCTGGTACTTCCTAATTTGGATGGGAAGGTGGAGAAAAGTCAAAGAAATCAAAAAGCAACTCATGATTTGCATAGTCACGAGTGAGAATTTACTGTTGATGAAACAGTGCACGTACAAAATTTCGATGGCGGTTGGTTACCTGGTGTAATAGTTTCTGTGATCAGACCCTTGTCGTACCACCTAGAATTGGAGGGCCAGATCACCAGCCAACACGTGGATCATTTGAGAAGGGAGATCCCCCAACAAAATTATGTTCCACCTGTAAGCGTTGTAGAAACTGTGGTCCCTGTTGAAATTGTTCAACCAAGGGTAGACATACCAGATCCATCTGTCAGAGTAGATAACACTGAATTGCCTGGGCCTAAAGACGTACCTGGTGTTGCTGTGGTTCCAGATAATGTGGATCCTGTAAGAGATTTGAAAGTCGGTGGGGGGGGCTACAGCGTTCCACCCGGCTCAGGAAACCATCTGAGAGACTGAACTTATAATTCCATGACCCGTGTATATATTTGTAATATCACGAAGGTAGATTCTTCTAAATACAAACTGTGCAAAAAAATTAAAGTGGAGGAATGTAGTAATTGTAGTTTTAAGGAATGTAGTGACTGTACCTTTAAGACTTTTTGTGTTGTATATTATCATGTGACAGTGTGAATGAATTAGCCCTAAGCACAGGGAAACTTAGAGTGAGAGTTCTCCATCAAGTTGTAGAGCTTGACAGAAGCATGTAACTGCTGTTGCAGCCTATAAATAAAGTTCAATGTTTCTAATGAGAAACCTGCATGGAAAATCAAGTCCGTAACACTCTCCACCATTGTGAAAATGGTGGAAGAGGCCAAAAATTGGAATTCCTGTCCCTGAATACAGCACCTGCCATCATCGGGTGGGTGGGAATGGGTGTGGGTTGTGTTTCACACATGTGTGATTTGCAGAAGCAGCTGTCCATATAAATTAGCAGCTGCCTCCATTCATGTTAAATGTTGATGACCCAGGTGTGTGAAACATGATATACACAGGTTAGACCTCGCAGAGCAGGTTTGAACTTTGTTGAGTACTTTGGAGTGGTGGAGCACTTTTTTGGAAAGATAAGGTAACCCTTCAGATGTAGCCCTGGCACACCACTGGGGAGATCAGGTACCCTTTGGGGGAGGTCAGATGTCCCTTAGGAGAGGTAAGGTGCTCTTAGGATTTCTCAAAATAAGCGTGAATGTATGTAAAAAAAAGTACATAAACTCATTAATTGTCAAACTCATTGGAACTGCCTCAGGTGCCCAAATTGCCTTGTCAAAGGCAACTGTCAATCTATAAAGGCAATTAAAACTCTTGCCCATTCTTTGAAAAAAAAATTGCAGTGAGTGTTTAAAAAAAAAGAGCTGGCTATTTCATTCTGTCTTTTGACATAAGCCTGAGAGTTACCATTACTGGATTAGTGCTGCATGACTGATTTCACAACTTTCCATTATCACAGTAGGGTGCCTGTCATTTTACAGTTTGAGTGACAACTCCAAGTGATTATAGATACTTTGAAATGGGACTATGAATTCCAGTGCTTGTTTTTATAAGGGATTATGCACTTGAATGAAATGTTTGTCCTTATAAGGGATTATGAGGTTTGTAGGAATGTAGTAAATGGGATTTTTTGTAAATATAGTAAATGAGTTTTTAATGTTTTTTTAAGAAAATAAAGTCTGCAATAGACACTGAGAACTTTATACTATTTAATCTCAGCATGCTCCCTGAAATCTGCCCATGGTGGATATTGGACTTGTTAGCATAGTAGGTGTAAGGGCAAAAGGTGGGGGGCATGGGATGGCATGAGTTGACACTAAGTTGGCACAGGGTTATAAAGGGACATGGAGGTGGGCAGTGAAGCATAGGTTGGCATGCAGGGTATAAGGGACCATGGGGTGGCAGAGGAGTATGGGTTGCCATTGGGGCATGGGCCCATCACTTTATGGTCAATGTGTTGTTTCATTCCCCTGAATGCACCTCCGACAGCCCTGTGATTCACAACAAAGTTAGCTAAACAAGGTTAATTGTATGGGAATTTGAATCAGGAATTTGAATCAATGACATGAAAAATTATTAATATAAATACTGATATGCAATCAATACTTCAACAACATTAGTTATCAGATGAAAATATTGATGATAATAATTAAAGATATGCTGAAGGCAAATATCAAACAATTATGTCAAGAAATACGACTTTAGAATTTGTAGCGGTTTGATACAATTGTGGACCTGGAGTTACGTGTAACCCAGAACAGATAAGGACATGAGTGAACCAGATGGGTTTTTATGACAATCAACAATGATTTCATGGTCAATTATTAGACTACCTTATTATACCCTTATTTATTAATTGAATTTAATTTCCTCCAGTTGCTGTAGTGGGATTTTAACCTGTGTCCCCAAAATATCAGCCTGAGCCTCAGGATTACTCACCCAGTAACATTATCACAATGCCACCACCTCCTACCTCAACAAAGATTCTTTGAAAGCACCTTCTAAGCCTGAGAGCTCTAGCACCTGGAAGGTCAAGGGTAGCAGACAATGGAAACATTACTGCCTGCAGGTTCCCTTCCAAGTCACTCACAATCCTGACTTGGAAATATATCGCCGTTCCTTCACTGCTGCTGGGTCAAAGCCATGGAACTCCCTCCCTAACATGAATGAATCAAAAACAGGTTAAACTGGATTCAATGTTCTCTGTCACATTTATTTGAATAGCCTGACCTGATATTCTGTGGGATTGTTCAAACAAAAGAGAAGAAAAAGCCTTTGAACTAATGGTAAAGCAAAGTGGAATATACTGAATATTTATGGTTGGTAACAGAACAAAGGTTCAAAGCTCAGAGTTTTCATTTGCTTTTAAAAAATATTTTTCATAAGATATGGGCATTACTAGTGAGGCCAGCATTTATTGCCCATCCCTAATTGCCCTTGAGAAGGTGGTGGTGAGCTGCCTTCTTGAACCGCTGCAGTCCATGTGGCATAGGTACACCCACAGTGCTGTTAGGGAGGGAGTTCCAGGATTTTGACCCAACGACAATGAAGGAACGATGATATGGGTCCAAGTCAGGATGATATGTGTCTTGAAGCGGAACTTGGAGCTGGTGAGGTTTCCATGCATCTGTTGCCCTTGTTGTTCTAGATGGTAGTGGCCATGGATTTGGAAGGAACTGTCTAAGGAGCCTTGGTGAATTCCTGCAGTGCATCTTGTAGGTGGTACACTCTGCTGCTACTGTGCATCTGTGGTGGAGGGAGTGAATGATTGAGGAAGGGGTGCCAATCAAGTGGGCTACTTTATCCTGGACAGTGTTAAGCTTCTTAAGTGTTGTGGGAGCTGCACTCATCCAGGCAAGTGGGGAGTATTCCATCACACTCCTGACTTGTGCCTTGTAGCTGGTGGGCAGGCTTTGGGGAGTCAGGAAGTGAGTTATGTGCTGCAGGATTCCCAGCCCTTGACCTGCTCCTGTAGCCACAGTATTTATATGGTTGTTCCTGTTCAGTTGCTGGTCAATGATAACCCCAGGAGGGAGTTTCCCTGGGAGTCCTCAACATCGACTCCGGACCCCATGAATTCTCATGGCATCAGGTCAAACATGGGGAAGAAAACCTCCTGCTGATTACATCATGCCTCCCTCCCTCAGCTGATGAATTACTGCTCCTCCATGTTGGAGACCACTTGGAGGGAGTACTGAGGGTGGCAAGGACGTAGAATGTACTCCTTTTGCCAGCCCTCCAAAAAGAGTCAGACTTCTTGTGAACCTTTCATTCTCCTTCAGCAACAAAGCCAGCAGCAGCTGCCTGAAATCTGGTTTGGTACAACATTAAACATGAATTTCAAAAAAACAAATGTTAAGGCATGGAGAAAACATACACATCTTGAAGAGCCAAAAAAATCAATGTCAAAGCAATAAACTGATAATTTAAAAAATTAGTGATCAATAAAGAAGATCATTAAAAGACTCTGGGTGGGGGACTTCAAAGTCCATCACCAAGAGTAGGTTGGTGGCACCACTACTGACCGAACTGGGTGAGTCCTAAAGGACATAATTGCTAGACTGGGTCTGCGGCAGGTGATGTGGGAACCAGCAAGAGGAAGGATATGACTAATATCCTGGTGATTGGGTTCAAGTCCCACTGTGGCAGCCGGTGGAATTTAAGTTCAATTAATAGTTTGAAAAAAAAATGTCTGCAATTAAAAGCTGTTAAACTAAAAACCCATCTAGTTCACTAATGCCCTTTAGGGAAGGGAATCTGCCATCCTTACCTGGTCTATCTTACATGTGACTCCAGACCCACTCTGTGGTTGACTCTTTACTGTCCTCTGAAATGGCTGAGCAAGCCACCAGCCCAAGGGCAATTAAGGATAGGCAACAAATGGTGGCCAAGCCAATGACATCCAAATCCCATGAAAGAATAAAAAAATACAGATTTTGTTCTCTCAAGGAATCATGGGATATGGGGAACTTAAGATCAGTCATGGTTATATCAAATAGCAGAGCAATTTCTACAGGTCGTTTGGTCTTCTTCTGCTCCAATGTCTTATGTTTTTATGTTCTGAAAATATCTTGGAAATACCTGAGGCCATGAAAGGCATTATAGTAATGCAAGTTCTTTTTATTTTAAAAGCAAAAAAACTGCTGATGCTGGAAATTTGAAACCTGGACCCCTCCCTCTGGCTTCTTACCTGCTCTTGATCTTTTCATTGAGAACTGTTGGCGTGACATCAGCCGTCTCAGTTTCTCTGCTCCTCTCACCCACTCTAACCTCTCTGTCTCTCTCTAAACTTGCTGCATTCCGTTCTCTCAGGACCAACCCTGACATTGTCATCAAACCCGCTGACAAGGGTTGTGCTGTTGTTGTCTGGCGCACTGACCTCTACCTCGCAGAGGCTGAGCGTCAACTCGCAGACACTTCCTCCTACCTCCCCCTGGACCATGACCCCACCACTGAACATCAAACCATTGTTTCCAGGACTGTTACTGACCTCATCTCCTCTGGAGAACTTCCCTCCACAGCTTCTAACCTCATAGTCTCCCAACGTCGGATGGCCCACATCTACCACCTACCCAAAATCCACAAACATGACTGTCCTGGTGGACTGATCATGTCAGCCTGTTCCTATCCCACGCAACTCATTTCTTGCTATCTTGTCTCCATTCTCTCTCCCCTTGTCCAGTCTCTTCCCACCTATATCTGCGATTCCTCTGATGCCCTACATCATATCAACAATTTCCACTTCCCTGGCCCCAACCTCCTTCACTTCACCATGGATGTCCAATTCCTCTACACTTCCATCCCCCACCAGGATGGTCTAAGGGCTCTCCACTTCTTCCTCGATCAGAGGCCCGAACAATCCCCCTCCACCACCGCTCTCCCCCGCCTGACTGAACTTGTTCTCTCACTGAATATATTCTCCTTAACAGAATTACCTGGAAAAACTCAGCAGGTCTGGCAGCATCAGCGGAGAAGAAAGGAGTTGACGTTTCGAGTCCTCATGACCCTTCGACAGAACTGGGTGAATCCAAGGAGAGGGGTGAAATATAAGCTGATTTAGGTGGGGCGGGGGGGGGGTGGGGCGGGGGGGGTGGAGGGGGGTGGGGGTTGTGGTTGTAGGGACAAGCAAGCAGTGATACAAGCAGATCATCAAAAGATGTCACAGACAAAAGAACAAAAGAACACAGAGGTGTTGAAGTTGGTGATATTATCTAAACAAATGTGCTAATTAGGAATGGATGGTAGGGCACTCAAGGTATAGCTCTAGTGGGGGTGGGGGGGCATAAAAGATTTAAAAATAATGGAAATAGATGGGAAAAGAAAAATCTATATAAATTATTGGAAAAAAACAAAAGGAAGGGGGAAGAAACAGAAAGGGGGTGGGGATGGAGGAGGGAGGTCCTCACTTTTCACCCCATCAGCCTCCACATTCAAAGGATCATCCTCTATCATTTCCGCCAACTACAGCATGATGCTACCACCAAATACATCTTCCTTTCACCCCCCCTGTTGGCATTCCGTAGTGACTGTTCCCTCCAGGACACCTTGGTCCACTCCTCCATCACCCCCTACACCTCAACCCCCTCCCACGGCACCTTCCCATGCAACCACAGAAGGTGCAACACCTGCCCCTTCACTTCCTCTCTCCTCACCGTCCAAGGGCCCAAACACTCCTTTCAAGTGAAGCAGCATTTCACTTGCACTTCCCTCAATTTAGTCTACTGCATTCGCTGCTCCCAATGTGGTTTCCTCTACATTGGAGAGACCAAACGCACACTGGGTGATCGCTTTGTGGAACACCTTCAGTCTATCCGCAAACATGCTCTAGACCTCCCTGTCGCTTGCCATTTCAACACTCCATCCTGCTCTCATGCCCACATGTCTGTCCTTGGCCTGCTGCAATGTTCCAGTGAAACTCAACATAAACTGGAGGAACAACACCTCATCTTCCGACTAGGCACTTTACAGCCTTCCGGACTGAATATTGAGTTCAACAACTTCAGATCATGAACTCTCTCCTCTACCCTCATCCCTTTTTGATCCTCTTTTTTCAAATATTCATTTTTAAGCTTTTATATGTAATTTTTTCCCACCTGTTTCTAATATGTTTTTTTAAAAAATTATCTCCATTCATTGTTTTAACCCTGCCTTTTAGCCTATTTTGATCCTTGCTCCCACACCATCCCCTCCCTCCACCCCACCCCCAACTAGGGCCATCGGTCACTTGCTCCTCCTGCTTTCTACTCTTACTGTCATCAGTAGCACCTCCTTTAGGCAGTATCACCACCGTCAACACCCCTTTGACCTTTTGTTTATGACATCTTTCACAATCTCTCCTTTGCCTCCACCTATCACTGGCCCTCTATCCAGCTTCACCTGTCCAACCCACCCCCTTTAACAGTATATATTTTACCACATTTCTACTTCTCTTCGGTTCTGAAGAAGAGTCACCTGGACACAAAACGTTAACTCTTTCTCTCCACAGATGCTGTCAGACCTGCTGAGTTTGTTATGCAACTTTTATTTTTGTTTCTTTTTATTTTACTTTCTTTCTGACGCATAAAAGTTCAGAAGCTCCTACTTTCAACCCCCAGGCTGTGTTGATGTAGCTGATCTCAGCCGCCTGCATTCGCAATTTCACTGAGGGGGGAAAACTGAGCCTGGAGTTCCAACTTTGATTTGTTCTCCAACAATCCCTGCTGGAAAACACACTGGGCTGGAATTGAAGGATCTTTTTGATTGACTTGCTTGGAAACGTTCACTTCCTGGGAGAACGTGTAAACAATCACTTCCAGTTGAGCTGCAAGGTCCCGTTGAACATTAGCTACGCATGAGGTAAGACTCAGCCATTTCATCCCAATTTTCAGGAAAGGCTGGAGGAGGGTGGGATCACAATCCTTCCTTCAGTCATGCGTGCTCTCCTGATCTTAAACATGGACTCTGATTGCCTCCTGCAGTCGCTATGGACTCAGGCATCGGGTGCCATTTCAATTCTACGCCAACTATCAGAGCTTTGAAGATTGGTTTAATTGCGACCTCTTGGTATTTTTTGAAGTTAGGATCCTGGTCCTGTTCCAGCCACAATGCATTGTCAGCAATGCTAAAACTGTAGAAATAAATTGTTTTTCTTTTCTTTCAGCCGCCATCACTGTCCCTTGAAAGTTTAATGACTTTTTCAAGCCTTTCCCAGATCACAACAGACCCTGTGGTATAATATGCATAACACAAAGGTAAATGTCAAGAATGATTTTACAGCATTAAATTATTGAAAGCTTTTCAGTAAATGCAACATTCCAACATCAGGTTAGATGATAAAAGATCTGCATATTTTCCACCACTCTAAATTATTTAACCCTTGACCTGAATGCGTTCCTCTGCTCTCTCTTTTTTTTAATCTTATCTCACCTATGGTCGTATCAGAGCAGTTTACAACCGACAAATTTGTGTTGCACCAAAGCAACTTTTAACTGGGGTTAAGTCCCCAGAAGATGTTACTGTGCTAACAGGATGCCTTTGTCATGTTAACATTACCCAGCATACTATGCAGCAGGACTGAATTGCAGGTACAACCCTCTCTTACATGCTCACCTGGACTACAAGGCTTTGGAATTTTATTTTGGACAATTATAAATTCAGTAGACAGCCTTAATTGTAGTAAATGCTGCCACTTCTGCATTGCTTTAAAATAATTCCTGCTTCACCAGGCTGCAAAAAAAGTGATAATATAAGCTCCAGGTGTCAATCCAGGTCGGAGAGAAAGGTGAATGAGACTATCCTCAGGGAGGCTGTCTCCCACAGCTCAGCTTTGATGCTTTGTAGAATGCAATTCTGGCAGGCTGACAAAGTTACCTTTCTCTGATCAGAAGTGGTCTTTTGGGCCTTCCCGACACTTGCAATAGCTTTGAGAGGGCGTGAAGGGCACATGTGGATGTCCACATACCTGTACGCAATTGCAGAACTCCCTTGTGCTCCTGGGAGTCCATCTCAGAACCAGGGTGCTGGGCTGCAACAAATTATGTAGCTCCTGGTCTCCAACCAATGTAAAAGTCATATAAAAACAAGCCCAAGTTTACTGCAGCCCTTCAGAGCTTTGCAGCAGCAAAAGAGTGTCTGGCATTAGGGACTAAATTATACTGATGTCCTCTTTCATAATTAAAACAATTTATTTTTATAAATCATCACTGTCAGTTGCATTGTTTTTTTTTCACTGACCTGCAGTGATTATGATTCGTCTCCTGTCGGGATAATCTGTATCATGCCAAGAAATACCTTCAAAGAAATACCTTCAGCTTATTCCCTATTAACCCTCATCAGGAGTGCTGGGGGTGATGGGTGACGGGAAGGGTTGCATTACGTCAGATGATGCATGTGTCATCAGAATAATGCCAGATAATAATTGGAGCATAAAGAAAGCTGATTTTAACCAACAGCACCTCCCCCTCTGCCCCACCCCCACATCCCCCCCTCCCCCGGGGGCATCACAGTTATTGGTGAAATCCTTAGAGAAGCTGTCACATTCCTAGCCATCAGTCACAGTAGATGGAGCTATGTTTTCTGTTTCTTATGAAGAATGAATAATTCCTCCCTCTACCACCAACCCCCACCACCACCCCTGCAACACTGACCTTTCCGTTTTACTAAAGTTTAATCGAGATGGCCTTTCTCAAGTGTCTATTGGGAACATGCTTTAATAAATCTAATTGGATATAATTAGATGGGTCAGAAAAATCCGCTGTGGGAGCAGGCTACGCTTCAACAAACTTTACCCTTCATTACGCTTTAATCCTTTCATCTGTAATTTTTGCAATGTTTTTCTGTGCACTTATTTTTCCTCCTGTTATAATCTTGAGGAAATGTAAACAAGACTATTTTCAGGTTTGCCAAGGTGAACTAATTATGTTGTCAATGTAGCAGAACCTTAAATGCTTGTGCTTTTGTATCTGCAAAAAATCCACATCAACATCATTTTGTTCAGCTGAAACGTTATTTGTGTAAGAGTTGTGGCACAGAAGAAATTCAAGTTAACTTTTCTAATTCCTTTCTTGTCATTAACTATCTCCCTTTTTATGACAGATCTCTCTACATCATTGACAAACGAGGCACAGTCTGCAAGCTGCTCAATACTCAATAAGATCAAAAACCGTGCTCAACACTCGCTCAACTATTGTTTCTCTTTGAGGGAGGAAGTGCTCGCCATTTCCCCAGCACTCTCTGTGCTGACTTAGCAGAAGATGGGGATTGCGTAGGAGGAAGTTATTCAGCCTCATGAATCTATTACATTATTACACTATTACATTATATTGTGGCTGACCTGTATCTTAACTCCATTTACCTGCCTCGGTTCCATAATCCTTTAGACCATTGCTGAAGAAAAACCTCTCAATCCCATTGACTTCAAGCCTGTAAGGTCCATTGTTTAGTCCTTTAAATGCTGGGTGGAAGTGTCACTTGCCTGTACTATGAATGTCCTGACTATTTTTTTCCAGTGATGTGGATTGAGGAATAAATATTGGCTAGGACACTGAGGATAGCTCTTATACTGTATTTCTAAAAAACTGACATGGGATATTTTATGCATGCCTGAGTGAGCAAACAAGGCCTCAGTTTAATGTCTCATCCAAAACACAGCAACTCCAGCAGTGTAACACTCCCTCAGTACTACACTAGAATGGCCAGTCTGGATTTTTCCACAAGTTTGCAACCAGAGTCCCAAAAAAGACTTAGGGTCTTGATTTGCATATGCTATGGATAGGGGAGAAAGAAAAACAGAACTCCGTTATTTCCCTTGCTATCAGTCCATATGTAGAGGTGTTTTAATTTTTGAAATAGGCTGTGATGCATTTCCCCAAACCCTCTGTTTGTAAAATCAAACTCTCTTCAGGGTTAAATCAGAAGTATTGTTTATTCATACATTCAGACCCGGGGACTAGCCCCACACACACACACACACACACACACACACACACACACACAAGGACACGAGAAGGAGATAGGAAAGAAAAGAGTTTTACAACCAAGGATAACTTAAAACAAAAAAGAAACAAAGATGTGGGTATTAATCCAGTGAGGGTTCCTTCACGTAGGAGTTAAAGTTCAGGCAACTTCAGCAAGCTGAAAGCAGGAGTTGCCAAATTCCTTTGAAGTTGGTGATGATGCAGAAAGATGAAGTTGGTATAAAGAGACTTGGTCCACTCTACAGGTAATGGCAGGGATCTTCCAGAGAACCAAGCTTTGAGGAGGTTTAGACTTGAGGCAGGATTTGTTTTTTTTTTAATTCATTTATGGGGTGTGGACATCGCTGGCTAGGCCAGCATTTATTGCCCATCCCTAATTGCCTTTGAGAAGGTGGAGGTGAGCTGCCTTTGACCTAGCAACACTGAAAGAACGGTGATATATTTCCAAGTCAGGATGGTGAGTGGCTTGGAGATGAGCTTCCAGGTGGTGGTGTTCCCATCTATCTGCTGCCCTTGTCTTTCTTGATGGTAGTGGTTGTGGATTTGGAAGGTACTGCGTAAGGAGCCTTGGTGAATTTCTGCAGTGCATCTTGTAGATGGTGCACACTCCTGCCACTGTCCATTGGTGGTGGAGGGAATGAATGTTTGTGGGTGGGGGGGGGTGCAATCAAGCGGGTTGCTTTGTCCTGGATAGTGTCAAGCTTCTGAGTGTTGTTTGAGCTGCACTAATCCTGGCAAGTGGAGAGTATTTCATCACTTTCCTGACTTGTGCCTTGAAGATGGTAGACAGGCTTTGGGGAGTCAGGAGTTGAGTTACTCGCCACAGGATTTGTAGCCTCTGACCTGCTCTTGTAGCCACAGTATTTATATGGCTAGTCCAGCTTTGTTAGGGCTCCTTGGTGTCACACCCAGTCAAATGCTGCCTTGATGTCAAGGGTAGTCACTCTCACCTCACCCTTTGTTGACAGCGTGGAATCCTGCTTTGGTATTACCAGGTTGGATTTTAACAGTAGGCTGCTCTGGGAATCCAGGAATATAACCTTAAAACTTTCTAAAAGGTCAAAGGACCTTAGGCCATGTGTTGTCCATTGATGCATCAGTTTCAGGTTAATAATCAGTTTCTATGTCTCTGGTCAAAATCCATTGCCCAGCGTAGGAGAAAGCACTATTAGCGCCTCCGCAAGAATAACGAGTTTCAATCGCTCTCTCTTTGTTATAAGTCCAAGCTGGGGAGACGGACCGTCTGCTGCTCTCTTGTTTCATTGATTGTATTAATTACTGTTAGAAGTTTCAAGAACTGTAGCCAACTTGCAAATGACCTGACCTGTAGCAGCCATGTTTTTGGTCCAGCAAAGTCCATTTTTAAATAAGCAGAAAGTAAGGTTTGATTTAAATATTTCATGATCTCTTTCATGTCTAATGGACATGACATATATTTAAACTGGGGTTGGCTTGCTGCCCATTACTTGTGCTCTCTCCTGGCCTGCTGAGGAGTGGCTTGGGGATAGTCAATGTTTATTTTTTCTGGAAACTTTTTTTTTAAGAGCTATTTACATTCGAGGCCTCTTGGTAACTATAATATTCTCTGGGCACAGACTGTTTTCCTCCCTTTGAGTCTCTTGGTCATCTGACCCTCATATCATGCTCACATCATCATTATACAGCTAAAGTGCTGTAAGATGCAGGGCTTCAGACCAAACGCTGGATAGTGGGATTAGGCTGAGCAGCTCGTTTTTTAGCCAGTGCAGACACAATGGGCCAAGTTGCCTCTTTCTATGCTGTAAACTTTCTATGATTAACATCATTGTCTAATTCGACTAATCATTAACCCTTCACTCTACATTAACCTTAAGCAGATAGGAGGCTGTTTAAGTATTGTGCAGCCATTTAAAGACTGGCATGAAAATTGATTCAGGAGACAAACTGGTGCAGAAGATGCCTACCAGATTTTTCTCTGCCAGTTGCCTATTTTACATGGGGGTCGGGGGTGGGGGGGGGGAATGAATTGTGAGGATTTAAAAATCTTCCTGAATTAATATTTTAAATCATTACATCTTTAAAAATTGCTGTGATATTATGGAACGATTTGCAACTCTCAATTATCATTGTGTTTCAACCATAGTATCGACCATTTTATAACCATAGTAGGTCACAGTGCAGAAAGATGCCACTCGGCCCATTATTGTTTGTGTGTTGGCTGTTTGCTGGAGCAATCCAAATCTAATCCACTTCCCTAATTTGACCCCATTGCATTGTTTATACTGCTAATCCTCCGCTTCTTAGTTCCTCTCTGGCCCTGAGTTGTAAACTGGTATTTGAACACAGCAAAACAATCTCAAAGGGCTGAATGGCCTACTCTTGTTTCCATTTTCCTATAACAAATGCAACTACGGTGTCACAACAAAGGCTTTTAGTACTTGGTGACACCACAGTGCAATCTGTGTGGACCTTTAATCTTGGTTTTAACTACTTTAGCAATAATTATGTCTTCCAAGATCAATACTAGGATTTGGATACTGATTTTCCAGCACTCATGTAATGCCTCAAGCCAATTCCTTGCTTAATGTGTAGGTTACATCAAGCAATCAGTCATAAACAGACAAAGTAGATCAGTTGTGTGCTTTCATGAAAACAACAGCACAAAATGTGTTACTTCCATCTGCAATGCATGAAATTCATTCAAGATTATGCAAGTAAACCTGCCATAATTGAAACATTATGTCTTTCCACTTTCTTATGCTGATCAATTTGCTTTTTATCTGGCATTTTTTGCTTTTAGTTCAGGTTACCAGTATTTGTGGTTTTCTCTTTATGGAAGCTACCTCAACATGTGAGAGGTTAGTGTCAAACCACACAGACCTCTTGACAGTTTTATGCTGTACATCAATTTCCATTAGGAGCCACTGAGTTAAGATTGTCTGTCATGTTAGATATAAACACATGAATGTAGAATTATTTTGTCTAGCGTATCACAACGATGTAACTTGTGCATGTGTGATATCAATCCTTCATTTCATCAGCTGATCAAACACATATTGTCCTGCTTAAAAAAGGACTTTTAAAAAGCGAGCAAAGACACTGGCTTAAGACGGCTGTCACAAGGGATAAACCAACCATGGTTAACCAAAGATGTTAAGGACAGTATCAAATTGAAAGGAAAAGCATACAATGTGGCAAAGATTATTGGTAAGCCAGAGGATTGGGAAAGTTTAAAAAAACAACAAAAGATGACAAAAAAATAATAAAGAGGGACAAAATAAACTTTGAGGGTAAACTAGCAAGTAGCATAAAAACAGAGAGTAAGAGCTTCTTTAAATATATAAAAAGGAAGAGAGAGGCCAAAGTGAACTTTGGCCCCTAAGAGAACAAAGCTAGGGAAATAATAATGGGAAATCAGGAAATGGCAGTGGAATTGATTAAGTACTTTGCTTCAGTCTTCATGGTAGAAGATGCTAATAGCATTCCAAAAATACGAAATGATCATGGGGCACAAGTGGGGGGTGGTGTGTGGGTGGTGGGGGGGCGGGGAATGAAATAAATACAATAACTATCACTGGAGAAAAAGTACTAGGGAATATAATGAGGCTAAAGACTGATGGGTCCCCTGGTCCTGTTGGGTTGCATGCTAGGATATTAAAGGAAGTAGCTACAGAGATAGTGGATGCACTGCTTGTAATCGCCAAAGAATTCTTAGATTCTGGAAAAGTTCCAGAGGATAGGAGAATGGTCAATGTTATTATTCAAAAAGGGAGGGAAACAAAAAGCAGGGAACCAAAGGCCAGTTAGCTTAATATCTGTGATTGGGAACATGTTGGAGTCTATGTTAAAGGATGTAACAGCAGAGCATTTAGAAATTCATAACATAATCAAGCAGATTCAGCATGGCTTCATGAAGGGGAAATCATGCCTACCAAATTTATTGGAATTCTTTGTGGAGGTAAAGAGCAGGATAGATAAAGGGGAACTAGTAGACATAATATATTTGGATTTTCAAAAGGTGTTCGACAAGTTACTGCACATAAGGCTACTTAGTAAGAGCCCATGGTGTTGGGGGTAGTATATTAGCATGGATAGGGGATTGGTTAACTAATAGAAAACAGAGAGTTAGGATAAGGAGGGAATTTTGGAGATGGCAACCTGTAACTAGTGGAGTGCCACAGGGATCAGTGCTGGATCCACAATTATCTACAATATATATTAATGACTTTGATGAGGGAAGTGAATGTCCTATTGCCAAGTTTGCAGATGACACAAGAATAGTTGAGAAGGCAAGCTGTGAAGATGAAACAAGGAGTCAACAGAGGGATATAACGAGTTGCCAAAAACTTGGTAGATGGAGCATAATGTCGGAAAATGTGAGGTTATGCACTTTGGCAGGAAGAATAGAGAAGCTGAATATATTTAAATGGAGAAAAACTACAGAAGGCTGCAGCACAGAGGGATTTGGGAATCCTTGTGCATGAATCCCAAAAAGCTAACACACAAGTTCAGCAGGTAATAGGGAAGGCAAATGGAATTTTGGCCTTTATTTCAATGGGAATGGAGTATAAAAATAGGGTAGTCTTGCTAAAACTATACAGGGCACTAATTAGACTACACCTAGAATACTGTGAACAATTTTGGTCCCCTTATCTAAGGGAAGATATACTGGCATTGGAGGCAGTCCAGAGAAGGTTCATTAGGTTGATCCTGGGTATGGAGGGATTTTCTTATGAGGAGAGGTTGAGTAGGTTGGGCCTGTACTCATTGGAGTTTAGAGGAATGAGAGGTGACTTATTGAAACATATAAGATTCTTAGAGGACTTGACAGGGTAGATGCTGAGAGGTTGTTTCCCCTTGTGTGAGTGTCTAGGAGCAGAGGGCATAATCTCAGAGATGAGGAGGAATTTTTTCTCTCAGAGGGTAGTTAACCTGTAGGATTCTTTACCGCAGGGGGCTGTAGAGGCTGGGTCATTAAGTATATTCAAGGTGGGAATAGGCAGATTTTTAATCAGTAAGAGAATCAAGGGTTGTGGGGGAAAGCCAGGAAAGTGGAGTTGAGGATTGTCAGATCTGTCATGATCGTATTGAATGGCAGAGCAGACGTGATGAGCCGAATGGCTGACTTTTGCTCCTATGTCTTATAGTCTAAATCAACTGGCGTCTGGTATTACAAGTTGACCAGTTTTCTAGAAGGTTCCAACGTGGAATGCAGCTAACATCCTCCTAGGAAATTTCACACCTGCTGATGACACAAACAACTTCAACAAATTTACTGAAAGTGAGCTGTAACTCACATTTACATTTCTATAAAGCTACCTCTCAAGCGGAGACAGAAAGTCTTCCAGGACAATAGCTATATTGAAAAACATTCTTCCTATCCCATCAAGATAGGCAATAGATCACTCAGGAGTTAATGCCTGGGCCATTACAGAATCTAGTCACCTCACCCATAAAACAACTACCACACTTATGTCCAGGCATGAGTTAAGCAAATACCTTCTGGGATCATTATGGAGAGAGAGGTCATGTGACTAAAATAACCATTTTGAATGCCCTTTAATACCACATACAAGTGCTAAGGAGTATTCTGATTGAAACCTCCCCCCTTCTCTCCCAATTTCTTGACCCTATCTCATTCCAGTTTGAAAACCAGCACAGACATGGAGGATGGAACTTTATGGTCTCTCCCTCCAGTGGGATTTTCAGGTCCTGTTGAAGCCAATGGACTTTTGAATGCTTGCTGCATTTTACAGCCCCACCCCCACCACAACGAGCCATCAATTTCTACCCAGAGAATTTCCATCGAGAGGAACTCAGGTGCAAAAAACCATCGACTTTTGGAAACAACGGATTACGTTTTTAAAAAAAGACATTCTCCGGAAATTGCAGTTTACATGGGCTTCAACTCCTGGAATTTCAAGACCATTGTGTATTATTATATTAAAATAAGTCCTTGAGCTTATTTGCTGCATAAGACACAAGGCACCAATCACTTATAAGGGATTTGGTGAACATGTTCAGGGTTCATTTATTAAGACTAGGCACACAGGAACGCTTATCTGGACATACTGTGGCTATGGTTTTATAGGTATAAAGCTTGAAGACATCAGAGCTGTGTGTGTTCTGCTGCTTAAAATGAAACATATTACAACATCATGAAGAAAAACCTACTGCACAGACACCAGTGGAGGGCTAATAAATGGTGATCCCTCTATTTATTTACCTTAAACATTGAATTGTCATTTGGCTGAAAAGTAACTTCCTATTTTGTGTGTGTGTGTGTGTGTGTGTGTGTGTGTGTGTGTGTGTGTGTGTCTGTGTGTGTGTGTGTGTGTGTCTGTGTTTGTGTGTGTATCAGATAACTGAAGCCTTGGCCAAAGTGGTAGGTTCTAAGCAGTAACACAAAAAGGAAGAGGGACAAGTGATGAGGCAATGAGGCGTGAGGAGGACGTTCCAGCGCTAGAGAAGTGAAGGGTCAGCTGTCCATGGTCAGGAAAATGAAGTGAAGGAAAGAGGGATGTCTTTGGTGAATTAAAAAGGGCTAATCTTGAGTGTAGCACACTCTATTAAAGATCTATACAATCTAATTTTAACAGGTTGCAAAATTTATACAAAGTGGTCTTTACATATCTTGTATAGTTAACAATAGGCTGCTACACGCCAACTTGATTCAAATCCCAGCAGCTTTCCATAACCCTTGCTATTGAATTATTGAATTCAATCAAGTCCAGTCGACTATCAGCTGTGGCTCAGTTGGTAACACTCCTGTCATGCATGGGCTTGAGCACAAATATATAGGCTGAATTCAGAACAGGAGTAGGCCACTCGGCCCCTCGAGCCTGCTCCACCAGTCAATAAGGACATGGTTGATCTGATTGTGTTCCTCAAATCCACATTCCCGTCTACCCCCGATAACCTTTCATCCCCTTGTTTACTGAGGGGGTGCTGCATTTCGGATGAGGTATTAAACGGAGGCGCAGTTGGCTCTTAAGATACCATGGCACTATTTCACTATTTCGAAGCAGAACAGGGAAGTTGTCTCTGGTGTCATGACTAATATTTATCCCTCAATCAACATCCCAAAAACTGATTATCTGGCCATTGTGTGCAAATTGTCTGCTACACAACCTACATCACAGCAGTGACTACACCACAAAAGCGCTTCATTATTTAGAAGGTACTTGGGAAGTTCAGTAGCTGTGAAAGGCACCATATAAGTTGCTGGGTCAAAATCCTCAAACTCCCTTCCTATCAGCACTTGTGGGTGTATCCACATGAGATGGACTTCAACGGTCCAAGAAGGCAGCTCAGCACTACCTTCTCATGGGCAATTAGGGATAAGCAATACATCCTGGCCCTGCCAGCAACTTCCATATTCCATGAAAGGATAAAAATATTGACGTACTTCTATCCACTCAACCCCATTTGAACAAAATGTTATCTAAAATGCCATTATACACAGTAGACGTTCTTTCCAACTGAAAATGCAGATTAACCTGAGTATGGTGGATATTCCACCCACCCCTGTCTCTGTCTCAGATCTTGGTCAATGTCTCAAAGCCAGGATCATGATGCACCATGTTTCCAGGGCGTGTTATCCACGGGATGCAGCAATTCACCTCTTGGGGCAGCACCTCCCAAACCAGCGACCTCTACCACCTCGAAGGATAGTGCTGCAGACACAGAGGAACACCACCACCTGCAAGTTTCCTTCAAGTCATATACAATTCTGAATTGGAAATCACCTCCTCTTCACTGTCATTTGGTCAAAAGCCTGGAACTCCCTCCCTTACAGCACTGTGCATGTACCTACATCACACGGATTCCAGCCATTCAAGAGCAATTAGGGATGGGCAATAAAATGACTTGCCAGTTAAACCCACAACCCCTGAATGAATAAATGTAACAAAAGGAACATTGAAACACTTTAGGTAAGAAAAGGAGTTATTAAAATATGGAATGATTACCACAAGTAAAGACTGAAACTAAATTGCTTACAAAGATTTAAGAGTGATAAACAATAAAGGAAAAGATATTAAGGGTTCAGGGAAAGAACTAAAAAATGGAAGAACAGTAGATAGCTCTGGCTGAGCTGTGCTCTTCACAAACATGGTAACTCAGTTGGTCCCCTGTACTAGAATTTCGATGATTCAATGAGTTTGTGTGTGCTGTACTACTGACAACTTTGGGAAACTGCCAAAGGATTTAGAAATAACAGTTTCATCACCTGATATGATATTCATTGTTACTGTAAGATTTAGACTTAACAAGCCGAAGCAAAAGGATCTGTCAGAGTGAAAAGAGAGCTTAAGCTTTTACATCCCCCTGTGACCCTGAATTGCCACTGACAAAAAGTTGACCTGCTATTGCACCGGCTCAATGTTAGACCTTGGAATGGTTATTAGAGATGTCAGTCACTGACATTAATGTATATTCTAAAGCCATGCTTGCACCAGTCAGGAGTTCAATTCCATAGTGGTAACTGAAAATAAAATTTATTTTGACATTGCAGAATTTACCAAACCAAGGAGTAGTGTAGAATGTTACTATGTCCCTTTTTAAGCACTGACATTCAATAAATCATTTCAAAATGAGTCAAAGAGTGACTTTGATATACTGGTAGGGATGTTTTTAACCATGGCCTGGAGTTTATTCTCCCCTATTTCCTCCACATGACCCCCCCTCAAACATGTTTGAAGGCTGGTGGGTGGAGGTGGGAGGGCATATAAAATCTAGCAGGTGGCATTCCCACTGCCTCCTCGCCTGCCCCCAGCCTGTCTGAAATTTTAGAAACAGCGGAGAGGTGTCATGCAGCCCACCCACCCTTGAGGCCAATTAATGGCCACTTAAGGGCTTCACTCTGCTTTGGCAGGATGATATGTTAACCACTGAGGGGTGGTCGGTGACAAGTGGGAAGCTTGGCAGCTTAAATGTCTCATCCAAAAGATTGTACCTTGACAGTACGTTACTCCCATTACTGCACCCAAACATCAGCCAGATCACGTGCTCAAGTCACTGCAACAGGATACAAATTAACTGACATACCGAATGAGAGATGACTGTGTTATCACTTAGTCAAGGCTAACCTTATGGTGCTAATATCAGAACTTACTGCACTCTATCCAAGGCAAGCTCATTTTGCTATCATAGTAATACATTTAGAAGACAGAAAAATGCTACAGAATTATCTGTTGAACAATTTATTTGACTTCAAAATATGAAATTAGAATTATTTGGAGTTTAAATTGGGCTTTTGTTTGTATTGAACTAACAGGACCCAGGTTTACTTTAGATGATGAAGGAAACTTGACCCTTTTTTATTATTTGATTTTGGGATGCGGGTGTCGCTGGCTGGGCCCAGCATTTGTTGCCCATCCATAATTGTCCTTGAGAAGTTGGTGATGAGCTGCCTTATTGAATCGCTGCCGTCCATGGGGTGTTGGTACACCCAGAGTGCTGTTAGGGAGAGAGTTCCAGGATTTTGATCCAGTGACAGTGAAGGAACGGCAATATATTTCCAAGTCAGGATGATGAGTGGCTTGGAGGGGAACTTCCAGGTGATGGTGTTTCCATCTATCTGCTGCCCTTGTCCTTTTAAATGGCAGTGGTCACGGGATTGGAGGGTGCTTTCAAAGAATGACTTTTGATTTTGGTCATCCAGAATGTTAATATTATTCACAACAATGTCCTACACTCTCCCAAATTTCCCCGGCAGCCAATCCTCATTAATTTGTACTCAAGTCCACTTCGTCTACCCATACAGGCCAAATGAAATATCTTATTTCTAACTGTGTTCACGTTCTCAGCCATGGAGATGAGGAAGCTGGCTTTCCTCTGCTTTATGTTCTGTGAGCACTTCTTTTGGATTGTTAGGCTATGAGGATTGGAGCAGTCATCCTGAAACATTGGATCGTTCATCCTTTTATACTCCACCTATATTTCCTGGTTGGAGTCATACCTAGCACAAAGGAAGGCAGCTGTGTTTGTTGGTCAATCATCTCAGTTCTAGGTCATCACTGCGTTCCTCAGGGTAGTGTCCTCAGCCCAACCATCTTCAGCTGCTTCATCAATGACCGTCATTCCATCATACGGTCAGAAATGAGAATATTTGCTGATGTTTGCACAATGTTCAGCACCATTTGTGACCCCTCAGATACTGAAGCAGTCCATGTCCAAATGTGGCAAGACTTGGACAATACCCAGGCTTGGGGTGACATGTGGCAAGTAACATTCATGCCACAAAAGTGCTAGGCAATGACCGTCTCCAACAAAAGAGAATCCAAGCATCGCACCTTGATTTTCAATGGCATTACTATCACTGAATTCCCCACTATCAACATCCTGGGGGTTACCATTGACCAGAAGCTGAACTTGAATAGCCATATAAATACTATGGATACAAGACCACTTCAGAGGTTAGGAATCCTGCCACAAGGAACTCATCTCCTGACTCCCCAAAGCCTGCCCGCCATCTGCAAGGCACAAATCAGTAGTGTGATGGAATACTCCTCACTTGCCTGGATGCGTGCAGCTCCAACAATACTCAAGAAGCTTGACACTGCCCAGGACAAAGCAGCCCACTTGATTGGCACCCCATCCACCACCTTCAACATTCACTCCCTCCACCACCGATACACAGTAGCAGCAGTGTGTACCATCAAGATGCACTGCAGGAATTCACCAAGGCTCCTTCGACAACACCTTCCAAACCCATGACCATTACCATCTAGAAGGTCAAAGGCAGCAGACATATGGGAACACCTGGAAATTCCCCTCCAAGTCACTCACCATCCTGACTTGGAAAAATATCGCTGTTCCTTCACTGTCGCTGGGTCAAAGTCCTAGAATTCCCTTGCTAACAGACCTGTGGATGTACCTACAGCACATGGACTTCAGCGCTTCAAGAAGGCAACTCACCACCACCTTCTCAAGGGCAACTAGGGATGGGCAATAAATGCTGGCCCAGCCAACAAAGCGCACATCCTGTGAATGATTTTTTTAAAAATTTGCAGAAGTGGGCATGCAAACGATACATATAGTTCCTACATCATTCTTCAGACTTCCACCTGATAGACAAGCAAGTAAAGGACTGCTCTGAGAAAGTGGGGGTGGGAAGTCAAATTTGTCCAACGAATCATGGTGTTATTAATCCTAATGATAGATAGAATAAAGAGAAAGAATGGCTTGAATTCATGTAGCTTCTTTCATGAACTCCCAAAGCACTTTCCTGCCATTGAAGTACTTTTGAAGTGAAATCATTGGTGTATAATGCAAATAGACATCTGTGAGCCTTGCTGGCAGAAAATATGTTGCTGAATTTAAAATCCTGAACTACTTGAGATTTGTTCTTGGCTGTAGCCAAATGCATTTTAGTGAATGTATTACTCCAGAATTGGACCATTAGATGTTTGGGATTATTTAACAGAATTCCAAGAAGGATGCCAGCCAGGCCTTGGAGAGAGTACAGAGGAGGTTTACCAGGATGATACCACGAATAAAGGACTTTAGATAAAGGACGGGAGAGATTGAAGAAGCTGGGATTGTTCTCCGTAGAACAGAGAAGGTTAATGGCAAACTTGATAAGATGTTCAAAATTCTGGGTGTTCTGATGGAGCAGGTAGAGAGAAACTGTTTCCTCTGGCAAGTGAGTTCATAATCAAGTGTTGTACGTTTAACCTAATTGATATGTGAAGTAGAGGGAAATGAAGAGAATTTTTTTCACACAGAGGGTTGTTAAGATCTGATATGCACTAGCTGACAAAGTGGTGGATGCAGATTGTATCAGAACTGTTAAAAGGCAGTTGGTCATGTACTTGAAGAGAACTAATTTGTAAGGAAATGGGGTAAAAGCTGGACAGCTCTAAGTTGGACAGTTCTTTCAAAAAGCCAGCACAAAAATCAGAGGCCGAATGGTTCATTTTACACTGTACGGTTTCAAAATTCTCTAAAACCAATAACGTTGAAATACATTTTCTGTTGACAGTCTAACAATGGGTAACACACATAGTCATATGCAATTGGCATCTCTCGTGCACCTCTTGAGGCAGAAGGAAAGATTTTTGTGCTTCTTCTCTCAGTACTGCATGGGACAACTTCATTTCAAGGGAAATTAATGATAGGAAATGTAAAAAATAATTAATTCTACAAAGTTTGCATTTAAATCACAACAACTTACATTTATATAGCCATCTTCATGTAAAAAGTCAATTCCCTTCAGAGGAGTCATCAAAAAATATAACTTTTTAAATATTTTTATATAAAATTAGAAAGAATGAAGGAGATATTAAGATTTGTGACCTAAACAAAGCTGAACAAAGTTTGAAAGCAGGTGATAAATACTCGGAGCACGTCACCATGAACGTTGGAACCTGATAAATAACTATATTTGGGAGATTGTACAAAACTAACTTCCAATTTAGTCATCAGTCACTATAGTTGCAACTAGTTATCTGTTATCACGTATATTCTCTCAGAAACTCTTGCCTTTACTTCCTCTGGAACATCTCGCGGACAGATTTGGGTCTTGTATATCAATTCACATGATGCACAGTGAGGGCCATTTTAACTTTGGGAAATGGTATAAAATGATAGATATTGGGCTGGATTTTATTAGCCCTCTGAGGTAGACTGGGAGGTAG
The DNA here is from genome assembly GCF_017639515.1 of Carcharodon carcharias. Lineage (NCBI taxonomy): Eukaryota > Metazoa > Chordata > Chondrichthyes > Lamniformes > Lamnidae > Carcharodon > Carcharodon carcharias. Next base: position 4,298,165 of record NC_054474.1, read on the forward strand.
GATACATCGTAAAATGTCAGCAGAAGATATCAGGAGAGAAGCCGGATGACTTCCTGCCACCATGGAATATTCTTAAGGCAGGAATGGAGGCAGGCAGCCAATTAAGCCAATTATTTGGCCAATTAATGACCACTTCTTGCCCTGACCAGCTTTTTACTGGCATCGGGATGGGTCTCCGGCTCATGAGGAGACCGGTAGGTAAACCGTGTGGCCTGCCAGTGGATTCCTGGGATTGGGGGCCCAGTTGAGTCAGGAAGCGGACTTTCAGTCGAAGCTGTAGAGACAAAGTGAGAGAGGCCACAAGATATTTCAAGGTGATTACATTACAATATGTACTTTAGAATCATGGAGATATAGACAAATACAGCACAGACAGAGACCATTCGGCTCTATGCTCCTATGCTGGCACTTTGAAAGTCCTATCCAATTAGTCTTGTTTACATGATCTTTCTCATTAGTTCTACAATTTTCTTCTTTTCAAGTATTTATCCAATTCCATTTCAAGATTTACTATCAGATCTGCTTCCACCTTTTCAGGTACAGCATTCCAGATCACAACAGCTCACTGTGTAAAAAAAAAAGCTACTTTTTTTCCACAATCCATATCAATTATCTTAAATCGCTGTTCTCTGCCAGTGAGAACAGTTCCTCCTTATCTATTCTATCAAAACCCCTCATAAATTTGAACTTAGCCACTAAATCCCCACCTAACCCTTTGCTCAAAAGGAAGACAGCCTGCCTCGCCACTACTTCTGCAGCCTCTCTATGTGTCTGAAATCCTGCATCCCTTGTCCCATCCTGATAAATCTTCTCAGCACTTTCTCCAATGTCTTAGCATCCTTCCTAAAGTCCGGCACCCAGAATTGAACATAATATTCCAGCTAATCAGTGGTTTATAAAGGCTTACCACAACTTATATTTTTGTAATATCTGCCTTTTTTTATATAGCCAACAATTCTCTAATTTTTATTCGTTCATGGGGTGTGGGCGTCACTGGCTGGCCAGCATTTATTGCCCATCCCTAATTGCCCTTGAGAAGGTGGGGGTGAGCTGCCTTCTTGAACCGCTGCAGTCCCTGTGGTGTAGGTACACCCACAGTGCTGTTAGGGAAGGAGTTCCAGGATTTTGAACCAGCGACAGTGAAGGAACGGCTATATATTTCTATATTAGGGCTTTGAGATGGGGACTTTTGCTCTGACCCAAGCGTGACCCAGACCTCCCTGTCGCTTGCCATTTCAACACTCCACCCTGCTCTCATACCCACATGTCCGTCCTTGGCCTGCTGCATTGTTCCATGGAAAGGCAACGCAAACTGGAGGAACAGCACCTCATCTTCAGATTAGGCACTTTACAGCCTTCCGGACTGAATATTGAATTCAGCAGTTTCAGACCATGGACTCTCTCCTCCAACTTTACCCCATTTTTAATTAATTAATTTTATTTCTTTATTTATTTGTATCCGCCCCCCCCCCCACCACCCCCCCCCCAACACACAGGACCATCTGTCACTTGTTTTTATGTTATGCTTTCAGAGAGTGCTGACCCTTGCTCTGTTATTAACTCCTTTTGCTACCTTACCTTTATACAACTATCAGCACCTTCTTTAGTCTTTAACACTACCTTTAACACTCCCTTTGCCCTGTGTCCATAACATCTTTATCTAATTTCCCCTGAGCTCCCACCTATCCCTGACCTTCTATTTTGTTCCACCTACTCCACCCCCACTTAAACAGTATAAAACCCCCCACATTTCCACCCCTCTTTAGCTCTGAAGAAGAGTCATATGGGCTCGAAATGTTAACTCAAACTCTCTCCACAGATGCTGCCAGACCAGCTGAGTTGTTCCAGCATTTTCTGCTTCTGGTATTTTGTGGATGCTGGATAATGGTGAGTAGCTTGGAGGGGAGCTTCCAGATGGTGGTGTCCTCATGCATCTTCTGCTCTTGCCCCTTTAGATAGCAGCAGTCGTGGGTTTGGAAGGTGCTGTCTAAGAAGTCTTGCTGAGTTCCTGCACTGCATCTTGTAAAGGGCACACACTGCTGCCACTGTGGGTCAGTGATGGAGGGAGTGAATGTTTGTGGATGGGGTGCCAATGAAGTGGGCTGCTTTGTCCTGGATGGTGTCAAGCTTCTTGAGTGTTGTGGGAGCTGCACTCATCCAGGCAAGTGGGGAGTATTCCATCTCACTCCTGACTTGTGCCTAGTAGATGGTGGACAGGCTTTGGGGAGTCAGGAGATGAGTTTCTTGCCACAGGATTCTTAGCCTCTGACCTGCTCTTGTAGCCACAGTATTTATATGGCTAGTCCAGTTCAGTTTCTAGTCAATGGTAACCCCTCAGGATGTTGATATTAGTTTTTCAGACAAGCTTTCAGACTTGTCCTGTCATCTTATATCATATTCCTCTGTCAAAAATGAATAATAACCAAAATATTAAGTGAATTAAAAACGTAGCACCCAGTTTACTTAATAATAATTAATTGATCAAATTATTTTTTGTTAAACCCACGCAATGAAAGGAAGAACATAAGTCTCTGTTTATTTCACATCACATGCTGCTGACAGTTTCAGAGCTTCAAGCAAAAAGCATTTTGCCGAATGATTTTTAATACAGAAGCAGGGATTTTCATCTTCCAAACCTTATGAGTGCCTACGGGATAAATGATCATTAGTTTACAGGTCAATTCACTCTTCTCCCCCCTCTCCCTCTCATCCCACAGAAACACACATTTGTGTTTATATAAGGAAAAACACAATAACAGGTAGGTTTTAAACTTGGTAGATTTTACTTTTATCCCTGGTATAAATAATTTTTTTGCATTCAGACTTACAAATGCGCTGCTCTTGTTTCTACGCCTGATTGTTCCTAACCCTCTGCAGCTACAAATATGTCAACAGAACATATTAGATCTATGTATTAAGCCAATGAAGTAGAATAGGAATGAGATTAATCATCATCTTCCTTAACTGCAATGTTTAAGTTTTAAAACACATAGGTGAGCCTTCAAAATTGTATTTATTCTTTCATGACATGTGGGTGTTCCTGACAAGACTAGCAAATGTTGTCCATTCCTAATTGCCCTTGAGTGAAGTCAGTTGCCACACCATTTCAGAGGGAAGTTAATAGTCAACCACATTGCTGTGAGTCTGGAGTTACATGTAGGTCAGACCAGGTAAGGACAGCAGGTTTGCTTCCCTGAAGGACATTAGTGAACCACTTGGGTGCTTATAAAGAGTAACTTTTTAATTCCATATTACTAATTGAATTTAAATTTCACCAGCTGTCATGGTGAAATTTGAACCCTTGTCCCCAGAGCGTTAGCCTGGGTGTCTGGGTGATAAGCTCAATGACATTATCACTATGCCACCACCTCCCCATAAACTAATGAGAATAAAGAAATAATCGTTAAACATGTTCATAGGAAATTCCGTTGTCTACAGTTTTAACACAAACATGAACCTACTTTTTAAGTGCAAGAGATTTTCAAATCAATTTATGTTCATCTGTTTCTGTTCCCAAATATGATTTCAAGGCTTTAGTAAATACTTTGAACTGAGGAATTCTTCCTTACAGAAAAACAATGGTTAAATTGTTTGTGGTAAACAGATTGTACCAGATAAATTATTTGCATCAATAAATTCATATTGGTAGATAACTATTAATGTAAGCACTATAGATACATACCAGAAAAAAGGTTGGGAGATAACTCTGGAGGCAGGTCAGGTCTATAGCTCAAAAATGCAATAAACTACAAGGTGGTGGATCTTATGCTACATTTGTAGGTACCTCTGGTTAGACTGCATCTAGCAAATTGTATTCACGTCCAGACACCATACTTCAGGGAGGATATGCTGTCCTTGTAGAGGATTCAGTGCAGACTCACTAACATTATAATCGGTGTAAAAAGGATAAGAAATGAGAACAGGTTCCATGAACTGGACTTGTATTCCCTGAAGTATAAACAAATAAGTGGTGATCTAATTCAAGCATTTGGAATGATTAAAGGAGTTGAGTGAAGGAATATTTCCTCTGGAGAGATAGTCTAGAACAATGGGGCATAACCTTAAAACTAGAGCCAAGCTTCTAAGGTACAATATCAGGAAACAGTTAGTCACACAATGTTGGCCAGGGTGGGGAGGGTGGGGGGGGGCTGCAGTGGTGTTAGTGTTGCAATCCTGCCACAATAATGAAGTACATGCTCTAGTTGTCTAGTTGCAAGTGAGAGCAACTGTTACTAATTGGGGAAAGGTTGGCAGATTATTCTTAAGTATATATGAGAACTGTCCCCACGTGGGTGGGCGAGAAGGCAAATGGAGTTTGTGTCTTCTGATTAAATATATGTTTTGGAAAGCTTGGCTCTAGATTACTCCTTTACACTGAATCTTAGCAGGAGAGAAATCTCATACTCTGAAAATATCAAAACTGAGATTGATAGGCTTTTGTTAAGTAAGAGTATTAAGGGTTATAGGATGAAGGTGAGCAGATGGGGTTAAGATAAAGGTGTTAAGGGAAGAACTCAAGCAAAGTTTAAATAGGTAGTTGAAGGCAAGTGGAATAAAGGGATGTGATAACTGAGCAAGAACTGAGCAAGTTAAGGCTACAGTTCATATGGGAAATAAACACCTCCACTGACTGGCTTTGTTTTCTTTTTAAATTTATTTTGGGGATGTGGGAATCACTGGCAAGGTCCCTAACTGCTCTTAAGAAGGTGGTGGTGAGATGTATTTTTAAATTGCTGAAGTCCTTCTAGTGTACGGTGTTGTTAGGAAGTGAGTTCTAGGGTTTTGGCTCAGCAAGGAATAGTGATTACTCGTTAGTGAAACGGCCAAGTGTTGGTAATTCTATATATCCATTTCTTTAATGAATGTTAAAAAAAATATTATGCACAGGATAAACTAAGCCAACAGGTGTTCCAGTCTTTTATTAATGAGACAGCAACTTTGTAGTTAGCACTGTATCCCTGGTGCTGGATTTTTTTTATAATGTGAGTTCTGTTTGTCTACACTTCTACTTTGTATTGAAACTTTAGATCTATTATTGCAACGTTTCAACCTGGCTGCACTGCGGATGAGGTCAGCGGTGGACCTCCATACACTCCACATCCATGTAATGAAAACCAATTCCGTTACTGCAGTTAAAAGCAAAATACTGAAGACGCTGGAAATTTGAACAAAAACAGAAAATGCTGGGAAAACTCAGCAGGTCTGACAGTGTCTGTGGAGAGAGAAACAGGGTTAACTTTTGAGCTCTGAAGGAGGGTCTTACAGACTTGAAATGTTAACTCTGTTCCTCGCACCACAAACGCTATCAGACCTGCTGAGTTTTTCCAGCATTTTCTGTTTTTGGTTCAGTTACTGCAGTTCTTGGTTCACGCATGGACTCACATTTAACTATTTTACCCATGTATTGGAAAGCAATTTATTTTCCCATCTAATAATTCAACAGTAAAGTTTTCTACTCCTTGATATGGGAAACAGGCTTGTAGTTTATCCAATTCTTTGGGGCTATCATTTTCCTTCACTTGAAGCAAGCCAAGCAACAACGAATTGCTTTTAAATGTATTTACTTCTGCAAACTTGTTCCTGGAGGCAGTGAAGTGACACCTCCCTGGTAAAGATATGGTCCAGGACATTGTACACTGTCAAAAGCTAAGAACAAATCTGACTGGGCAATTTCCCTCACAAGAATGCCTATTATTTCCTTTCCTCCTAGGTTGAACTTACAGCACCATATCCTGCCAGACCTGTTGTGTGATGTGCACTTCTCTGCGTGGTTTTAAATTGAAGTGGGCAGCCGTTTTGTAGCTCAGACAGTCCGGCATTTGACTCCCAACCGCGAAAGCTGTGGGCTGGAATCCCCAGGGCTGCCCATCATTCGAACGTATCAGCTTCAGTTGCATGCATCTTGTCACTTCTCAGCTGGATGGTTAGTGGGAGCTCCATATGGGGCAAACCATTTCAACCCAGAAAGAAAAAAGAATTGACATTTTCCAGCTTGTGCTGCATGTCCCGCTGGTAGCCTATGCAGAATCACTGACAGCAGCTATAAAGAATTCTGAAGCTCAGGGTATTGTGCCTGATCGGATGGAAGCAGGTATGATCGGGAAATGGTTTCTAAGATGATGAGGGAAGGGAAGAGACAGAGGGAAAGAGAACAAAATGAGCTATCAGAATAACACATGGTTTAATAGAAAGAACTCGTATTTATATAGCATCGTTCACAGGGCATCCCAAAGTACATTACACACAATGAAATACTTTCACACACAATGAATTACTTCTGATGTATATCACTATTGCAATGTAGGAAATCTTCAGGTTATTTATAGACAACAAGGTCCCACAAACAGAAATAAAATAGTGACAAGATCTTTTGTTTTTAAGTGTTGGTTGAAGGATTAAATAGTGGCCTGGACACCAGGGAGGTTTTCTCTGCTCTTACTTGGAATGGCATCACGGGATCATTATACATCCACCTGAGAGACTCTTGGTTTAATGTTTTATGGTACCCTTGGCAGCGCAATACTCCTTCAATACTGTACCCAATTCCTCTTTGGTATTGAAAGTTGGCATTGTTACTTGCCTCGGTACAGCACTGAGGTGTCAGCTTAATCTTTGGCTCAAGTCCTGGAATGGAACTTAAACCTACAATCTTCTGATTAAAAAGGAGTTGGCATATTAACAAGTTTGATGGAAATTCAAGCAAGAGCCTGTAGACCTCATGCACTAATATGATGCCTTGGAGACTCATTCCTATTTACACCTAGTTCGTATTTAATAATTTGCCCTGTTTGAATTTGTTGTCAGTGATTGTAACTCACACTAGGGTTTTATTACATGCCAATTGTAATATATGCAACTCATGGGAGCATTAATTTAAAATTTGTAGGGTGACTTTAACCTCGGCCACCCAGTGCAGCACAGATGGAAGGAGAGTTAGAATTGGCTTTGGAACTCATCCACCAACGTCCCATGAGAACTCCCACTGATTAATTACATCATTGCTCATAGTCCCTCGATTATAGGCAATTAAGAGATGATGCATTGAGATGTTGAAGAATGATTAAAGAAGTTGGTAGGATGGTTTGAAGGAAGCTATTTTGTCTGGTCAGAGAATTCAACAATGGGGTAAGAATCTTAAAATTGGAGCCAGGTCTTTCAAGAATGAGTCAGGCAGCACTTCTTCACACAACAGATAGTGGAAATCTGAACACCCTTCTCCAAAAATGCTGTTAAGGCTGGGGGTCAACTGAAAAGTTCAAAATATGGATTAATAGACATTTGTTTGATAAGTTTATTAAGGATTATGGAATAAAGTTGAGTAATATGGAGTTAAGATACAGATCAGCCAGGATCTAATTGAATAATAAAACAGACTTGATGGGTTGAACAGCCACCTATTCCTATGTACTGCAGGCTATATAGAATCATAGAATCAAAGAATGGTAATAGCACAGAGGGAGACCATTCAGCCCATTGTGTCCATGCCTTGAAAATTTTTCATTCCCATGGAGTCAGGCTCCCAGGTGAGACCAGGAAGAATTTTTTGAAAAAAGAGCATTGGGTCAGTGACTCAACAACTTCCTGTTTCAGGGAAATATTCCTGGAGGTGAGGCATCACCTACACAGGCTACCCACCCGGCAGTGGAAGGTAGCTAATCTGCAGAATTAGCAGAATATTTGCGGGCTGATTGGGGCTGCCACTGGCATCGACCCAACAGTGAACAGGCCCCCCAATGAAGGCCAAGACTAGATGAGGGGCAGGGGCTTGCCTGAGGAGCCTGCATACCTCATGTTTTAACCCACCCCTTCACCACAATCTGAACCTCAGTCATCGGGAAGCTGCAGCTGCTGCTGCCAATAAGCCTCTGGAGGGGTTTCTCCTCTTCAGGGATGGCCATGGAGCTGTGGCCAGAGATTTTGTACTGAGGTACAACCTGTTCAGAGGTGCCTAAAGACTGAGGCACCCTCATGTTCCTCCTCCCTGTAGGGGCAGTGCCTATCCTTCTAAGGGTACAGGCCCTATGATTGGACCTGATGCCTCACGGACCTGCCCAGCATCCATATTTGAATGATGGACCCTATGAAGTTCTTGGGAAGAAACAGTAAGATTCTGTAAGACACATTCAGAATCAGAACTGCATGTGCTGTTAAAACATGGATTACTTTATTCTGCTTCTACACTCCCTCTGCTGGTACATGAGCGTGATAGCCTTAAGTAGACAAAATGCACAGTGCAATTTTCAATACACTACAGACCCAGAGGTGGTCTATTAATTAACTGCCGCCTCTGGGAGGATCTTGCACGTGGGCACCCTTACAGGCTGAGTGGGAAATGGTCTGACTCACACTCAAAACCTAAGGGCAAAATATCCCGCTCTTCAAGAGCAACTCACCTAGTCCCACTCCTCAGCTTTTCGCTGTAGCCCTGCACAATTTTGTCTCTTCAGATAATGGTACAATTCCCTTTTGAAAGCCATGGTTGAATCTCCCTCCATCACATTCTCAGGTCAGAGCATACCAGATCCTAACCAGTCATCACATAAAAAAGTCATTTCTGTATTGCTTTAACCCTTACCTTTTCTTCCAGAACAAACGATTAGGAAGAGGTCTCAGTGGCCAGAAGAGACCCAAGAAGGTATAGAAAGATCTGCATTTGTATGGCACTTTTCATGACCACTTGATGTCTCAATGCACTTTACAGACAATTAAATACTTTCATTTATGTTGTGAAGAATTCATATTCCAATCGAAATGTGAACCCTCTTTCTCTCTCCACAGATGCTGCCAGACTTGCTGAGTATTTCCAGCACTTGCTGTTTTTATTTAAGATTTCCAGCATCTGCAGTACTCTGCTTTTATATTAGGTTGGATGACAGTGTTGCTTTTGCTCAGATAGAAAGGTTATACAACAAAACTGCAGATTGGAAAGAACAAGTGTCTTAATATTCTTTTGTTTATTTTTTGAAAAGAATACTCATACTTGGTCTAGAAATCCTCCCACTGACAGTTTTTGATAATTGAATGATTATATAATTTAAGCACCAACAATGTAATTGCCTTCAATAACTAGTTACATTTTGGAGTATGATATTGATGCATTTGAAGTATGATTTTAAGTTAACTACATTTCATTTATATCCTAATAAGATTAAAAAACAGAGTCATCCCTCCAAACCTCTTTAAATTTGGCTAAAGTCTTCATCACCACATATGTGAGAACTCATTTCAGAATGCAGAGCAATTGTAATGTGTGAATATCTCAGCTAGGTTACTTCTATGGAGAAAGAAATTGAGTTGCAGAATTTTAATATAACCATAACCTGCTGAGAGAAAGATATTTGACCTGGACCAATTCATTTTTTATCAGACTACTTGACCTGGCATCAAATGTTGATGGGACCTCATTAACAGATTATCTGAAATCAGCAAGATGTTCAAAATATGTTGGCACACATTATTTTTCTGACACACTCACTATTTCCCAAGGAAGGACCTCAATTGTCTGATCTTTATTCATTATAATGTTCATCACGTCATGAACAAAGTTAATGCTATATGTAAAAACACCAGGTGGGCAGGAGAATTACATGGCCCTCAGTCTTCACTGTCTATAAAAATCGGGGCTAATTTTTCAGGGCTCTCCTCCAATTGCAGAATCTCACTAGACAGGGTTGAGGGGCATAGGGTTGACCCAAGAGCAATATAGACCTGTCTCTGAACTGTGGTTCCATTCTGAGCACCTTATTGCCTTATCAAAGTCTTTAACCTTTGTGAGGAACATCTTACTGTTAATTACATAGGACAGAATTGAATTTGCAGATCATAAACAAGCTATTTGCCTCAAATGTTCGGTGCATATGTTTATGCATCTCGTGATCCTTATCCTACCTTTCTACTTCGAATCCTCTCAGAATATTCTTCTATTTCTTTCTCACTCACGTTTCCCCTTAAATGCAGTTATGCTATTTTTTTTAACTATTCAATTTGATAGGTAGCAAATAACAGTTCACTTCCAAGGTATCTTGTAAACAATGGTCACATTTGACAAAGTGGTAACAATATTGTGACTTTACAAAATATATTAACCTCTAAATAGTAGAAATACTATTTCTAATACTTTCTAGGAATACATCTTTTGTCCAACTGATAATCATGTATTTTCACTCATTCCAGCCCATGGAGTATGTTTTACCATTTGAGTAATTAAATCTGTTAAATCTCAAGCACTTCCAATCTGAATGAAAACTTTTGCTTTCTTTTTTTCAAAAGGGTGAGGGTTAAGATCAATGGTGCAAAAGTCCACAAAGGATACAAAAGGGAGAAGACAAGAAAAATTAAAAGAAAACCAAGTTTGGATTTTAAAAGTCTCTGGATTGTAGGGGAGAAGGGAGGGTCAGGGATGTCGGAGTTCGTAGTTTTGCAGTCCTGGGAAGGGAAGTGCCTTTGTGACGATGATGAGGCTTGTGACACAGTGAAGGAACAGGAAGGAGATGCTGAATTGGGCTTGGGAGGAACAAGAGCAGAAAGCTTTGAAGAGCCATCACCATGTTACTAATGACACAATGGCAAAAAAACATCAAATGTTGCGAGGAAGAGTAAGAGAAGCTGGAAGCTCAGAACAAGAAAGGTTTTCCCTGTCAATGAGGCGAGATTAAAAAGACTCTCCAAAGCTGGTAGCTTATTTATATGTCTCTCAATAGCAAAACACCCCAATTCTTTTTTTTGTCTCAATGGACATGTAATCAATGTCTCAAATAAAGCTTTGTTGGTTTCAATAGTTTGAACTTGGCAGCTCTGAGAACTTGCTGTTGTGATTTATAGGTTCACAAGACAGGTTTGATGAAGAAATCTCTTCAATTCAATTGATCCAACTCTAACCATTTTTCCATTACAGTAAAACACTAGGGGGTAAAAGTCAACACTGGTGACCAAAAAGGTGGCAGCCAATGAACTGTATATCATACACCCTGATTTTGATAGGAAAATACAGCTGGTTGTAAAATGGACAGATGATCCACTGCTGACATAAGACCATAAGGTCATGAGACGTAGCAGCAGAAGTTGGCCATTCAGTCCATCGAGTCTGCTCCACCATTCAATGAGATCACGGCTGATCCATTCTCCACCCTGCCAAAGTTGAATTCTGCCTGCATTGTTTCTTACATGACTTCAGTGCCCTTCAGCACCCTAAACGTTGTAGCATTTTGTCTGATGCTCAGCCATGTCTGAAAGCGTTGTCTTCAGTCTAACAACTATACTTTGTGTCTGCTAGTGTCTCTACTAGAGGCAGCTATGTTTCAGTTTGTAGCATTTTTGCCTCTGAGTTTAGAAGTTTTTGAGTTCACATCCCACTCCTGGGCTTGAACACAAAAATCAAGGCTGACACTCCAGTGCAGTACAAAAGAATTGCTGCTCTGTTGGAGGTGCTATCTTTCAGATAAGATGTTAAACTAACCTCTCAGATGGATTAAAAGATTCCTTGGCACTATTTTGAAGAAGAGAGAAGAGTTATCCCCAGGGCCCTGACCAATATTTATCCTTCAATCAACATCACAAAAACAATTATCTGATCATTATCACATTATCATTTGTGGGAACTTGTTGGACATAAATTACGTGTCATGTTTCCTACTATACAAAAGTGACTATACTTCAAAAGTGCCTCATTGGCTGTAAAGGGCTTTAGTACACCCTGTAGTTGTGAAAGGTGCTAGATAAATGTAAGTTAAGCATTTTGTTTAAGGTCTTTTCTGAGTTATTTCTTTGTGAAGCTGGCTTATCCATTAATTCCACAAAGCTCTTCCTATAGACATAAGGGGTTAATCTCACCATTCTCCTTTGAACTCCTTTTTAGGGATGGAATTATACAGAGTAACTCCAGTGAGGACCGACCACCCTTCACAAAACCTCAGCTGAGACAGAAATGAAAACTCATCAGCCAATTTCCTTCGCTTGTTGCACCCTTGCCCTGTTTTAGATGTGGTGTGTTTGACAAATACCCCACTGTCTCTTTCAGCTTCCTCTTGGAAACTTCTAATCCTGTTTAGGGGTACATGTCAACTCCTTCTTCATATTTGCTTTCAATGTGTAACACGTTGTTTTTCTCTATGCTGAACATAACTTTCTTTATTGATCTGAGTGTCACCGTCAAAGTTCCGTTACTGAATGTACAATGTTCCATAGTTTGGTGGTATCTGCAAATTTGAAAATTTTGTATTAATATTTTAATTCCAAGTTCAACAACAACTTGCATTCATATAGCTCTGGTAATATAGAAAAGTGTCCCATTATACTTCACAGAAACATAAGCAACTTTCAAATTTTTACCGTAATCCTACTTACATTGTAAACTTTTTCTCTGTAAGAATCCCAATTGATGTGATTCAAAATTGATTTTTTTGACTGAAATGAAAGACTGGACAAACTTAGGTTTTTCAATGTTGAAAGGAAACAATTAATTTGATAACGGTAAGCAAGTTAGAGAAGGTCAATCTAGAATGTTAATTCAATAATTACACGAGGACAGGGATCAGATTAGATAGTGAGACATACCGCATGTGACTACAGTTCAAAAGGATTTGATAGGCTATAATTAACTTCGGGAATGTCCAGATGCTGCAGAGGGTCTATAATAATAAAAGTGATCAACACTTGGGCTGGATGTATTGATAGTGTAACAGAGGAAGGAAGCTTTGAATGATTTAACAGGTGAATGCTATGATAGGAAACTAAGGTTCTTTTCAGGTGGATGAACTAGGATAAGCTGGCTGGCCTCCCTCGTCCAAATGTGTCTTGTCATCTTGTAATCTCAAGAGAAATAAAAATATAAATGCTGAACGGATGATGTTTTAGTCCAACTATATTAGCCTGAATGATGACAAGATCTATCAACACTTCCACAAATTTCTGCTGCTAATTCATTTTGTGCTCTGCAGCTGTTACAAATTAAAATTCACTCTGTTAATCATGTGAACTTGTTTACTCTGCTGTTGCTGCTCAGTACAAATGCCCACCTCCTGGTGCCAGGTTGACAACAGCTGTGGCTCCGAATTATTCCAATAAGAGGCATGTAAATGGATTAACTTCAATGCCCAATATTCTCATGTCCCTCTGTATAGTGCAGCTCGTAATGTGATCATGTCCATCACATGGATCTGCCTTTGGAAAAAATGCCAAACAAGATCAGATTTATCAAAATCAACAGATTCTAAATTTCTCTCCAGGTGGTATCAGATTAAAAGAGAAAGCTAAAACACAGAAGAGACAATAAAAACACAAAGGTGAAACTCCTCCAACTATTGGTTTTGTATTTCCATTTGTATTTGATTGTGGCTGTTTCATTAAAATGATCAATTAGTAAAATTATCAACAGGTGGAACTTAACTCTCAGACTTAACAGAGATCTTCAAATGCAATAATTTCAAATAATGGACTAATCACCTCACATATATTTAAGAGAAAAAGTAATTCATGGGATGTGGGTGTCCCTAGCAGGACCAGAATTCATCGTCCTTTTTTAATTGCCCTTGAGAATGTGGTGGTGAGCTACCTTCTTGAGCTGCTGCAGACTGTGCTTCCACACTTGGGAGTTCAGGTTTTTGACCAATAATGATGAAAGAGCAGCAATTTATGTCCACCTCAGAATGTTGTGTGACATGACAGGAAATTGAAGGTTCCCGTGTGCCTGCTATCCTTGTCCTTGTGGGTAGCAAAGTTCACGGGTTTGGAAGGTGCTGTCAACGGAGCCTTGATGAGTTGCTGCATTGCAACTTGTAGATGGTACACACTGCTGCCACTGTGCACCTGTCATGGAGGGAGTAAAGGTTTATAGTCGTAGATAGGGTGCGAATTATTTTGCCGTGGTTGGTGTCAAGCTTCTTGATTGTTACATATATTGAATCACTGAAAAGTATTTGCAGCTCAAAATCAATGTAAGCAGGTAATGTCATCTGTTGGGTGCAATACAATTAACATCCAATTGACTGTGTAGGAACTTTTTTTTAAATAATAATGAGTTACATTATTTCCTAGACTAAAGAATTCAGGAACAACAACATAACTTGTGCTTATCTCTGCTCTAAACAGATACTGGTCTAAAACTTGTACTTGCAACATAACTGCTTCCTGGACTTGAATGATTCTGAACTACTAGAGTTACATTGAGGACAGAATCAATTTATTAACAAAGGTAGCAATAACTTTTGAGACCCAATACAATGGTGTTTCATTGCAAAACAATTTTGTAACTGAAGTTAATGCTTTGTAGGTCACGTTGCAAGTGGCTAAGTCAGAATGCTCTGGAACAGGTATCAAAAGACAAAGAAAACTGATAAAGATAAGCATTTTTAATGGGACTTAGTGGTGAACTGATGAATTGACCAAGCTGAATGTTCCTTCTGGGCACATTGGATTGGATGAATAAGTTTCCTCAGCTATATCTATCTTCTAACATCTAAGGTTCGCATTGCAATGGGGGTGGTGAAGAGCAACAAAATGCCCATAAAATTGACAACATGAGCAGATTCTACCCTCCTCAATGATCAGTGAGGATATTATCTCATATTCTTGGAACTTTTGCATTGTATGTAGTTGATATATCAGCTTTGCAATGACCACTTATAACGGCGTCTATAATAATTTTAAAGATGGGATAGTTTTCATGTGTTCAAATTCTTGCATTATCTCGCCTCTCCCATCTCTATAAACCCCATCAGCCTTACAACCCGCTGAGATCTCTTCTTCTTCTTCAGTTCTGTGTTGGAAGACAGGTCCAACCCAGATAGGACAAGAAGGGAAGTCCTGAATCCATCCCAGCCAGAATGAGGATCAAACCCCACACTGCTGACACTAAGATAACCCACGCCAGGTGTCCAGCCAACTGAGCCAATCATCTTCCAAGGAGTCTGAGTTGCTCTGGCAACATACACTTTTTCATGCATGTTGTAGCCTGTGGCAATGGATATTGATGGTAGAGGCTCCAATTTCTTTCCATCACCTGGCTGACCAGGAATTCCTCCTGCTCTTATTGCCTGTCATTGCCGTGTGTTAGAAGGATTTACAAGTTGACGACTGTTTCGCCATGTTATGAATGCACCTTGGCCATTAAGTCCTGGGATGGGGCTTCAACTCAGAGCTTCTGACTCAAAGGCAGAAACACTCCGATCTCTATGACCTCTGCGCGTCTACAATCCTGGCTTCTTTTGCATCCTTGATTTTAATCGCTGCAACATTTGTTTGATAATGCTCCCATGAAACGCTGTGGACATTTTACTAGATCAAAGGTGCTAAAGGATTATAAATCATTGTTGTTAATGTTCATGCAGTTGCTTTGATTTTTCGATGGCTGACTCACATTCCAAGGCAAGAATTTTCATTCCTTGGTTTGTTTTCTGTTGGGGCGATGATATCCTTCCCTTGATAAGGACCGTTGAAGAATCACAGCAGCGCCTTATTCTCTGTTGCCATATTGGACTTTCAAACAGACAAACAAAGAAAGATTCGCAGTTACACCCAGCGAAAGTCGATCATGTTGACTACATAACTGAAAGTTACTAGCTATGAAAAAAAATCAAAAGAATGCATTTCATCTTTTGCCTGCCCTTTATCCTATGATAAAATTCTAGCTCTGTAGAAGAGTAATATGGACTTGAAACGTTAACTCTGTTTCTCTCTCTCAAACCTGCTGAGCTTTTCCAACATTATCTGTATTTGATTCTGTGATATGTCCCTGGCACAGTTGAAGGTCCTGTGCTTTCATTTTAGTTGGTGAATGCAGACAATGTCATATTTACTAAAAAGGGAAAAAAACTGCAATGCTACATGGAAAGAACAGGTTATTGGGATTAATTGGAATTCTCCTTCAAAGAGCTGGCACAGCCATGATGGGCTGAGTGGTCTCCTTCAGTGCTGTATGATTTAATGGTTCTATATTTTCCTGGGCTCGGAGACAAGTGACACTGTGCTTTTGAAGCCTGTCTCTTGTTCCATTAGCAACAAAATAACCTCAAAATCACATCCTGTTATTATTTATTTAGTAATTTATTATTACTATTTTTATGAAAGGTGAGAAAATGCTTATTTTATAATCTTCCTGTGTTTGTGTTGACCATCTGTAGCATTGCATATGAGAGCCAAGGACAAATGTAGTTTTCAGGAAATTTGCATTTTTTTTATATTCGTTCATGGGATTTGGGCTTCGCTGGCTGGGCCAGCATTTATTGCCCATTCCTAGTTGCCCTTGAGAAGGTGGGGGTGAATTGGCCTCTTGAACTGCTGCAGTCCATGAGGTGTAGGTACACCCACAGTGCTGTTAGTGAGGGAGTTTCAGGATTTTGGCCCAGCGAAAGTGAAGGAACTGAGATATATTTCCAAATCATTATGGTGTATGATTGGAGGGGAACATGTGGCTGGTAGTATCTGCTGCCCTTGTCCTTCTAATTGGTAGCTGTCGTGGATTTGGGAGATGCTGTCTGAAGAGTCTTGGTGGGTTCATGCAGTGCATCATGTTGATGGTACACACTGCTGCTACTGTGCATCAGTGGTGGAGGGAGTGAATGTTTGTGGATGGGGTGCCAATCAAGCAGCTGCTTTGTCCTGGACAGCGTCAAGCTTCTTTAGTATTGTAGGAGATGCATTCATCCAGGCAAGTGGAAAGTATTCCATCACACTCCTGACTTGTGTCTTATAGATGTTGGACAAGCTTTGAGGAGTGAGGAGGTGAGTTACTCACCACAGGATCCTTGCCTCTGACCTGCTCTTGTAGCCAGTATTTATCTGGCTAGTCCAGTTCATTTTCTGGTCAAAAGTAACCTCCACGATGTTGATAGTGAGGGAGTCAGCAATGGTAATTCCATTGAATGTCCAGGGGAGATGGTTAGATTCTCTCATGTTCGCGATGGGCGGTCATTGCCTGGCACTTGTGTGGCATGAATGTTGCTTGCCACTTGTCAGTCCAAGCTTGGATATTTGGCATTTTAATATGGACTGCTTCAGTATCTGTGGAGTCATGAATGATGCTGAATGTTGTGCGAACATCAGTGAACATCCCCGCTTCTGACCTTATGATGGAAGGAAGGTGACTGTTGAAGCAGCTGAAGATAGTTGGGCCTAGGACACTACCCTGAGGAACTCCTGCAGCGATGTCCTGAACCGAGATAATTGACCTCCAACAAACACAACTATCTTACTTTTTGCTAGGTATAACTCCAATCAGCAGAGAGTTTTCCCCCTGATTCCCATTAACTCCAGTTTTCCTAAGGTTCCTTGATGCCACACTCGGTCAAATGCTGCCTTGATGTCAAGGCCAGTCACTCTCTCCTCACCTCTGGAGTTCAGCTCTTTTATCCACGTTTGAACCAAGGCTGAAATGAGGCCAGGAGCTAATTGACCCTGGTGGAACCCAAAATGAACGTCAGTGAGCAGATGTGGCTGTGAAAAATTGATGATCTGCTTCTATCACTGCTTGTTTGTCGCTACAACCACACCAACCCCCTCCACCTCTCTGTCTCTCTATCTCTCCGCCCCCCACACACACACCTTAAACCAGCTTATATTTCAGCTCTTTCCTGGACTCGAACTCAAGTTCTGTCGAAGGGTCATGAGGACTCGAAACGTCAACTCTTTTCTTCTCCGCCGATGCTGCCAGACCTGCTGAGTTTTTCCAGGTAATTCTGTTTTTGTGTCAGTGAGCAGATCATTGATAAGCAAATGCTACTTGATAGCACTGTTGATGGCACCTTCCATCACTTTGCTGATGGTCAAGAGTAGACTGAAGGTAGTAAATGGTTGAGTTGGATTTGTCCTGATTTTTTGTGTATGGGTCATTCCTGGGCAATTTTCCACATTGCCGGGTAGATGCCAATTTTGTAGCTGCACTAGAAAACTTGTCTAGGGGCGTGGCAAATTCTACAGCACAAGTCCTGAGGACTATTGCCGAAATATTGTCAGTGCCCATAGCCTTTACAGTATCATTAGGGGCAAGAAATAGTTTAAATAAGTTATATTTGTTTTTGTGGGTGTTAGGAATCAAGTTTAATTTGTATTTTTGTAATTTGTGTGTTACAAAACGTGAAACTTGAGTTTTGGTTTCACTTTAAAAGATGCCTGCATTTTAATGAGGTATCACGACTCTTGAAGGGAAATTAAAACAAACACAAGGTAGAAAAAATTGTGTTATTGCCTAGCAACAGGGGCCCATAGATACAGAACATCGTTTTTTTAGTTCAGTCGAAAGCAGCTGCCAGGAGAAGCTGGGCACAGGAGAAAGAATTGTAGGGAGCAGGTTCCAAAGGATGAAATGAAAAGTCCCAAAACCAGGGAGTGGAACAGTAGAAAGTTCCCAGTGAGACAGTGAAGTCAAGGGAGAAGAGCAGGAATCTGAACAAGGGCCTATTCAGTGGAAGTGAAAGTAAGGGGCAGCGAGGAAGGTGCCAAGTTTAAAGGGAGAAAGCTGCAGGGTGCAGACTTAAAGGCAAAATAGGCTTGCAAGAAGCTGGAAGACCTGAGGAGAGAGCCAAAGTTTGGTGACTCCTTACTGTGGGCATCTGAAGCAGTGATATTCTGTTGTACAGCTGAGTATCTGAGAAAGCTTGGAAGGGAAAGCTGGAATGCATGTGGCAATCCAGGGGAGAGGAACATCAGAAGGAGAGATTGAAACCCCAGAGGTGGATCTTTGTGGAAGATGACCAAGTGAAAGCGTTGTTTGGGAAAAGATTCCAAATTGGTTCCTTTGAGAGTGGAAATTGAAAACCCTCATTTGAAAGATGGAGTTCAGTGAGACGGTGTGATAAGTGTCTGGGGGAGTTGATGGGACATCTATAGCTTCCATTTGGGGTGGCATCTGTCACTTGGTTTCAGGGTGTGCTTTACATGACCACATGTAACCTATTGATTTACATGGATTATTTACATACTATGAACATTAAGAGTATAACATAGCTTTTGTAACTTGTATTGTCCTTACCAATCTGTATATATCTGTAATGGTATAGTTGTGGGTGAAGGAGTATTTTAATATAGTTAATCTTCTCTTGTTTAATAAGTGTTTTATTCTTTTGTTAAAAGTTCATCAACTGACTTCTGTGACTCTGCTCAGTAGCCGCCCTCCATGTTTCCAAACAAAAAATAAAAGTTAGGACCTACCAAGCCAGGTTTCACCCTGGAATCTGGTTTCTCCAGTAGTAACTACAACTGGGATCATACCAATATTCAATATCTTCAGCTGTTTCTTGATATCATGTGGAGTGAATCAAATTGGCTGAAGACTGGTATCTGTGATGCTGGGGACCTCTGGAGGAGGCCAAGATGGATGAAAGATTGTCGCAAATGCTTCAGCCTTATCTTTTGCACTGATGCGCTGGGCTCTTCCATCATTGAGGATGGGAATATTTGTGGAGCCTCCTCCTCCAGTCAGTTGTTTAATTGTCCACCACCATTGGATGTGGAAGGACTGCAGAGCTTAGGTCTGACCTGTTGGCTGTGGGATCCCTTAGCTCTGCCTATCACTTACTGCTTATGCTGTTTGGCATGCAAGTAGTCCTGTGTTGTTGCTTCACCAGGTTGACCCTTCATTTTTAGATACACCTGGTGCTGCTCCCGGAATGCCCTCCACCATCCTTCATTGAACCAGGGTTTAGCCCCTGGCTTGATGGTAATGGTAGAGTGGAGGAGATGCTGGGCTATGAGGTTACAGATTGCGAGTGTGTGCAATTCTGCTGCTGATGATAGCCAACAGCACCCATGGATGCTTCACATTGAATTGCTAGATTTGTTCAAAATCTATCCCATTTAACAGTGGTCGTGCCACACAACACAATGGAGTGTGAAGATGGAAATTATTATTTTAATTTTTTTGGGGAATTTGGTTGTATTCTGTAAAGAAAGTTGCGTGTGCGTGTGCGTGTGCGTGTGTGTGTGCGTGTGTGTGTGTGTGTGTGTGCGTGTGTGTGTGTGTGTGTGTGTGTGTCCATCCATGTGTCATTAAACTGGGGGACGCTTAGTAAAGACAACTTGACTGTGGAAACTGAGAGAAGGCAGGTAAAAGCAAGATGCATGCATTTATAATGAGAGGCTCTGGTGGAGTGGATTTACGAGTAAATAGGTTGGGCTTTAAAATTGCTTAGAACAATGGAGTTTAAGATGAAGGGGAGGAAGGATGTTTAAGGAAAGATATTTAGTTGTGTTGAGATGGCTGTGTGGGGGGAAATGTCCTGAGACCAGCTCTGTGATGAGAGAAATTGTGAATTTGAAGCAGCCACTCAGTTTCAATTCAAAGAGGTCTTTGTTTTCAGAAAGCAGTCTGATTCTGAACTTCCTTCAGTTCCACAGCAGAGTGGAAGAGAGTGAGAAGCCATGTGGTATACTTTATTAAAGTAGCAGCAGTTTTTGCCTTGGGTAATATTAATGGATTTTTATAGTTATAAATCTATAAGGAAGCTGTGTGTTCTGACCAAGTGGGTTTTTTGGGGGGATTTATTGTAAGTCTCTTTTATCTGTGTAAATTTTATCGTGTTAATATATCTTTTTATTTTAAAATCCTAAACATGTTACAATGAGACTATGCTTCTGGGATCAGTAGTTTACCCCTTGTTTTCAAAATACAAAAAAAAAAATATGATTAGTAAGACAGGTTTCCCTCTGGGATATGGCTTGTTCAGTGAATAACATCAGCTGTAATCATAACAACAGGTTATCCTCATTGCCACAAGGACTATACGGTGGTCACTCCTACTGATACTGTCATGGACAGCTGCTAAGCAAGATATTGAGTCTAACAAGGGTTCTTGTTGAACACAATTACATGAAGTTTATTATTATCAAAAACTTTATCCAGCTCTGCACAGGCCTTGATTTGGCCTGGGTCCTAACAGTTACATAGGCTGGTTACTTGACCATATGCCTGACTCATAAGTTATACATAAAGCCTTAATGATCCAGAGTCACAGACAGTAGTGAACATCTGCAGTAGAGATCACAGGCAATAGTGAACATTTAACATGGAGATTTTCCCTTTTATCCAGCAGCCTTACACGTGGTGATGTCATAGTGATGTCACTATGCAGCTTCTTAAAGGTATATGTCATTGGCATGCGTACAATATCACAGAATCACAGAGTGCAGAAGAGGGTTTTCAGTCCATCGAGTCTGCACTGACACGTGAGAAACACCTGACCTACCTACCTAATCCCATTTACCAGCACTTGGCCCATAGCCTTGAATGTTATGATGTGCCAAGTGCTCATCCAGGTATTTTCTAAAGGATGTGAGGCAACCCGCCTCCACCACCCTCCCAGGCAGCGCATTCCAGACCCTCACCACCCTTTGGGCAAAAAAGTTTTTCTTCACCTCCCCCCTAAATCTCCTGCCCCTCACCTTGAACTTGTTCCCCTTGTGACTGACCCTTCAACTAAGGGGAACAGCTGCTCCCTATCCACCCTGTCCATGCCCCTCATAATCTTCTACACCTCAATCAGCTCATCCCTCAGTCTTCCCTGTTCAAACGAAAACAACCCAAGTCTATCCAACTCTTTTCATAACTTAAATGTTTCATCCCAGGCAACATCCTGGTGAATCTCCTCTGCACCCCCTCCAATGCAATCACATCCTTCCTGTAATGTGGCGACCAGAACTGCACCACAACTGCAGCACAACTGAGGTACGTGGTAATCAGCAGGAGGTTTCCTTGCCCATGATTGACTCGATGCCACGAGACTTCACATGGTCCAAAGTCAATGTTGAGGATTCAGCTCCCCCCTGACTGTATGCCATTGTGCCACTACCTCTGCCGTGTCTGTCGTACCAGTGGGACAGGACATACCCAGGGGTGGTGATGGTATGATTCTGCGAGTATGACTATAACTAGTCTGTGAGACAGTTCTCCCAAATTTGGCACAAGCTCCCAGATGTTAGTAAGGATGACTTTATGGGGTAAACAGGGCTGAGCTTGCCAGGAGGTTCATCCAGTTTCATTCCTTATCCAATTTTCTGTAGTGGTTTTATACAACTGAGTGTCTTGCTCAGCCACTTCAGAGAGCAGTTAAGAGTCAAACACATTACTGTGGGTTTGGAGTCATATGTAGGCCAGACCATGTAAGGATGGAAGATCTCCTTAGGGCATTAGTGAACCAGATGGGTTTTAACAACAAACAACAATGGTTTCATGGTCACCATTAAACTTTTAATTCCAGATTTTTGTTGAGTTCAAATTACACCATCTGCTGTGGTGGGATTCGAACCCAGGTCCCGAGAGCATTACCCTGGGTCTCTGGATTAATAGTCCAGTGACGATACCACCACCTCCCCCAGTTTTTGCTGGAATGTTTAGAGCAAAGCTAAACTTAATTGCGTGCCTATTTTAAAGTCATGCTTTCTCTCCCTATTGCATATTAATAGTTTAAAATTGTTATATATAAATAGTTATATGTATAGTATATTATGTATGCTAAAAATTA
Organism: Carcharodon carcharias; assembly: GCF_017639515.1. NCBI lineage: Eukaryota > Metazoa > Chordata > Chondrichthyes > Lamniformes > Lamnidae > Carcharodon > Carcharodon carcharias. The sequence goes on from NC_054474.1 coordinate 4,320,613, forward strand.
GGCCTATGGAAATTTCAGAACCAAAGTGAAAGAATTTGCACTTATATGGCACCTTTCATAACCTCAGGCCCTCCCAATGCACTTTACAGCCAACAAAGTGCATTTGAAGAGCAGTCAATTGTAATGTAGGAAAACTGGCCGTCAAATTGTGTGCAGCAACCTCCCACAAACAGCAATGTGATATTGGCCCAGCCATTATTTGGAGCATATTAACGTCTGCAGTAAAAGCTAAAGACTTAGGAGATACAACACTCGTACTTTGATATTACAACTGGCAGAACAGGTATATTTATAACGTGGTAATATTCTAATCACCAATGTGGGTGCAGGAGCTTATAACGGCAAACAGTTAACTCTGAAATGTTAACAGCAAGTATGGTATTGTGAGCAGGAGTAATGTTCAAATGTAACCCTTTTAATATTTAATATTGATATTTCCATTTGGGATATGACTTTGATATGGGATACATCAGATTGTCTGTATTCTTGGGACTTTTTATTCTGCCATCTTTTAATTAATGGCCTCTTATAAGCCATTTCCCACCCAGCCTCAATTTTCAGGCAGGCAGAAGGAGCTCAGTGCACCGAGAAGCTCGGAAAGTGACCCTGCTCAGGACTCAGGCTGGAAGGGGCACATCCATAAGCAGACTCCTTTCAAATTCGGGCACCACTCCTACAAGGCTATGGGTGCTCCCTCCTCATCTCACCCCCTCCTTGCAACCCCCAGCCTCTCTATCAACCCCCCCAACCTTCCTTCCGTCCACCAACCCCACTCCGGACTTCACTGCCCCTCCACATTTACCTGGTCCTGGACTCTCAGGACTTAGACTCTGGGCACTGCTTATAGTGCCAGTCCTGTCCACTGCAGCTTCTGGTGCCTGCTGGGACTAGAGAGCAACTGGCCAATCAGATTGACTGGCAGCTCTCTTAAGGCATGACTTCTTCCTGGGTGGTGGAAGTCCCACTCTAGTCAATGAATGGTCTTTGAAGCATTAAGTAGCTGTGGGGCAGTCAGTTTCAGTGGTGATGCATTGGCCACAGCCTCTTTGGATGGTGAGAGGGGAAACCCCACCAATATAAAATTCCTGGTCCACCTGTTTCAGTTGCCTTTTGGGGAATGGATCATGATGGGGTAGATAGGGGGAACTATTTCGGCTGGTTGGAGAGTCTAGAATTAGGGAACATGGCCTAATAATTAGAGCCAGGCTTTTTAGGAGCGAAATTAAGAAATACTGCCACACACAAAGGATGGCAGAAGTTTGAAACTCTCTTCCACAAATGGAAATTGTTGCTGGATCAATTGTTATTCAAAGGTATTAAGGGATTTGGGGCAAAGACATGTATATGGTGTTTGGTCTGTTATGGCACAGCCAATGGTAAATGTTGAGCTGCTCAAATCCCAAAGGGAAACTAGAAATAACAGCCACAGCTGCTTTGCAATTTGTATAAATTTCGAGATGCATATCTTGAATTCAGTAGTAATAAGACCACTGAGACTTATAGGTTTCTTACCAAACTAAGTTAAACTTTTATTAATAGAAGACATTGTTTTAAATACATATATAGATCTACTAATTACTACTCTAGTTTCTAAATCCCCTAGTTAATCTACTCCCAGTTATACTTTCATTAAGGCAACAGAAAGACATATAGATTTTAAAAGGAAAGAAACATAAAACCCTGAACAATCCAATTCAAAGTGAGTTTTCTTAACTTTTGTACTTTGTAAACAACAGCTTGAGGTGTAGATTCTGAAGGCTTTTCACACTTGTGTAATCTTAGAATGCCTCTCCTTACACACAGCCTTTGTTCCTTTATACATATTTTCTCCTTTGATTGCAAATTCCCATTGTTTCACTATATCTTTGGACTTTACCTCTCTGACAATAAAAATCTCTCATAGTAATAATTTTACCAGTAATCTTTGGGAAAAATAAACACACTGGGCTGAATTTTGCCGTCGGTGAGCAGGGGTTGGGGCCCACTCGCTGATGTGTAAAATGATGCGGGATGATGTTGAGGATTTCCCCCAATGTCATCCCATCTCATTTAAATTTTAAAGAAGGCGGGGACACAGCAAAATCAGCTGGGCACCTGCTAACCTGTCAATGGCCAATTGACAATCAAATTGTGTGCAGCAACCTCCCACAAACAGCAATGTGATATTGGCCCAGCCAATGGCCAATTGAGGCCACTGACAGGATCATTTAAACAATGAAAGGACCTGCCCGTCCAACCTTAAGGTTGTCGGGTCGGCCAGGAACCCCGGCGGGAATAGAGAAAACATGAAACCTCATCCAGCAGCGGGATGAGGTTTCATGTAGGGTTTTAAACAGTTTAATAAAGTTTTAGTGTAATTTATGAACATGTCCCATCTCATGTGACATTGTCACATGATGGGGACATGTTAAGGATATTTTCTTTCTTTTTTTAATGTTTTTGAAAGTTGAGGTGATCTCCCTGAGGCAGCACTTAGCCTCGGGGAGAGGTGCGTTTTATCGTGTGCATGCGTGATAGAACACACTCTCGCTTTTGGGGACTCCCCCCCCACCCCCCGCCCCCCGCCCAAACAGGGAGTGCATAGCGCCTCCCACCAGACGTCAGGCTGGGTGGGCTTCAATTGGCCCGCCCATTTAAAATGGCGGCAGGGCCCGCTTCTCCGGCAGGGATCGGCTCTCCGCCCGCCAGAGATTGGGTTGGGCCCGGCAGGCAGAAAATTCTGTCCACTGTTTCTGAACTTCACCTGGCTAGGTGACATATTTCACCTCTCCTTTGAAAACAATCCAGTGTGGTTTATTTAAAAATTCAAACATTCCATTTACCCCTATGTTTGCCTACTGAACATTTCAAACCTAATTTATCTTCTAATACATCAAAGCCTTCAGACCAGTTGCCTTTACTTCAATTAAAATCACTCACACGCACACTCTCTCTCTCTCTCTTACACTAACAATAAATTCCAATAACATTATGACAATTATTATAACTTACTGACAAGTCACAGATCAGCTAAGATCTCATTGAATGGTTTGAGGGACTAACTGGCTTCCCCCTGTTATTTCTCAAATAATGTCAATAGGATCTGTTTTTATTCACTGGCCACATGTTTATTGCCCATGTTCAGTGTACATTGTTAAGAGTCAACCACATTGCTGTGGGTCTGGAGTCACATGTAGGTCAGAGCAACTAAGGATGGCAGATTCCCTTCCCTTTTACAGCAAATAGCAATGGCATCAGTCCTTTTTTTACTGAATGCAAATTTCGCTGTGTGCTATGGTGAGATTCAAACTCAGGTCCCCAGAGCATTATCCTGGATTACTAGTGTAGTGACAATGCCATTATGGTCTTCTATTTTTACTTAGTTCTGTTGAAGGGTCATTCGGACTCGAAACATTAACTGTGTCCCTCTCCGCAGATGCTGCCAGACCTGCTGAGTTTTTCCAGGTATTTTTGTTTTTGTTTTGGATTTCCAGCATTCGCAGTTTTTTTTTGCTTTTACCCTTATGGCACTGCCTCCCCACTGAAGAGGCAGGTAGGGCCTCAGTTTAACATCTCACCCAAATGTTTAAATACATTAGAGGAGTTATATAAGTGTGTGTTGTCGTTACTTTGGATTGTGTGCTCTGGATTGCAATTTGAACTCACCATCTTTTGACTCAGGGGTAGAGTTTACCACTGACATGATTGACTGACATCCAATCACATGAGACCTGTAATCCGGCACACCCAGTGGAAAGCTCCCAGTGTGATCACATCACAGGAAATTCCAGATGCTTGGACCATGATCTTTTTGTTTATAATGGATTTGAATGGATTTCCTGAAATCTGTTCACTGGGAGCAAAATCACCTCCATTATTCTCACACGCTAGGCAAGTTAGTCACCCTATTTTACTGTTAGAATTTGCATTAAATCAAATTGGATTCTCAGCTGGAGGAAAGAGTACTTCAATATGGTAAAAATAAAAGGAACTATTCGGCAAACTGCAATTAAAATTAAGTATCTCGGATATTTTTTGACCAGTTTCAGCTCGAGGAATGACAGTGATTGTCAGTTGGTAATTAAGGTCTGAGTCAATCCTAACTTTAGTTCTGAATGAGCTGCCTCCTGACACTTTTGTCCTTTTTCTGTCTACCCAGAGTTTATGCAAGAAAGTTTCAAGTGTATAGGTGTGCTGTTTTCTGTCATGTTCCATTAGCTTCAGCAACGTCATCAAGGTCCCGATTGCAAAAGAGCATAAAAAGCTATTTTGTAACAACAAATGATAACGCAGTCCCTGGCACTTAAAGGGCCCCGTGTTTAATGTGAAGATGCACTGATTGCTGTTCCCGTTACTTTCTGCGTGTTAAGCACACTGGCTATTTCGGGTAGAAACAGGTGTTGAGTGAATAGTTTACACCTCATTAAGGTGCAATTACCTCCCCAGCTTAATCACCTCTAAGTACTGTTGGCTAATGGTGTTTGAAGAAATTGTGAACAGTGATCAACAAATGCGTGAGCAGGGGAAGCTTTCAAGCTTTGGTGAAAGATTTTCATCAGTTGCTAAAAGTACACTTGCTAAAAATAGAAGGAAGAAAGAACTTGCATTTCTGTAGCATCTTTCATGAGAATCCAAAATGCTTCACGGACAATGAACGTAGCAACAGAGCCACACAAAGAGGAGTAGGCCATTCAGCCCATCGAGCATGCCCCACCATCCAATTAGATCATGGTTGATCATTCACCTCAGTGCTGCTCTCCTGTGCTATCCACATATCCCTTGACGTCATTAGTCTCCAGAAATCTATTAATTTCTGTCTTGGACATGCTCACCGCCCTCTAGGGGTGGAGAATTCCAAAGATTCACCACTCTTTGAGTGAAGAAATTCCTCCTCATTTCATCCCTCAGTACTGTGGGTGTACCTACACCACATGGACTGCAGCGGTTCAAGAAGGCAGCTCACCACCACCTTCTCAAGGGCATCTAGTGATGGGCAATAAATGTTGCCTAAACAGTGAAGTGCACATCTCATGAATAAATTTTAAAAAGTCTTAAATGCCCTACCCCTTATCCTAAGATTATGTGCCCTGGTTTTAGACTCACCAGACAGGGGAAGCACCTTATCTACTTCCAGTCTGTCATACCCTGTAAGAATTTTGTAAATTTCATTGGCGTCACCCCTTATTCTTTGAAACTCTAGGGAATACAGACCCAGTCACCCCAGTCTCTTCTCATTAGACAATCCCGCCATCCCAGGGATCAGTCTGGTGAACTTCTGTTACACTCCCTCTATGACAACTATATCCCTCCTTAGATAAGGGGATAAAAACAGTACACAATACTCCAGGTGAGGCCTCACCAAGGTTCGAAACAACTGCAGCATCTTTAAACCTGTGCTCAAATCCCCTTGCGATGAAAGCCAACATACCATTTGCCTTCCTAATTGCTGGCCGCACCTGCATGCTAAATATTCTGCCTTTCTGTTTTTTTTTCTCTATCAAAATAAACAACTTCACACTTATTTACATTATATTCCATCTGCCATGTATTAGTGCATTCACTTAGGCTATTCAAATCCTCTTGAAGCCTCCTTCCATCCTCCTTACAACTTACACTACCACCCATTTTGGTATCATCAGCAAACTTGGGAATATTACAATTGGTCCCCACATCCAAATCATTTACATAGATTGTAAAAAGCTGTGCACCCAGCACTAATCCCTGTGATACCCGACTAGTAACAGACTGCCATCCTGAGAATGATCCGTTTATTCCTATTCTCTGCTTTCTGCCTGTTAACTAGTTTCACTCCGTACTAGTATATTTCCCCCAATCCCATGAGTTCTAATTTGATTTACTAACCTCCTGTGTGGGAGCTTATCAAAAACCTTCTGAAAATCCAAATACACCACATCTACTGGTTCTCCTTTATCATTGTTGCAAGTTATATCTTTAAAATGTTCCAACAAGTTTGTCAAATATGATTTCCCTTTCATAAATCCATGATGACTCTGCCCAAACTTACCATTCTTTTCTATTATCACTTTATAATAGATTCTAACATTTTCCTACTATTGATGCCAAAATAATAGATCTGTAGTTGTCCATTCTCCCTCTTCCTCCCTTCTTAAATAGTGGGGTTCCATTTACTACTTTGAAGTCCTCAGGAATCTATAGAATTTTAAAAGGTAACCACTAATGCATCCATTATCTCTCCAGCCACCTCCTTCAACACTCTTGGATGAAGCTCATCCAGTCCAATAAATTTATCAACCTTCAATCCGGTAAACTTTTCAAGTACTGCCTCTTTACTAATACTAATTTCTTTTAGTTCCTCAGTTTCTCAAGGCCCTTGGTTGCCTAGTATTTCTGAGAGATTTTGTTTCTTTTTCTGTGATGACAGATGAATAGTAACTGTTTAGTTTCTCTGTGATGTCCCCTGTCCTCCATATAAATTCTCCTGTCCCCACCTGTAATGGGCCCACATTGTACTAGTTAATCTTTCCCTTTTCACATATCTAAAGAAGCTTTTACAGTCGGCCTTTATGTTCCTCGCTAGTTTGCAGTCATATCCTCCTTTCCCTTTCTTGATCAGTTTCTTGGTCCTCCTTTGCTGGGTTCTAAATTGTTCCCAATCCTCAGGCTTACCACTTTTTCTGCATCTTTATAAGCCACTTCCTTTGATCTAATGCAGACTTTAACTCCTTTCATTAGCCACGGTTGATTTACCTTTCTCTTTGGGTGTTTGTGCCTTAGAGGAATGTATAGCTATTGTAGACTATGTGGTATTTCCTTAAATACTAGCCACTGCCTGTCTACCATCAAATATTTTATTGTATTTTCCCAATCTACCTTAGCCAATTTGTCCCTCATTCCATCATAATTTCCTTTCTTCAGATTTCAGACCCTAGTTTCAGAATGAACTGTATCACATTCAAACTTAATGCAAATGTCTAGCCTATTACAGTCGTTATTTTCCAAAGGCTCCTTTACAGTAAGGTTATTAATTATCCCTTTTGCATTACACAACACTAAATTCAAAATAGCTCGATCCCTAACTGGCTCCTCAATGGACTGCTCCAGAAACCCATCTCATACATATTCCAGGAATTCATCCTCCACTGCATTAGTGCTGATTTGGTTAACCCAGTCTGTGTGTAAATCAGTCACCCTGTATTATTGTATTATATGTTATATTATATATTATAATATATATTATATATTACTGTATTACCCATCTGTATTACCAACTGTATTATGCATCTACAATCTCCTGATTTATACTGTGCCCAACATTATCACTACAGTTTGATGGCCTATAAACAACTCCCACCAATGTCTGCTGCCACTAGCTGATTCCATATATTGATTCTTCAACCTAAAATCCTCTCTTATTCATGTACTGACCTCATCCCTTATTAAGCGTGATACCCCACCTCCTTTTCCTTTTTGTCTATCCTTCCTAAATGCTGAATATCCTTGGATATTCAGTTCCCAATCTTGGTCACCCTGTAGCCACATCTCCATAATGACAATTAAATCATACTCATTTAACCCCTCTTTGTGCATTCAAATCATTAACCTTTTTGTGAATGCTACATGCATTCAGATTGTGTGCGTTTAATTCTGCTTCTATTCTGTTCTGATCTTATTTAATTCTTGCCTGCGCTTTGTCTGTCTTCTATTTTTGTTTTCTACTTTTCTACTTTCTTTTACCAGTTTTGCTTCCCTCAAATCTGAGCTCTCTCTCAGATACCCAATCTAGTTCAAATCCTCCCCAACAGTGCCAGTGGATCTCCTTGTGAGGATGTTAAGATGAAGCCCATCCATCTTGTACAGCTCCACCTGCCCCAGAACCGGTCCCAATGCTTCAGAAATCTGATGCCCTCCCTCCTACACCAGTTCTCCAGCCAAATGTTCAATTGCTCAATTCTCTCATTTCCAAGCTCACTCGCATGTGAGATTGGAAGTAATCCTGAGATTACTGCTTTAGCCATCCTTTTAATGAAGTAGTAAAGTACTTTTGAAGTACTGAAACTCAAAAGCTGGGCTCAGTGTTGACTCCTTTTCTGAAGCACATGAGAAAATGGGCCTTTCACTTGTTACAATCCCAGCTGATATTCTAACTGGACAAACCTGATCCCAGGGAGGAACCCAGATTGATAGATCCTAACTTTTATTTTTTTGTTTAGATACGTGGAGAGTAGCTACTGAACAGAGTCACAGGAGCCAGCTGATGAACTTTAACAAAAGAATAAAACATTTATTTAACAAGAACAGGTGAACTATATTACAATACTCCTTCACCCACAACTATACCTTTATAGATATATACAGATTTGCAAGGATAATGCAAGTTTCAAATGCTATCTTATACTCTAATGTTCACAGTTAGTACACAATCCATATAAACCAATAGATCATCTATGAACAGACATACCACACTCTGAAGCCAAGTGACAGATGCCACCCCAAACAGATGCTATGGGTCTCTCCTCAACTCCCGCCCAGATGCTTGTCACACTGTGAGCGACCAGTCTCACTAAACTCTGTCTTTCATATGAAGGCTTCCAATCTCTACTCTTCAAGCACTGGCTTTGGAATCTTCTCCAAAACCGACACTTTCACTCAGACACCGTTTGCGAGGGTCCACCTCCAAGGTTTCGAACTCTCCTTCTGATGTTCCTCTCCCCTGAATCACCATGTGCATTCAAGCTTTCTTCCATTCACTTTCTCTCAATCACTCAGCCATGCCAACAGTAAGGCATTGCTTCACAGGCCCATAGTAAAGAGTTACAGACTTTCAGCTGTCTCTTTGGACCTTCTGATTTCTCATAAGCTAGTTTTGCTTAAAACTGCTTCCTGCAGTTTGTCTTCCTTTAAGCTGGAAGCTTGAAGCCTTCCTCTACTCCTCACTCAACTTTACGAAGCAGGACCTTTTCCAGTTTCCTGTCCATTCTTTGACTAGAAGCTCTGCTTGGGATCCTTCCTGTTCCACTCCCCTGGATTTGGAGACTTTCTTCTTTGCCTTGGGACATGCTATCTGTCCCTTCACTCCAGTCTCTCTGGCAGCTACTTTCAACTGAACTCAAACTGCTTTCAATTGCTCAGAGATAAAAACAAAAAAACTGCGGATGCTGGAAATCCAAAACAAAAACAGAATTACCTGGAAAAACTCAGCAGGTCTGGCAGCATCGGCGGAGAAGAAAAGAGTTGACGTTTCGAGTCCTCATGACCCTTCGTCATGAGGACTCGAAACGTCAACTCTTTTCTTCTCCGCCGATGCTGCCAGACCTGCTGAGTTTTTCCAGGTAATTCTGTTTTTGTTTTCAATTGCTCAGCCTGTGTGTGTGTGTGTGTGTGTGGGTGTGGGTGGGGCCTGCCCCTTTGGACTCCTGTTGCTAGGCAACAGCACAGTTTATTTCTACTCCTATGTTTGCTTTAACTTCTCCCCGCGAGTTGTAAAACTCTCATTTGAAACGCAGGTATGCAAACAGCTTTAGACCTGTTTCACTCAAGGGTGAAACTAAATCCCAGGTTTCATCTTTTAAAGTGAAACTAAAACTCAACTTGACATTTTCTTAACACACAAATACAGAAATACAAATCAAACTTAAACTTTAAAGCTAAAACTCATCCCTAACACCCACAAATACAAATATAACTTACTTAATATAACTTACTTAAACTGTCTCTATTTCCTCACACATTAAACACCTGGAAAACTAAGGTTCTCTTCAAATTAGATCCCACAGCATGACACCTTCCCTCGTTGATTAAGATCAACGGCGGGACCCTGGAAATAGTGGACCATTTTCCATATCTCGGGAACATTCTCTCGAAAAAAGTAGGTATAGATGACAAAATTCATCAATGCCTCCAATGTGCCAGTTCAGCCTTTGGCTGACTGAGGAAAAGAGGATTTGAGGACCAGGATCTAAGGTCATGGTTTACCGGGTAGCAGTGATCCCTGTGCTCCTATATGCTTTGGAGACATGGACAACCCACAGCAGGTGCCTCAGAGCCCTGGAGAAGGATCACCGGTGGTGCCTTCACAAGACCTTCCAAATCTGCTGGTCAGAAAGATGGTTCAACAGCAGCGTCCTGTCCCAAGCCAACGTGCCCATCATTGAGGTGCTAATCACTCAAAGCCAGCGCCACTGGGTGGGACATGTTCTTTGTAAGCCTGACACCAGATTCCTGAAGCAACTGCTGTACTTGGAACTCAGCCATGGCAGGAGACTCCCAGGAGGACAGGGGAAACACTTTAGGGATGTCCCCAAAGCATCCCTGAGAAAGTCAAACATCCCCAGTGATTCTTGGGAGTCCCTAGCTTGTGACCGACCAAAATGGAGGAGGTGCATTTGGAGAGGCACCGAACACGTCAAAAGACTTCATCAGCAACCATACAGAGGTGAAGTAGAGGCATGGGAGAGAGGGCACAAACCTCCAAACACTCCATCTACACGACTCTTCAAGCACCACCTGCCCCGCATGTAGCAGAGTCTGCAGATAGTACATTGGACTAATCAGTCTTCAATCCATTGAACAAGAATGGAAGCAGGTCATCTTCGATCCTGAGGAAAAGATGAAGAAGAATATTTCTCAAGTGTAGTCACTGTTAGATTCACAGCAGCCAATTTATGCAGAGAAAGATCCCAGAAGCAACAATGTGATAAATGATCAGTTAATCTGTTTTAGTGATAGTTATTGAGTGATACCTGTCAGTCAGTGTGCTGAGGAGAACTTCCCTGCTTTTCCTCAAACTCGTGGCTGGGGGAATCTCTGACCTGAGAGCAGATGGGGGACCCAGTTTAACGTCTCTTCCAAAAACGGCATGCCCAGCATGCAGCACTCCCTCAGCATTATAGTGGATGCGTCAATTTAGATTTTGTACTCAAATCTCTGGGGTATCAATGTGAGCTCAGAGCCTCCTGTTCAGAGGTGAGAAAGCTCCTGACTGGGCCACAGCTGACAACAAGAGCTGAAAACTATATTCCCTTTTGAAACTTTTCACCCAAACCCTTTTTCACCTGAATGTCCAGTTTGACCCTTAACGTGTGTAGATATATGTGTATATACGTATATATAATAAATATATATATATAATACACATATTATATATGCATGTATATTGCTGAAATTTTGAGGCCCGGCTGGAAGTAATTAAAGGTCTGAAACAGTCCTTTCCTTGAGAATAAAGGGATATAAGGTACGGAAATAGCAACCATTAAGAGTTAATGCTGTCTATAGTATGCAACTGAGGAGAAAAGTGTCATTTCATAAAGGTAAGGCGACTCAAAATTACATTATAACAAAAAAGTTGGGCTGTCCATCATTCCCTTTCTTTAGCAATCTGCAGCTTTTTCACACCAAACCTTTGCCTTCCTTACCTTTTGCTTCCCTGATATTTCTTATCTCCCCTACTCTTTTCAACCTTGGATGTCTCCTGCTCTGTGGATCTTCATGTAGGCTTTCTAAATAAATGACCACATTAGTTTCGGTAATTAGAACCTGAAGCTTCGCTTAACAGTACAAAAGTATATCAGATCAAACAAACCTGGGTCACTGATAATCTCTCCCTAATTGTCCAGTCTAAGAGCAGCATGTAAAGGTTCACAAACAAAAAAAAAGTCATTGATTTGTTATAATAAAGTAAGATGAGTTGAATAGCTTTCTCCAATCTGCAAATGGCTTTTAGTTGCAATCAATTTTATTTCATTTTCTGTCTCAAAATCCATGTGTTCAATAATGCATTCTTGATCAATAGTCCATTATTGTGGGATACACCGGAAACAAGCACCTGTGGCTTTTCATCACAAAACTGATGAAAAATGAAAAGGAGACAAATGAAAAACAAACAGCAATACATGTATTAAATGGGTAAGCATTGATAATTTCATTGAAGCATGAAAACGGATTTTAGTTGTGATAAACAATGGCCATGATCCCAAGAAGAGAAGTTCCATACAAAGTAGTTATACTACATGGAACATCCCAATTCAAATAATTTTTGCCTTCATATCAATGTAAACAGTAAATACCACCTGGGAGTTGAGTGGGGCCACCACCTTGAATTTTGGCAGAGGCTGAGAGAACACCAGACACAGTTCCCCAAATCTTTGAGCACCAACATTGGTGTCTGCAAACCTTGCCTTTGGATCAAAGTTTGAGGGGGTTCAAGCCCCACTCAAGCCCCTACTTGAGCACAAAACTCCAGTACAATACTGTAATGACTCTGGGAATCAATTTATTGCCTTATCTTGTTAATTAATAAAAGCTAACTGAAATATTATAACTGACTGATGTTAAATTGGGGGTTTCATTAGTTGTGATGCTTATACTGAACTATATTTTAAATCCTGCTGGTAATGTCTGTTGTATGTCTATGTTTGCTTCATACAAATTAACAATATCCCACAAGACTGGTAAACTAAACATAGGTTTGGTTTATTTGACGATGTAGTACAGGATTGCTCAGCAGACAGGTTTACTATAAAGATTCAACAACTATTGTTAACAGGAAAGTACAGCTGTAATTCCTTCACACCACATGCTGCCAGCTACACTGACAACTCCTCTGAGCAACATCTGCTAATCACATGGTTTACTCATTAGCATATCATGTCTTAAAGTGATATCACAGAGACATGGTTCAGGGAGGGGCAGAACTGGCAGCTCAATATTCCAGAAACTTCAGGCAAGATTGTTGAGGGGGGTGGGGGGTGGTGGAGGGAGGCCTTGAAAAAGAGGAGGTGGTGTCACAATATTGATCAAGGAGTCAATTACTGCAATAAGCAGGGATGATAACTTAGAACGTTCCTCAAATGAAGCTATATGGAAAGAACTTAAAAATGAAAAGGGGGCAATTACATTGCTGGGAGTGTGTTATAGACCCTCCAAAGAGTCAGGGAGAGATGGAAGCTCAAATGTGTAGGCAAACCTCAGAAAGGTGCAAAAATAACAGGGTAATAAAAGTATGGGATTTCAACTTCTCCAATATTAACTGGGATAGATAAAGTGTGAAAGGCTTAGAGCGGGTGGAATTCTTAAAATGTATCCAAAAGAGCTGTTTAAGCCAGCATGTAGAAAGTCCTACAAGAAAGGGAATGGTGCTTGACCTAGTTTTAGGGAATGAAGCTAGGCAAATGGTAGAAATGTGCAACATTTCACTTGCATTTCCCCCAACTTAGTCTACTGCATTCGTTGCTCCCAATGCGGTCTCCTCTACATTGGAGAGACCAAACGCAAACTGGGCGACCGCTTTGCAGAACACCTGCGGTCTGTCCGCAAGAATGACCCAAACCTCCCTGTCGCTTGCCATTTCAACACTCTACCCTGCGCTCTTGCCCACATGTCTGTCCTTGGCTTGCTGCATTGTTCCAGTGAAGCCCAGCGCAAACTGGAGGAACGACACCTCATCTTCCGACTAGGCACTTTACAGCCTTCCGGACTGAATATTGAATTCAACAACTTTAGGTCTTGACCTCCTTCCTCCATCCCCACCCCCTTTCTGTTTCTTCCCCCTTCCTTTTGTTTTTTCCAATAAATTATATAGATTTTTCTTTTTCCCACCTATTTCCATTATTTTTAAATATTTTAAAATCTTTTGTGCTCTCCCCACCCCCACTAGAGCTATACCTTGAGTGCCCTACCATCCATTCTTAATTAGCACATTCGTTTAGATAATATCACCAACTTTGACACCTATGTGCTCTTTTGTTCTGTTGTCTGTGACATCTTTTGATGATCTGCTTCTATCACTGCTTGTTTGTCCCTACAACCACACCACCCCCCTCCACTTCTCTCCCCCCCACCCAACCGCCACCACCCCCCCCCCCCCACCTTAAACTAGCTTATATTTCACCCCTTCCTGGGATTCACCTAGTTCTGTCGAAGGGTCATGAGGACTCGAAACGTCAACTCTTTTCTTCTCCGCCGATGCTGCCAGACCTGCTGAGTTTTTCCAGGTAATTTTGTTTTTGTTTTGGTAGAAATGTCAGTGGGGAAGGATTTCAGTGATAGTGACCATAACTCAGTAAGATTTAAGGTAGTTAGGGGGAAGCAATGGTGTGGTGGTATTGCTGCTGGACTAGTAATCCAGAGATCCAGGATAATTCTCTGGACACCCAGGTTCAAATCCTGCCGTGGTAGGTGTGGAATTTGAGTTCAATAAAAGTCTAATGATGGCTATGAAATGGTTGTTGTAAAAACCCATCCAGTTCACTAATGCCCTTTAGAGAAGGAAATCTGCTGTCCTTACCTGGTCTGACCTACATGTGACTCCAGACCCACACCAATGTGGGTGAACAAGGGCATTTTGGGATGGGCAAAAAATGCTTGCCTATCCAGTGACATCCCATGAACAATTTTTTTTTAATAAAAGGACAAAGAGGAACGGAAATAAAGGATTTGAACTGGGGGAAGGCCAGTCTTAATATGATAAGACAGGATCTGACCAAAGTGGACTGGGAGAAGCTACTTGCAGGAAAATCTACATCAGAGCAGCGGGAGTCATTCAAAAAGGAAATAGTGAGAGTGCAGGGCCAACATGTTCCCATAAAGGTGAAGGGTAGGAACAACAAGGCCAGGGAACCCTGGATGTCAAGGAATGTATAGAATTAGATAAGGAAAAAAAAAGGAGGCTTATGATAGACACTGAGGGCTCAAAACAGCAGAAGCCCTAGAGGAGTATAGAAAGTGCAGTGCGTTACTTAAAAAAGAAATTAGGAGAGCAAAGAAGGGGCATGAAAAAACATAAAGGAAAATCCAAAGGCATTTATATGTATATTAGGGGTATGAGGCTAAACAGGGAGGGAATAGGGCCTATTAAGGATCAAAGCGGCAATCTGTATGAGGAGCCGGAAGATGTAGGTGAGGTTTTAGATGAGTACTTTGCATTTGTACTTACTATAGAGAAGGACAATGTAGGTATTGAAATCAGGAAGGGATTGTGATACACTGGAACCAACTAGCATTGAGAGGGAGGGGGTATTAATAGTTTTAGCAGGTTTATAAGTAGATAAATCCCCAGGCCCAGATGAGATGTATCCCAGACTTCTGTGGGAGGCAAGGGAGGAGATTGCAGGGGTCCTGACATACATTTTCAAATCCTCTCTGGAGAGAAGAGGTGCCAGAGGACTGGAGGAGAACTAATGTGGTACCATTGAACAAGAAGGGCAGTAGAGATAAACCAGGGAACTATAGGCCAGTGAGCGGTAGGGAAACTTTTGGAAAAAATTCTGAGGGACAGAATTAACCTCCACTTGGAGAGGCAGGGATTAATCAAGGATAGTCAGCATGGCTTTGTCAGGGGAAGATATGTCTTACAAATTTGATTGAATTTTTTGAGGAGGTGACTAGGTGTGTACCTGAGGGTAGTGCAGTTGATGTAGTTTAGATGGACTTCAGTAAGGATTTTGACAATGCCTCACATGGGAGACTGGTCAAGAAGGTAAGAGTCCATGGAATCCAGGGCAATTTGACAAATTGGATCCAAAATTGGCTCAGTGGCAGGAGGCAGAGGTTGATGGTTGAAGGTTGTTTTTGTGACTGGAAAACTGTGTCCAGTGGCTTCCCGCAGGGTTCAGTGCTGGGCCCCTTGCTGTTTATAGTGTACTTTAAAGATCTAGGCATGAATGTAGGAGGTATGATTAGTAAGTTCGCAGATGACACAAAAATTAATGGTGTGGTAAATAGTGAGGAGGAAAACCTTAGGCTCTAGAACAATATCATCGGGCTGGTTATATGGGCAGAAGAGTGGCAAATGGAATTTAATCCTGAAAAGTGTGAGGTAAGGACATTTTGGAAGGACTAACAAGAGAAGGGAGTACACGATACATGGTAGGACCCTGGAAAGTACAGAGAATCAGAGGGACGTTGGTGTGCATGTCCAGAGATCCTTGAAGGCAGCAGGACAAGAAAATCAGGTCGTTAAGAAGGCACATGGGATACTTGCTTTTATTAATCGAGGCATTGCATACAAAAGCAGGAAGGTCATATATGTATAAAACGTTAGTTAGCCACAGCTGGAGTACTGTGTGCAGTTCTGATCGCCACACTATCAGAAGGATGTGATTGCAATGGAGAGGGTGCAGAGGAGATTCACTAGGATGTTGCCTGGGCTGGACCATTTCAGCTATGAAGACAAACTAGACGGGCCGAAGTTGTTTTGCTTGGAGCAGAGAAGGCTGAGGGGCGACCTAGTTGAGGTGTACTAAATTGTGAAGGGCATAGATAGGATAGATGGGAAGAAACCTTTCCCCTTAGTGGATGGTCAATAACAAGGGGGTGTAGATTTAAGATAAGGGGCAGGTGGTTTAGAGGGGATTTGAGGAAAAAAAAATTCACCCAGAGGGTAGGAGGGTATCTGGAACTCACTGCCTGAAAGGCTGATAGGAGCAGGAACCCTCACAACATTTAAGAAGTATTCAGGTGAACACTTGAAATGCCATAGCAGACAAGGCTATGGGCCAAGTGCTGGAAAATGGGATTAGAGTAGATAGTAGCTTGGTAACCGGTGCTGACACAATGGGCCAAAGGGTCTCTTTCCATGCTCTAAAAGTCTATGACTCTATGACACAACATCCCCATTTTCCCCCAAGATAGCATTGCATACATTAAGAGTGGAAGTGAGGGTAGTTGCAAGACCTATTTACATAAAAACTGAATCTCCATTCAAGAGTCTAAGGATTTAAGAATTTAAGAGTTTAAGAGTCTGTATACTGTATGGGTGTTTTAGCAATCCTCCTAGATCTCATAATGGTACGAATTCCTTGAAATCTAAACTTATCACTTCGGTGTTCTTAACTTGTAAGCATCTCGGTATCTTGTGTATTTTCAGAGTGCTGATTGTTTTTATGATGGTCTTCCACAGTTTTGCTCTCCAAGCCCAGCTTTGGATGTGTTCTAGACACAGTTGGAAAGCTAAAGATACAGCTGTACAATTCCCTTATCATGCTTCTGTTCCTTCTTAACGTTGCTCCATTCAGTGTTGTGCCTTCATAGGATCTTGGCTCATTGATCACTTTGGATACTTCTTCAGATAAGCAAAAAACTGCGTAGGATGCATGACTCAAACCTTTACCCTATATGGAAAGTCAGTACTAGTCAAACTAGTCAGTTCTGCACATACATGTCGGTCATGTAACATCTTCATTCTCCCTTGTTTTTCAAGAAGTCGCTCTTGTACTCCTGAGAATTAGGACAGATGATGGCTTGGCGAGGTTGTCCTAACCTGCCTTCCGAATATGATTTCTGCTGGTGACGGTAGGGAGCCCGTGTCTAAAGGTGTTGCCCTTAAATGTAACATGGCAATACGGAGATCTTGTTTTGCTTTCCAGCACTTTATGATTAATGACTTAGATCGAACTATTTGAGCTATTTGTCAGCGAGACCATTGTATCAGGGATGGCTTGGTGAGGTGGTCACATGGTTTATGCCAATTTAGCACACATGTCCCCAAAAAGTCTGCCAGAGTATTGTGGCCCATTGTCCGATATGATCTCTTCAGGCACACCGAACAAGATAAAATTTGATCTCTTTGTGTTTGCTATGAATGCACCGAGGTATCCTTTAATTGTCTGATGATTAGAAACTTGGAAATGTAGTCAATGACTAGGAGAAAGCTGTTGCCATCCATAGCGAATAAATCTATTGTGATTTTAGACCAAGCGTATGATGAAACTTTGTGAGGGTGTCGAGGCTATTTGTGTTGATGCAGCTGGTGTCTCTGGCCTGATTTACTCATCCTCACTGTTTTCTTGATATCGTTGTTGATCCTTGGCCAATCACACAGTTTACCTTGCCAGATGCCTTGTTCGCTCTGTGCCCACAAGTCCCTGGTGTAGCTATAACATTATGTCCTGGCAAGAGCTTCGGGTACAAGCATCTATTTTCTCTTGAAAATCACACCTCTTGAAATGCCTAGTTTATCTCTCTATGGCCAAAACTATCTGAGGGTGCCTGGCACTTCTTGTATCGTATGAATCCAACCTTCTACAATGACTCTCCAATATTTTGTTTTTATATTCGGTTATGGGGTATGGGCATCATTTATTTCCCATCCCTAATTGCCCTTGAGAAGGTGGTGGTGAGCTGCCTTCTTGAACAACTGCAGTTGATGTGGTGTAGGTACACCCACAGTGCTCTTAGGAAGGTAGTTCCAGGATTTTGACCCAGTGACAGTAAAGGAACGGCGATATATTTCCAAGTCAGGATGGTAAGTGATTTAGGGGACTTGCAGGTAATGGTGTTCCCCTACATCTACTACACTTGTCATTCTAGTTGGTAGAGGCCGCGGGTTTGGAAGGCGTTTTGGAAGGAGCCTTGGCAAGCTGGTGCAGCGCACCTTGTAGATGGTACATACTGCAGCTACTGTGCATCAATGATGGAGGGAGTGAATGTTGAGGGTGGTGTTGAGTTGAGTTTCTTGATTGTTGTTGGAGCCACAATCATCGCGGCAAGTGGAGAGAATTCCATCACACTCCTGACTTGTGCCTTGTAGGTGATGGACAGGCTTTGTGGAATCAGGAAGTGAGTTACTTGCCTCAAGTTTCCTAGCCTCTGACCTGCTCTTGTAGCCACAGTAATTATATTGTCCAGAACTTGTTGCATATGGACATGGACTGCTAAGTATCTGGGGAGTCACGAATGGTGCTGAACATTGTGCAACCATCAGCGAACATTCCCACTTCCAACATAATGTAGGAGGGAAGGTCGTTGATGAAACAGCTGAAGAAGGTAGGGCCTAGAACACTGCTCTGTGGAACTCCTGCAGTGATGTCCTAGGACTGAGAGGATTGACCTTGAGACACAGATCATTTGCTGTTCCCTCTGGAAGTTTGCCCTTGTGTTGATCGAAATTGCATCAGATTTACCTTGAGTACATCTTCTATGTTGATGTCTATGCTGTCTTGTAGGCGTTTGTAGCTTTTTTCGGATTGGATAACTTGCTCAATGTGTCTGGAGTAACCATTTTGCTACCAGGTTGGTAACGGTCTTTGAAGTTGTAGCCCTGTATCTTTATGAGAAGTCATTGTATTCTGGGTGGTGTACTTGGCTTGTGGTCAATTTCCACAATGAGTCATTTACCAAATAGGTACATGTGGAACCTTATGATACAGAATACCGAAGCGAGTGTCTCACCATCTTTATTTGAATAATTGGATTGCGCTTGTGATAGATTTTTGGAGCCAAATGCAATTGCTTTCACACCTTGCATAATAAATGCTCCTAACCTTTTTTGAGATGTGTCAACCTCAAAGATCATCTCCTTTCTTGGGTAGAGCACATAACTTTCCTGATAATTTTTAAGTGACTCGAACACGTGTTGATGGTCCTCCTACCATACATTTGCAAGGAATATCACAATATGTCCTGGGTAAAAGTGGCTAAGAGGTGGCTTGATGGGAAACCAAATGGTAAAAAGGTAAATTTCAGCAGAAATCTAGCAGAGCACTCAAACAAGCAGGCTCCTGCATGGAAACTAAAAGATAAACCCTTCGAACTGAAGAATCCAAGACCCAATTGTAGTCCCAGTCAAGACTAGAAAACTGGATGCCAAGCCCACATTTCCCTGCTTTGTCCAGCACTAGCTTAGAATTGTTAACGATTTGATGGGTGTCCGAGTTTGAAAGGCAAAGAGTGTCTCGCCTGGTTTGGTTGGACAGGTGGATACATGAAAGCAATGTAATTGGCCCATTCAAATAACAGTGAGGTAACGATTGGCTTAAATTAGTCTCCATAGGTTTTGCTGTGTAAAGCAAAGATAAGAAGGGACTTGCCAAGCACAGAGATTGTCCAGGTATTACGTGCCATGTTGACTGACACAATAGTACCTGGAGCACGCCCAGGGAATATTTATGTAGGGGTTGTTCTTCTACCCAGAGTGACATGAGAATACTGTTGCACTTTGATACAATTGCTCATGTATTATTGTCATGTTATACTGAATAAAACATAACTAAAGCTTAATGACATATTATTTTGCCAATTATGAGGAAGAAATGTAAAATATGTTGCAAGCCCTAAAATCCTCTACAAACTTTCAATTGCCTAATAGTGGAATGTGACATAGACAAATGTGGCAGTCATTCTGTACATTGCAAGAGCTCACAAACAACATGAAAATAAATAGCCAACTGACGTTGTTTGAGGGGGAAATATTGGCCAGGGCACTAGACAAACTTACAGCTTACCTCTGGGTAATCGCAGGGCATCGGTAACATTCATGTAAAACCCAAGAACAGAGAGAGATTCAGAGATTTGGCTTTTAACATCCCACCTGAAGGAGAGCAATTCTGATAAGGTTGCAATTTCTCAGCGCTACAGTGAAACGTCAACTCACATTACATGCTCAAACTCTTGAGTTGGGGCTTCAATCCACAAACTTCTGAGAATCTAGGGATATGCTTCTGGCAGAATATCAAACTTTTCTGTGAAACTCAATTGGATAAAGAAAGTACATGCACATAGAGAAACAAATGATTTATATGAGCATTTTGCACAATGAATGTCTGGAGCATAAGAACACCATTAATTAATTTAATAATTTGTCTAGATTTCATAAGTAATGAGTCACTTTATCTTCTGGTTTTAAGTTCTTAAGGAAAATCAACAGCAAAACAAGTTTGTTACTAAAGGCTCTGGATGATGTTCTTGCTGTCAAGATTGCTTTATTAGTCCTTGCAGTAGTCTCAAAGAAAAGTGTGATTCATTTGATCCTGTTCCACGCACTGACAGTCTAGCTAGGTCTCAAAGACATCTCTATTTCCTTGTGATTCTGTATAAAATTATTAAAGGGTATTTGATTAGATACACCCTTTTCTGAGAATATGTACAAACATGGAAAAATATAATGGATCATCGAATCATCGAATGAAATACCACAGAAGAAACCCTTTTGGCCCATTGTACCCATGCTGTTTTTTTGAAAGAACTGCCAATTAGTGTCATTTCTCTGCACTACACCCATTGCCCTGCAAAGCTTCTGCCTTTAGCCAGTGTTAGAGATAGAACATTGATTGACTATATTTTGACCGTTTTCAGTATACTATGGGCATCAGGCAGTCATTGGCTTTCTGTTCAGTACTCTGCCCCCAACACATAGTTTAACTCCCAACGCAGACATAGCATTATGAATTTTACACTTTCTCACATCCATCAGCCATTTACTATTTCTGAAGGAGCCTCTCAATTTAGCGCAAGTTAATGAAAATTATTTGGGAATTAGATGCTGGGGATTTGTGTCTACTTGAGAACAAGAGTTGACACTGCCCAAAATATTTGCACAGAAGGTCCTGTGTGGAAAATGATTGAAGGAATCTGAGATTCCATTGAACAAAACAATTCTGGTGCTGGAAATTTAGAATAAAAGCAGAAAATGCTGGAAACTCTCTATTAGTTTGGGTTAAAATTCAACTCCAGGTCCCAATGATGAATGGATAGCCAATGACCCAGGTGCATCACCCAGACTTTGCACCTTCTGTGACATCAGGAGAGAGATATTCTTTACTAGATGATATTTTTAAAAAATCAATATAACATGAGTCCAATGATAAACAGTTTAAACGAGAACAAGATTCAGGATTTTAGCTTTGACTTTGGTTTGTATTGTTCAATATCTGATCTCTGCTGACCCGAACTTTGGCCTCAAAAAGAGATGAAGAAGAATGTTAATGGTTCAACTTTTTAATGTAAAAATTGCCGAGGTTTGTAAGAGAATAACTTGATAATGTCTGAGTAATGCATACATTATGTTCAAAAAAAGCAAGTCACAATTTACTTATTACATTAGCAGCATGTTCCTAAAAGAATCAAAGTGAGGTTAATCCCTCTGGATTTATCAGTCACACTGTGCTGCTGCATTTAATATGTAGTCAATTGTTTCTTGTTGTGATTTAATTGCTCCTTATAATAATCCAACACTCAAGTTTTGTTTGCAATCACTCTCTGTCTGAAAAAAAAACGAATCACCTCAAAAGCATGGACATGCATGTATTAGGAGGCTAGAGTATAATTCTAACTTAATAAGTGACAGAGATAATTGGCTGGACACTACAGGCTTCCTAACCTCAGTATAAGCGCGTTTCAGCCATATTCATCATGATCGGTGATTCATGGTCAGGGTTTAGCAGTGAGGTAAAGCAGCAGCAATTAAGTTCATAATGGGAGGGGGGAGGGGTGGAGGGGGGGGCGGGGTGCAAATTAACTGCAGATTACTGGCTCCCACAAGTGTCATGTCAGTGATTTCAGACAAGGTAATGGTCTCTATGATGAGTGAACTGCAGTTGAAAGATGGTGACATTTCCAGAGAGTCAAATGAACAATGCAGAGGTTATTAGCAAAGTTCACATTAGCGGTGGAAGTGGAGACAGGCAGCTGCAGCTTTTGTATTAGAAAATAGGAAAAATGCAAGCTCATTGCAAGAAAGTTTTTCAGCACATATCAGGGTTGCTGTCATGGTCATTGATTTACCCACGTCGGTTTGCATCTGGTGTGTCAATCAGAAGTTTGTAATTTTCGGATCTGAATGCATAATCTCAGCTGACACTTCAGTGCAATACTGCAGGAATGTTGCAGAGCAATAATGTTGTACTAGATATGATATGTTACACTGTGGTAATGTCTGCCTGTTCAGCTAGATGGTCAAGATCCCATAGTTTGGACTGAAGAAGAGCAAGGGCTTATTCTGGTCTCCTGACCAACATTACTTTCCTTAGTATCACCAAAAAGAGAAAGACAGGTTAACTGATTATTCATTTGTTTCCTATTCATGGACAGTGGCAGAACATAATAAAATGCTTCACCTTCGCTGGGATTTCTTCATTGGCTGTGTAAGAGGCAGAGTCTGCAAATCTATAAAGGGATCGAAGGCAGGGAAGGTAGGAGATGGGGTAGATGGGGCTGGTTCCTGCACTGGGACATCCTGCACGCCCAACCTCAGTGAGACCTGGAATATGTTTGATAGCTGGCGCATCCAGTGAGGTGAGGCCATCGGAAGTGTATTATTGAGGCCTCACCAGGAATTGAGGTGAAGGAAGTACCTTGGACCCTCAAATATGAGAGTTTTTTATGTGTCATGAGGATAATGGATATGAAATGGTCACAAACTGAGAGGAAAAACAGTTGAAGTAGTATTTATTGGCCTTTGTATAATGCATCTGATATTTACTTCCAGAGATGTCAATGGAATTTAATATCAGGTGAGATTTATAAGGACCAATCAATGCCCTGGTTAGATCACACCTGGAGTACCATGAGCACCTTTGGGCATCACACTTTAGAAAGGATATATTGAGCTTGGAGCAAGGGCAGTGTAGGTTTACCAGAATGATAGCTGGACTCCAAGGGTTACATTGTGAGGAGAGGTTAAGGTTGTATTCCCTGGAATTTAGAAGGTTAAGGGGTGATTTCATCAAAGTTTTCAACATACGAACATTAGAAATAGGAAATGGAGTAGGCCATTCAGCCCCTTCCACCATTCAATAAGATCATGGCTGATCTGACTGTGACCTCAATCTATTTCACTCCCTACGTTCATGTCCTTATGTTCTTGTTTGACAAGGGAGTTAATCTGATTTCGCCTTAAAAATATTCATTGATCAAGCCCCCACCATTCTCTGGACAAGCAAGTTCCAGAGACTCATGACCCTCTGAGAGAAAAAAAAAATCTCCTAGTTCTATTCTCTCCCATAGGGGAAACATCCTTCTGGTTTCTGCCCTGTCAAGTTCCTCAGGATCTTCTATGTTTCAATAAAATCACCATTCAATCCTCTAAACTCCAATGGATAAAGGCCCAACCTTTCCTCATTGGACAATCCCTTTATCCCAGGAATCAGCCAAGTGAACCTTCTCTGAACAGCTTCTAATGCAATTATATTAATTGTTAAGTAAGTAGACCAGAACTATATAGCACTCTTCATGTGGTCTCATCAATACCCTATACAACTGTGCCAAAATGTCCCGATTTCTATATTCCATTCCCTTTGCTGCAAACCACAGCATTCCATTTGTCTTCCTAATGACTTATTTTATCTGCACACCAACTGTTTGTGATTCATGCAGACCCTGCAGAGGTGGCAGCACAGTGGTATACATTCGGGAGGGATTTGCTCTGGGAGTCCTCAACGTCGGCTCCGGACCCCATGAAGTCTCATGGCATCAGGTCAAACATGGGCAAGGAAACCTCCTACTGATTACCACGTACCGCCCTCCCTCAGCTGATGATTCAGTGCTCCTCCATGTTGAACACCACTTGGAGGAAGCACTGAGGGTGGCAAGGGCACAGGATGTACTCTGGGTGGGGGACTTCAAGAGTGGCTCAGTAACACCACTACTGACCAAGCTGGCTGAGTCCTAAATGACATAGCTGCTAGACTGGGTCTGTGGCAGCTGGTGAGGGAACCAACAAGAGGGAAAAACCTCATCCTCGCCAACCTGCCTGCCACAGATGATTCTGTCCATGACAGTATTGGTAGGAGTGACCACCGCACAGTTGTTGTGGAGACGAAGTCCTACCTTCACATTGAGGATACCCTAGCTTGAGTGTAATGCTAGATCTGTTTGAAATCTATCCCATTTAACATGATGTTGTGTGGCACCACCATGGTGTTAAATGGGATAGATTTCGAACAGATCTAGCAACTCAAGACTGGGAAACCATGAAGTGTTGTGGGCCATCAGCAGCAGCAGAATTGTACTCGAACACAACATGTAACTTCATAGTTTAGCATATCCCCCACTCTACCATTACACTCAAGCTAGGCGATTAATCTTGGTTCCATGAGAAGTACAGAAGGACATGTCAGGAGCAGCACCAGGCATACGAAAAAATGAGGTGTCAACCTGGTGAAGCTATAATACAGGACTACCTGCAAACAGCATATGCAGCAAGTGATAGACAGAGCTAAGCGATCCCACAACATTGCCATCAAATGGCATTTCCTTAGAAATAACCTGCTCGTTGATGCTGAGTTGCAGTTCTGCCAGGGCCACACAGCTCCTGACCTCATTACAGCCTTGGTTCAAACATGGGAAAAGGAGCTGAACGCCCGAGGTGAGGTGAGAGTGACTGCACTTGACATCAAGGCTGCATTTGACCGAGTGTGGCATCAAGGAGCCCTAGAAAAACTGCAGCCAATGGGAATCAGGGGGTAAACTCTCCGCTGGTTGAAGCCATATCTTGCACAAAGGAAGATTGTTGTGGTTGTTCCAGATTGTCATTGCAGGAGTTCCTCAGGGTAGTGTCCTAGGCCCAACCATCTTCAACTACTTCATCAATGACCTTCCTTCCATCATAGAGTCAGAAGTGGTGATGTTCTCTGATGATGGCATAATTCTCAGCACCATTTGCAAGTTCTCAGATACTGAAGCAGTCCATGTCCAAATTTCATGGACAATACCCAGACTTGGGCTGACAAGTGGCAAGTAATATTCAGGTCATACAGTTGCCAGGCAATGAACATCTCCAACAAGAGATAATCTAACCATCTCCCCTTGACATTCAATGGCATTACCATCACTGAATCCCCACAATCAACATTCTGCCTGTTACCAATGACCAGAAACTGAACTGGACTAGCCATATAAATAATGTGCTTACAAGAGCAGGTCAGAGGCTAGGAATCCTGCAGCAAGTATCTCACCTCCTGACTCCCCAAAGCCTGTCCACCATCTACAAGGCGCAAATCAGGAGTGTGATGGAACACTCTCCACTTGTCTGGATGAGTGCAGCTCCAACAACACTCAAGAAGCTCAACACCACCCTGGACAAAGCAGCCCACTTGATTGGCATCTCATCCACAAACATTCACTCCCTCTGCCGCCAGCGCACAGTAGCAGCAGTGTGTACCATCTACAAGATACACTGCAGGAACTCACCAAGCCTCCTTAGACAGCAACTTGAAAACCCACAACCACTGCCTTCTAGAAGGACAAGTGCAGCAGGCACATGCGAACACCACCGCCTACAAGTTCCCTCCAAGTCAGTCACCATCCTGACTTGGAAAAATATCGCCGTTCCTTCACTGTCGCTGGGTCAAAATCCTGAAACTCCCTCCCTAATAGCACTGTGGGTGTACCTACACTCCTTGGGCTGCAGCAGTTGAAGGAGGCGACTCACCACCACCAGCTCAGTTCGGGATGGTTAATAAATGCTGGCCTAGCTGCGACACCCACATCCCATGAATAAATAAGCAAGATGTGGTCTTTTCCCTGCATTGTACTGGGAAAACGCGAATTTAAATACAAAGGCAAATGCTGAGTTGCTTGAAATCTAAAATGAAAGCAGGAAACTCTGGAGAAACTCAGCAGGTCAGGCAACATCTGTGGAGAAAGAAATAGAGTTAGTGCTTCATCAAAACTAGGAAAAAAGGTCACAAACCTAAAACGTTACCTCCTCATCATTTCAGACCACGCCTGCTCATTATTTCCAGCATTTTCTGAAAATATAGATAGCTTGTCTGCAGGCTAAAATCCATCATCATTCCACTTCCTGGCAGGATGGATGGATGTAAACTTTCTGCAAAAAAGCATTTAGTCCGAGTGACTGAGCGTACACGATGTTAGGACATGGACTACAGCCCACCCAGCTGTGAGGTCACATCCAGTTTTAGGAGTATATATAATTTGGGCTAACAAAATGAAGCAGAAAATAGGCATGAATTATTCTACAGCCACAAAAGCACAGAGGGATGCACTCAACAAAATTACCGGCTGAGAAACCTCAGCGCCAGCCTTGCCAATATTGCCCACATCCTGAGAATGAATATTAACAATGTGAGCTACACCACTGACCTGCTTTTGCTCCGTCTTTGTCCTTTAGTAAATATCCAAGTCCAAAATTCCAAGCTTTTTCTGATGGACTGCAGCAGCAGTGCCTTCAAAAAATTCAATCAGGTCCCTGACCTTTCCCTATTTGTTTCTGACCTCAGGAGGTGCTGGAAATACTGAGTAACTGAAGCGAGCCCTGAAGCAGTCATGTTCGACATGAAACGTTAACCCTGTTTCTCTCTCCCGAGACACTGCCGGACCCGCCAAGTGTTTCCACCGCTTCCTGTTTTTATTTTAGATTTCCAGCACCTGCGGTATTTTGCTTTTACATTACTGTTTGCGACAGCCCTTGTTTGGGTGGAACCTTCCAGGTAAGGGTCACCCGCATATCAGATGGAGCCGGACAAAATTAGGGATAACCAGGACAGGAAACTGATTTGGGGATCGGCCGGCAGGCTGGAACTCAAATTCCACGTGTTGAACCAGACTTAGCACTTGGGTTGAGTCACTGGATATGTTGCAAATGTTTAACCTTTTTGCGCCCCTCTCTCTCCATCAAGTTAGCATCATAAGGGACACACATTAAGCAGGTTTCTGGACAGCGCTTGGGCACGGTCCTGACGCGAGATTCTCCAACACGTTTCGTGACCAATCCCAACCAGTAGGAATCCGAGCGATGCACACGGCTGGCACATTCCATCATTTACACCAGGCTTATATTCAATTATGGCTTGTCACTTTTGTCAGAATTGAATCGAGTGGACAGATAGGATATTCGAGAAACAGATAGAGAGATAGATAGAAAAAAAAAGGTAGATAGGCAGACAAATAGATGTAAAAGCAAAATACTGCAGATTGCAGAAATCTGAAATAAAAGCACAAAATGCTGGAAGCACTCAGAGTTCAGATAACTGGGCATCGGCCTGAAACAACAGCTTTGTTCATTTATCTTTTTTACTTTGCTAGCTGACCTGCTTAGTGATTTCATCACTTTCTGGAGATGGGTAAATACAGAGTTAGAGAGATAGACAGACACGACAGGGCAGAATTCCACAGAGATGGCAGAGTTCCACCACTAGGCAGAAGCCTGGTGGTTGGGGGTGGGGTCACGGGGATGGGCAACCTTACTTCAGCAGGCTACCACCGGGAGTAGCTGTGGCCGGGAGTGGTGGTCACTGCTGGTGTCTGCACCTGGAGAACGAGGGCACCTCAATAGGTATTCACCCTGAAAGTCAGGGAAGTGGATCGAGGCCAGTCAGACAGACCTGGCGATGGGGAAAGGAAAGATCACTGAGGGAAGGAGGCACTGTTACCATGGGGGTTGGGGGTTGGGGTTGGGGGGGTGGATGCGCGGTGTGGTGGTGGGGGGGTGCTTGGCCAGCAGGGGTCTCTGCCTGGGCCCTGGAGTGCTCAACAGAAGTGCCCCTGCCACTGGAATCGATGGTAACTGGCTGTCACCCCACACACAGACAGACCCTATGACACTGGCAAAACGCCAGATGGGGTGTGAATTAATTGGCACTTAATTCGGCTCCTGACAGGTGATCCACTGCCACATTTCCACCGCAGGCAGAATGGCACCAGACGGTGTCGGAGCGAGTGCCCGACGTTTACCCGGTACCGTGCCTTTTTGCCAAACTCACTCACCCATTCACTCGGCCACTCACTCGGACACTGAGAAGCTTTTTAAGATGCTCCAAAGCTTTTCAGTGTGTTACTGAACATTCACCAGGATACAGCAGCCGGTGCTGCTAAAAGGGGGCCTGGGTTTTCTTCACCCCGATGATCCAGCGCTACGAGGAAGACGTCCGACTGGAAGGCGTATCCACATTCCGGAAGAAGCTGGGATCAGAAAACCTGACCAGAAACGCACCTGACCTGGTGTCGAAAAGTAGGGGGGAGAGCGACAATCCAGCAGTGGTTGCTGCTGCTCAGAAAATTTGGGCCATGCTTTCTAATATTCTACTCACTCTGTTGTTGCTGTTAGTACACGTAAACCTACTGTTTTGTGTTAATTGCAGACTATTGATCCTTTTAATCCTCCAGGCAAAATCGTTAGACATGGATGGAACCTAATGTAAAAAGATTGGATAAACAACAAGCTACATAGAAACCCATTTGGAGACTGAAAACCTTTCTCGCCTTTCTTGTATATATTTAACTTTATCCTTTTTTGCAGGTAACATTCTTAACAGTCTAACATACAACCGAGCTTAACACTCAAATCTGTGTGGTTTAGGAATAGAGCAAGCTGGAAGGGTGTGTACACAGATTTTGGAGGTATCAGAACAAATTGAGAAGGCTGTTAAAAAAAAAAATGTATGGGACCCTGAGCATTATAAATAGAAGCATGGAGAGCAAAAGTATGGAATTGATGCTAAACCTTTACCAGCTGCTGGCTATTGTGTCCAATTCTGGGCACCGTGCTCTAGGAAGGATGTCAAGGTCTGGGAGTGTGAGCAGAGGAGATTCACTGGAACGGCACCAGCGATGAAAGATTTCATTTGCATGGAGACAAACTTGGGTGTTCTCATTCAATCAGGGGAGGTTTTCAAGGGTTGATTTGAGAGCTGACAGAAAGGTCAGAAAACAAAGTACTAAGATTTAAGGTAATTGACCAAAGAGCCAGAGGCAACATGAGGTAAATAGTATGCAACGAGTTGTTGTGATCTGGAATTTGTGCTGCCTGAAAGGGCAGTGGAAGCAGATTCAATAGTAACTTTCAAAAAGACGTTGGATAAAGATTTGAAACAGGAACATTAGCTGAGCCATGTGAAAAGAGCAGAGGATTGTGGCTAATTAGATCATTCTTTCAAGGAGTCAGCACAAGCATGATGGGCCAAATGGCCTTCTGCGCTGTATTATTCTATGATTTTAAATCATGTTTATGATTAATGAGTTGCAAAAGGTGGTTACCTCACTTCAGTTACAGATATCTAACTCCAACTTAACTAAAAATAACGGGCCAGAATATTTCAGATGGTGGACTACCCCTTCCATCTGAGCAATCGGCGGTGAGCACATTGTGCTGATATTCGCTACCTCGCAGCCATTTTACGCTCCAATGAGCGTTAATTGGCTGGAGGCGGGACATCTGCCCCTCATTTGGGAGGATGTCCTGCCTCAGAGAGTTGCTGGCTAATTTGATTAGCCGGTCACGCTCCAGTCCCAGCAGCGCCAGAGGCGGCAGTGGGCAATACTGGGACCACAAGCAGCCCCCAGAGTCGAAGCCCTGGGATTCCAGGACCAGGTAAGTTCTGGGGGCCTCAGGTCTGGGAGGAGGGGTGAGGCCCAGGGACTTGGGTAGAGTGGGGAGGGAGCATTGGTGGATAGAGTTCTGCCGCTGGTTTCAGATTTTCGTTGGCTTGTCGTTGATCGGGAGGGTCCAGTCAATTCTATTCATTCAGTGAGAATTGTTCACATATGTAATTGATTGACTGTCTTGAATCTATTGTCTGTTTATTTAAATTTACCATAATCCCAGTATTTTTTGAAGACATCTATCGCCCTGTCCGGTCCTAATCTGTGAGTCTATTTGAAACCTTACTGGATAACTAATCAGGCCAGAAGAGTCAGAAAAACAAAGGACTTGTAATGCAGTGAGTCATATGACCATAGTATAGTGCAAGAATACTACCACAAGGCCAAGATAACACCAATAGTGCAGGTTGAAATCTCCAACCAGCTTGGATTAGGAAGGTTAAACTGCTTCTATATGGTTATGTACAAAGTCTCTGCTCAGCATCTCTCTCTCTGTCTCTCGATATCATGTTGTAGGGGGCGTTGGCAGCCATGGACTTCCATATGTTAGTCCCTGGGCCTGAATTTTACCCTTGACTGATGCGATCGGGAAACAGGACCCCACTCGCGATCGGTCCACCAGCAAGTAAGGCCTGCCCAGCGTGAACCGTGTCTTCCCAATGGCCGAGAAGGGCCGGGCAGGGCCCTGTTGGGTGCCGGGTCCAATGGTGACCTAGCGAGCAGTTTAAAAACGGCACAGGCAGCTCCTTGAAGGCTGCCAGGGAAGAATCATATTTTCTGCATCCTGGAGAGTGCACCCCTGGTTTTCAGACGAGCGCCTCATGGTGCTCTTGAAGGAAGAGGCTGCCAGGGTGGGACACCCTCATTCCCCAGAGGTGGAAGGAGGAGGCCACTGCGCCTGACAATAAGGGCTTTGGAGGGCATGGCAGCCAAGGTCAGCAAACACGACATTGTGTGGCGCACATGGGTGCAGTGTCGCAAAAGGTTCCTGCGCTCAGGAAGGGTGAGTACCGTGTTGGCATGGATCAGTGAGGTGAAGTGTTAAGGGCTGGCCATCTCCTCGTGGAGCTCAGGGGTGTTAGAGTCTGAGTACCAACTGTCAATGATGCCGGAGCTGTCCAAGGGGGTGAGTCCTGGCTGCTTGGACTGAGTGCCTCGTGGCTCGAGGGCCATCACTCGGAAGTGCCCTGCCAGGTGCTCCTCAGGTGGGGTTGGCCAGGCTGCAATGGTGCTGCAGGTAGAGAGGGGACTGATCAATGCTCCTCTGTCCTTTCAGGAGAAGAAGAGCCAAAACCACATTGAGAGGTCAGGGACAGATGCTTCCAAAACCTCCTAATATTGACCAGATTTGAGCCTTGGAACTGGAGAGGTGTCACTCACCTCAATCAGCCGGTCGTGGAGAGGCTGGAATGTCGGACAAAGGTAAAGGTGCAGTGCACAGAGGCGAGAGTTTCAGATGGTGCAAACATTCTTGTGTAGTTTCTTCATTGATGGGAGCCTCAAAGCCGGATTCTCCATTGATCATTGAAAGAGGAGGGCACCATGATGCAGATCTCCATTGTCTCACCAGGGTGCCTGGCATGCACAGTGACAGTATGATGACTTAAACTAATGACATGTCATTGTTCTCCCTTAGATTTGCCAGCTCGCACTCATTTACAGGACCCTGAAGACCTGCCCCCGACGCCAGAAGACCACCGGGCTCCAGATGTACCTGCGTCACACCCACTCTCTGAACCAGGCACCAGCATAGATACCAGCACCTTGGTGGGCAATAGATCTTCGGCTAGAATGTCGGTGCACAGTGGTGAGGGCACTTCACACTCGCTTGAGGTGCTGGCGGTCAGAGTACTGCTGGAGATCAGGACGATGCCGAGTCGAAGGCAGATGATGAGCCTCTGGAGTCGGCCACTAGGTGGCAGATGCTGAATGTCCTCTATTGCGGGAGAGCCAATGTGGAGCATAAGCTTTGCAATGCCCCTCTTGGCCGAGCGCACTGCCTCCTCCATTGAGAGAGTGGCGACTCCCATGGAGAGGCAGCTCCAGGGAAAGAGTCAGGGGTTCCTGGGGATGCGCTCGGACCTGCAGCCCTCACACAGGCAAAGACCTCAGATGGTCAGTGCCGGCGTGGCGGATGGATGAGGCGCCCAGTATCCCAGCTCGGTGACTGTCTATCAATGGTGAGCAGGGAGGCCCAGAGCAACTTCACTTGGGTGCACGAGCAGCCTGGCATTTCTGCTGTCTTTTGTATCCCCTTCCACCTTGGACTATCTGCACCCTCTGTGCTTGTGCCTCTTCTCCCACAGGTCCCTCCCTGGAAGCTGCACTGGGACACTTGGCCTCCTCTCCCTTCTGCCCCTCTCTTCCTCCTCAGAGGGGGTCCCTCCACCGGAGAGCACAACCCCATGACCAGGGTTATAGAATGCCGACTGGTACCTGGGAGGGTCCTCACAGTCAAAACCCTCCGGGGGCCTTGGAGACACCAATGAGTCCTGAAGTGAAGCTTGGAAATGCTAAAGATGAAGCTGTCAAATTCAAGTAAGCAACCAGCAGCAAACTATCCCCTAAACTCCTCACTACTCACACTGGCAATGCTGCTGACCCTTTGTATCCTGCCCTCGGATGAGGTTTTGCCAAATTTGGGCTGCCTGATTTGCCGGTGTGAGGAATGCAAAATCACATGGGGAAATGTAAAATCTGGATCAATTCAGTTTTTAATGGCCTTAAGTGGTTTTTTAATTGATGGCAGACCTGGTTCTGACATCCGCATGCACCCCGCGGACCTGAAGATTGCGTGAGTGCGGGATGATTTTGGAATGCTGGCCCAACATCTTCTTGCACTATTTTACACCCGATCGGGTCAGGCACGTGCCTGCCCACCTGAGAGGCATAAAATTCTGCCCATGGTTTTGCTTGGCAAGGTACTGCAGTGGTTTGTTATTACTTTCTGCAGGTTCTGGCTGACTAGGACACTCTCCTGCTCTCACCACCTGCCATAGGCATATTGGAAGGATTTGCAGATCATTAATCAATCTTTTTGGCCACATTATGAACACGCCTTCTGTGGATTTCAAGTCCTGGAGTAAGACTTAAACCCAGAGCTTCTACCCACTGCACCACAAGACCTCCCAGTCATCTCAATATCACACCTTTAAAAGGAGACGTTCAGCAGTGTGCTTGAAAAACTTAGCACTCATGTGGTGTGGGCATCACTGGCTGGGCCAACATTTATTGCCCATCCCTAGTTGCCCTTGAGAAGGTGCTGGTGAGCTGCCTTCTTGAACCACTGCAGTCCATGTGGTGTAGGTACACCCACAGTGCTGCTAGGGGGGGAGTTCCAGGATTTTGACCCAGCGACAGTGAAGGAACGGCGATATATTTTTCCCCCTCCCTTTTGTTTTTTCCAATAATTTATAAAGATTTTTCTTTTCCCACCTATTTCCATTATTTTAAAATGTATTTCCATCCATTGTTTTATCTCTACATTTTAGCCTATTTCGATCCCTTACCTCCCCCCCACCACCAACCCCCACTAGGGCTATCTGTACCTCGCTCGTCCTGCTTTCTACCCTAATTAGCACATTCCTTTGGATAATATCACTACCTTCTACACCTCTTTGTCCTTTTGTCTGTGACATACTTTGGTTATCTCCACCTATCACTGGCCCTCTATCCAGCTGTACCTGTCCCACCGCCCCCCTCCCCCTTAAACAAGATTATATTTCACCTCTCTTCTATTTTTACTTAGTTCTGTTGAAGGGTCATTCAGACTCGAAACGTTAACTATGTTCCTATCCACAGATGCTGCCAGACCTGCTAAGTTTTTCCAGGTATTTTTGTTTTTGTTTTGGATTTCCAGCATCCGCAGTTTTTTGCTTTTATTTTATTATAGTTTCATATCCATGTTGCAGTGTCCATTTCATTCCATGAACTATAACTTTCCTCACAAGTCTGTTGTGGGCATTGTACCATTATTTATTTAACCTTGTGATATAGGTGTTGCTGGCTGGGCCAGCATTTATTGCCCATCCTTAATTGCCCTTGGGAAAGTGATGGTGAGCCACCTTCTTGAACTGCTGCAGTTCCTGTAGCGTAAGTACACCCACAGTGCTGTTAAGGAGGGAGTTCCAGGATTTTGACCCAGTGACAGTGAAGAAAGGGTGAATTCAGGATGGTGTGTGACTTGGAGGGAACTTGCAGGTGGTGGTGTTCCCATGTATAAGATGTCCTTATGTTTCTAGCTGGCGGAGGTCATGGGCTTGGAAGGTGCTGGTGGAGGACCCTTGGTGAGCTGCTGCAGTTCACCTTGTAGGTGGTGCACACTGCTGCCAATGCATCAGTGGCGGAGGGGTGGATGTTTAAGCTGTGGGGATCTAACCATTTTATTCATTTCCTCCCTTGCTTTCTGTCGTTATATTTTAAACAAACATACTCAAAATAAAATGCAGATCAGACTTGTTCCACGGGTGCAGAATGACATGCTGTGTGGTTTCAATTTGTTTCCTGGTATCATTTTGGATTCCAGCATTTGCAGTATTTTGCTTTTCATCTTAAAGTTTAGTTTAGATGTCGTGGCAATTGTGTTTGGTGACAGAAGCCAAAATCTGTTTTTCCTTTTCTAATCTTTTTTTTCTACCCCGAAACACCCTTGAACTGATTTGTTGCGGTTTCTAACAAGTTGGCTTCTGACTGTAGCAGTTACAAAGTGAAATGAGAAAATTGGTTTCCATAACACATCTAGACACCTGGTGCACAACTAACATCTGAGGTCAGGCAATTGTGCTTAAAGCACAAGGCCTGTGATAGCTTTTTTTTATAAAATTCAGTACTTGTTGTCATCGACTTGTCTGCTTGAAGATACACGAGAGACGTCCAGCGCGATGCAAACAACACCCATTGTTATTTTTTTTTACTTGCTTCACTTCAATT
This sequence comes from Carcharodon carcharias, assembly GCF_017639515.1. NCBI lineage: Eukaryota > Metazoa > Chordata > Chondrichthyes > Lamniformes > Lamnidae > Carcharodon > Carcharodon carcharias. Next base: position 4,355,554 of record NC_054474.1, read on the forward strand.
CCCACTCCTCTCCGACAGTGGAGAGTAATTGTAGCGATGGAGATTGCTGGTGCAGTTTGGAAGATCTTCATATTGCTAAAGTAAATGTCAGTAAAGGAAAACAAAATGGAAAGGAGTAACAAAATAAAAAAGAAACCAAAAAAAAGGAAGGAAACAAAGTCCTGATGCAAAATGTGGAGTTGTTTGATTTGGATTTTTTTTAAACCTCTGTTTGCACTTTGGTAGCTCCAGGGAGTTGTCACACAGAGGCCAGACATTTTAGGTTGTGTTCATTGAACCAGGATTATGAGACAGTGATTCATACGTTGAATGCTAGAGGACAACCTGTGTCTTTTCATGAAGCAGCATAGAATTTGCATGCCTTTCCAAGGTGCATGTATTCCAAGATGCCAGGTTGGCATGGTTGTATTTGTTACTCCCATCGGTACCCCACCCATAAAGAGAGCTATTGAATGGGTTTGGAGGAAACCTCATCTGTGCCCAATTCTGCCCTCAGTGTTGACATTTTGAACAGGGTTTGTTTAACAATCAGCAGCGGGAACCGTGGTTGATTTTGACCTACTAATTAGGGATACTAACTGATGCCAATTTTAACTTTCAGTAGATTAAGATTGGAAACCTCCACACAGATCAGGAATTGAACCTGGCACACATAAGGTTAAGAAAATCACTGGGTAAGTTCAAACAAGATAGCAATATGACAGATGCATCCATGATAACATTGCTGTTTTGACATGAATTTTGTGTTGGTGCAATAAGGTTCAAGATGTGAACTGGCACAAAACTGATACCAAATCAGCATCATCACACTTAAAATTCCCCATTGGTTTAAATGCTCATTTTCTTCTATCTGTAAGGTGAGAATAACTCCCGCTTAGTGAATGACAGATATCATTTCTGACATTTCATTAATCTTTGTTTACCTTCCAGGACTGCTGCAGTTTGAAAAGAGCAATGTGCAGTCTTAACAGCTGTTAAAATGTCATTTTTCTTATCTGCAGTGAAAGTTGGCATATGGGAACAGTTTGGATCCTCACACGCAATAAGAACAGCATAAAATTTGCTCGCGTACGCGATTCCCCAAGGTTGCAGCAACAGAACTCTGCTTCTTCACAGTCCTTTTGTTACACAAAAAAGCATAGTTGAGAACAACATTTAGCCTGTCTACCTTGCTGTTCCTAAGGAACCCTTAGTCCTACACAGCATTTAACTATCTCCCAATGACCCCAGATATTTCCTCTTCACTGCCCTACCAATCCAGGTATAAATCATCTGTTGCATGAGTGCTTCCTGGCATCCAGCTGAACTTACCCATTACTTAAAAGCAGAAGTAGGCTCAAGCTGCACCTCCATCTACTCTGCTATTCAGTTGGATCATGGCTAATCTGTACCTCAACTCCATTCACTCTCTTAAACTCCATTTCTATTGATATCCTTATCTATCGATCTTAGTCTTGAAAGCTCTGATTGTTCCACATCTACAGCCTTTTGTGAAGGAGAATCCCTGAAGTCATCACCTCACTTGCACCGTAGTACTTTAACTTCAAATACTACTCTGGAAGCCGCTTTTCTCATTCACTTTCTCTCGTTTCCTTACTCTCAAAGAAATCTTGCCTTTATATAGCACCTTCCACAATGTCAAGATATCCCAAAATGCCTTACAGCCAGTGAAGTACTTTTGAAGCGTGGTCACTGTTGTAATACAGTAGCCAATTTGCACGCAGTAAGATCCCAAAAACAACACTGTGATAATTAGAAATGTGAAGTGATTCATTTTGTTAGGAAGAACATGGAGAAACAGTATAAAAGAAAGGTCACAATTCTAAAGGGCTTGCAGGAGCAGAGGGACCTGGTATATATATCATTGAAAGTGGCAAGTCAGGTTGAGAGCACAGTTACTAAAGCATACATTATCCTGGGCTTTATTAATAGGGGCATAGAGTACAAGAGCAAAGAGGCTATGTTGTACTTGTATAAAACACTAGTTCAGTCTCAGCTGGAGTATTGCATCCAGTTCTGGGCACTAAATGGTTCCTGGGATGAGAAATTTCAGTTACAAAGATAAATTGGAAAAGTTAGGATTGTTTTCCTTAGAGGAAAGAAGGGCGGGAGGAGATTTGATAGTGGTATTCAAAATCATGAAGGGTCTGGACAGAGTAGATAGGGAGAAACTGTCCCCGTTCATTAAAGGATTGAAAACGAGAGGACACAGATTTGAAGTGATTAGAAAAAGAAGCAATAGCGATATGAGTTTGCACAGCGAGTCGTCAGGCTCTGGAATGTTCTGTCTGGGAGTGCGGTGGAGGCAGGTTCGACTGAAGCACTCAAAATGGAATCAGACTGTTATTTGAAAACAAAGAATGTACAGGGTTATAGGGAGAAGATGGGAGAATGGAACTAATGAGTTGCTCATTCGAAGAGCAGGTGCAGACATGATGGGCCAAATGGCCTCCTCCTGCATTGTAACAATTCTATGATTCTGTGAATTACTAGATAATTTGTCTTCAGTGATGTTAGTCGCTTTTTGTGACATTATTGGCCAGGGCACCAGGGAGACCTCCCCTGCAGATCTGTGAGTAGAGCGTCATCCACCTGAAAGAACTAACAAGACCTTCACTTTTAAAGCATTTGTAAATGCATTAGAAGCAGTTCAGAGAAGGTTCACTAGATTAATGCCTGGAATGGGTGGGTTGTCTTACAAGGAAAGGTTGGACAGGCCAGGCTTGTGTCCACTGGAGTTTAGAAGAGTAGGAGGTGACTTGATTGAAACATTCTGAGAGGACTTGACAGGCAGATATGGAGAGAATGTTTCCACTTATGAGAGAATCTAGAACTCGGGTTACTGTTTCAGAATACAGGGTCGCTCATTTAGGACAGAGATGAGGATTTCTTTTTTTCTCTCCAGAAGGCTGTGAGACTTTGGAATTCCCTTCCTCAAAAGCTGATTGAGGCAGAGTCCTTGAATATCTTTCAGGCAGAGGGAGAGATGTTCTTGGTAAGCAAGGGGTCGAAAGGTTATCGGGGCTAGGCAGGAATATGAGGTGAAAATCAGATCAGCCATGATCTTATTGAACGGCGGAGCCGGTCTGAGGAGCCGTCTGACCTACTCCTGCTCCTAATTCATCTGTTTGTCTGTTAATGTCTCATCCAAATGACAACATCTACAACATTAGAGTGTAATGCCAGCTCTGATTTTTAACCGGGAGGAGGACTTGAACCCACAACTTTCCAACTGCAAGATGAAAGCGTTACCAACTGAGGCACAAGTATTTAAATATTTTTATCATTTCCTCATTAATCAATTCTTTTACATTGATGATTAGCCACCATTTCAAGAGCATCAAGTGTTTTTGTTTTCTTATTAACAGGAATTTTTAGCTCATCATTTTAGGGACATACATAAGTGGCAGCTTTCCATCTTAGAAGACAATGGTTTGCATTGTGGTGGTTAAGTCATCGCTTGGTATAACTCAGGATTCCCACTCTGGCATGGCAGTCTCTGCCGCACCTGTGGCAGTTTCAGGCTGTGGGCTTGAGAAGGTGCATGATTCGTTGGCCTCTGATTGCTCTGGACCCTCTCCTCAACCAACTGAGCTTTTTACTTCTGCTTACCTCTTCCAACAGTCAGCCTCCTCAGGTCAAGGTCATCAGCAAATGTCTCTCAGTCATCAGTGTCAATGTCCGCTACCTTCATATCTTGCATGCAGGTGGTTGTGACCCAATAGCCAGTTCACAGTATGGAAGGTCCTTGGGTATACAGTCACCACCCATCTGATGAATATGGGCAAACCAGCCTAAACATTGTTGGCTATGCTGATGGAATTAACATGTTTCAGGATTTCTGAGTCGATGACCTTGTCCAGCCAAGAGATGCTAAGGATATGTCTGAGACAGTGAAGTGGAAACCATTCAGCCTTTTTTCCTGCCTAATATTTGCTGTCCAGGTCTCACCCAGTTGAAGAGTGAGCTGGGGACACAAGCTCGATAGACTCACAGTTTAGTGATCTCAATCAGGTTGCTGTTATTCCACACTCTCTTACTCAGCTTGGACATAATAGCTGCAGCTTCTCTGATACGTGCATTGATTTCAGCATCAAGTGACAGATTGCTGGTGATTGTGGAGCGAGATATGTGAAGCTATCAACAACCTCCAGTGTCACATTGTCAACGCTGATAGGTGGTGATATGGCAACACCCCGGACCATGACATTTGTCTTCCTGATGCTGATGGTCAAACCAAACTCTTTACAGGTGTGAGTGAGTCTGTCCATTTGCAGCTGCAGGTGTTCCTCAGTGTGGAGTGTTAATGTGGAATTGTCAGCGTAGAGCAATTCTCTGTTAAGGACTTGGTGCACCTTTGTCTTGAATCCCAGGTGAGCAAGGCTGAGCAGCTTTCCATCAGTTCTGGTAGCTGAAAGTGGACACCCTTGATAGATGACCTGAAGGAACATGACAACAGCAAAGAGAAGAATATGTCAAAGAGGGTCGGTGCCAACCCTGTTTGACCCCACTACAGATCTCAAAGGTTCTGATGTTGCCCTCATGGGGGCACAGTCTCAAGATAAGGAGCCAATCATTGAGGACAGAGATAAGGAGAAGTTACTTCACTCAAAGTGTTGTGAATCTTTGGAATTCTCTGCCCCAGAGGATTGTGGATGCTCCATCATTGAATACATTCCAGGCTGGGATAGGCAGATTTTTGGTCTCTCGGAGAATTAAGGGATTTGGGGAGCAAGCAGGAAAATAGAATTGAAGCCCAAGATCAGCCATGATTGTATTGAATGGTGGAGCAGACTCAATCTGCCATATGGACTACTCCTGCTCCTATTTCTTGCGTTCTTGTGTTCCTGAGGTTAACTGTTCTAGACTTAGCCTTAGAAAATGAAGCTGGGCACGTGGATGAAGTAGCAGTGGATGACCAATTTGGAGATAGTGACCATGATACAGTTAGATTTAGCATCATTATGGAAAGGAGTAAAAATTCTAAATTGAGGAAGGACAAATTTTATGAAGCTGAGAGGTGATCTGATGAAAGTGGCCTGGTTAGATCTACTTGGAGTCAGTGACAGACCAGCAGGAGGCATTCAAAAGTGAGATACTACGGGCACACTGTGGTCATATACCCACAAAGAAATAGGGTGGGACTGCCAAATCTGGAGCCCTCTGTTTATCTAGAAGTGTACAGGTAAGATAAAGCAGGAAAAGAAAGCTTATGACAGTCACAAAAAAGCTTTAAACTGTAAAAAGCCTAGAGGAGTATAGAAAGTACAAGGGTGAAGTAAAAAGGGAAATTAGGGAAGCAAAGAGAGGTTTTGAAAAACTATTGGCAGGTAAAATCAAGGAAAACCAAAAGATGTTTTATCAGTACATTAAGAGCAAGAGGATAATTAAGGAAAGGGTAGTTCCAGCCAGAGATGTACAAAATAACTTGTGGGTTGATGCTGAAGATATGGGCAGGTTTCTCAATGAATACTGTGTCTCTGTCTTCACTAAGAAGAGGGATGAAGCACACGTTCTAGTTAAAGAAGAGGAGTGTGAAATATTAGATACAACAGCATAATGAGAGAGGAAGTACTGGAGGGACTGACATCCTTGAAAGTGGATAAGTTACCAGGGCCAGTTGGATTGTATCCCAGGCTGTTGAAGGAAATAACAGATACCCTGAGGATCATTTTTCAATCCTCACTAGATACAGGCGAGGTACCAGAGGATTGGACATCTGCGAAAGTTGTGCCATTGTTTTAAAAGGTTGAGGGGTAGGCCAAATAATTATAGGTTGGTCAGTCTCAGTTCAGTGGTAGGCAATTTTTTAGAATCAATTCTAAGAGACAGGATAAACTGTCAGTTAGAAAGACAGGGATTAATCAGGGATTGTCAGCATGGTTTTATTAAGGAAAAGTCATGTCTTACTAACTTAATTGAGTTTTTTGAGGAAATAACAAGGAAGATTGGCGAGGCTAGTGCAGTGGATGTGGTCAATGTGGATTTTAGTAAAGCATTTGAAAAGATCCCACATGGCAGACTGGTCAGAAAAGTAAGTGCCCATGAGATGCTGGGGAAGGCGCCAAGCTGGATCCATAATTGGCTCAGTGACAGGAAACAAAGGGTAATGATCGACTGGTGTTTTTGCAAATGGAAAGCGATTTCCAGTGGTGTTCCACAGCGCTCAGTGTTGGGGTTCTTGCTGTTTGTTGTGTATATTAGTGATTTAGACTTAAATGTGTGAGGCACATTTGGAAAATTTTCAGATGACATAAAATGGCAGTGTAGTTGATAGTGAAGAGGATAGCTGCTGTCCTTGCCCCTTCTTTGTGCCCTGAAAAACCAGGTGAGTCACATGGCAATGCACACACACTCCTGATAAGAAAAATTGTGATGGCAATATTGAACTGCTGAAATTACGATCAATATAATTTCAGATGCTCAAAATGCACTTCAGATCCCTTGACTAGTCCAATTGTATTCTATAAAATGTGGTTCTCAGAAATTGGACCCTGAAGTAACTTTGTGGTGATGTTAAATCATAGAAAGTTCTGACCTTGTTTGAATCCTCCCTTCCAATTGTAAATTCTGAGGCACCTTACCAGTTTTAGAAACTTGGCACACTGACGACAGTTACAGGAAGGGGAGTGTGAGGAGGTGAAGCTGAGGTGGATGAACCCAGACACTCCTGCTCCTCCTGGCCTCATAGAAGAAATTCAATACCTACCATCTAATGACCTCTTTGGATCTATCACTGGGCATTCTGACCACAGTGCGCTTGACCTGAATCCCAACCCTAAAATGGTCATTGAGCACCTATGTATGTAATGGGAGTATAGTTTGCATATTTAAAGAGTTACCAGTTGATACACGTTGCCTGGCAACTGGCGTCTGGGACAGTGGTAGCCGGATGAATGTTGGCCCTACCATGGGAATAAGTCTATTGACCCCATTTTAAAGTTTAACTGCCTGTTTCACACAAAAGCTTAGTAGATAAAGATCCATTCCTATATCTTGAATGCACTACCTGGTGAAAGCATATTCAATAGTAACCGTTAAAAGACAATTTGATAACTAATTGGAGAGAAAACAAAAATGCAAGGGAAGAACAGGGGAGTGTAATTAATTGGATAAAAACTGGAGAGCCATCACAGAACAGGCCCAGATGGCCACCTTCTGTGCTGTTACACTCAATGTCTCTATTATATCCAAGTAGCATTGCATTAATATGTTGTTCTTTTTGAATGATTATATTTTTCCTGCCTAAAGCTGCTGAACGTTAAGAAATCCATTTGGAGCTGACCTGTAGCTGGTTAAGGGTTAAGCTACCTTTTACAACAACAAAGAAAGAGTGCCTACTGTTGCTACAGCAACTCATGTCAAAATGAGGAGATTTGAGATTGAACGGCCATGTATTTATCCATCTTTAAGCAATTACATTTAATACAATTATTCCAGTAATTACTTTCTCTTGGGACTTCCTTAAAATCTCTGTCTATCCATCATTGAAGTCGGACCCCCTCAGAGAGGTGGTCAGGTAGAAGACACAATGATCAATAAAGAGTCTGGACAAAGAAATGAGAATGTAAATGCTTTTATTGAATACAGACTCTTGCCCTGAAATATTTCTTTTTCAGACATAATGTGGCTTTTAGAATGAGTGGATAATATAGGCGCAATGGGGATTTCTTTTGTCCCTAGAAAGAATAGCAGTGGGTAAAGCAGCTTTACTTCTCCTAGTAGCTCGCAAATTGAAACTGAGAAGAAGAATTAATTTCTACCAACATAGCCAGGACTGGGGTTGACAGGATACATCCACTGAACTGACAGAGCTGTGAGCATTAATCTGGGTTAGACTGGTGAGCAGAACAGGAGCATTGTAACACAAGTCCCTCAACATTACTGGACCAGTCCCTGAAGGTGTTCAATACCAGAATGGATTATGCTCAATCTAGTGCAGACAACAAAGCCCACCTGTTCCTCTTCAGATTTTGCTGTACACAAACAACAACAACCTGCATTTATAAAGCACCTTTAACACGGTAAAATGTCCTATGGTGTTTCATAGGAATGCTATCAAACAGAATTTGACACAAATGTAGATGTTAGGGCAGGTAACCAAAAGCTTGGTGAAAGAGAAAGGTTTCAAGAAGCGCCTTAAAGGAGGAAAGAGAGGTAAAGAGGCAGAGAGGTTCTGGGAGGGGACCCAATGCTTAGGATCTTGGCACAGAATGCAGCCACCACTGGTGCTGTGTTTGAAACCAGGGATGCACAAGAGGCCAGAATTGAAAGGGCACAGAGAGCTCGGAGGACTGGAGGAGGCTCAGAGCCAAATCTTGACAGGGTTGTCTGTGAGCCTCAGGTCTGGACTGGAGGACCGACCAGTGAGTAGGAGTATCCTGGAGTTTCCAGGTAGATGAGACTATTCCCTGGAACATCACTTCAATTATCAGTTGTAAAAATATTGGAGATGGACTTTTTGACTAAAGATAAATATAAACCAATGAATTAAATTTTAACATTTTTGACATGCTGGCAGTTGGGGGATATGGGTCTCACTGGCAAGTATTATGAAACTAACATATTTTTCGTTATATCATTGTAGTTTATTGTTAGGTAGACTTATGGGTATGAGTTTGAATGGTTCTGTCTGTCTAGCTGATTTAATTGAATTAGACTCAGATAGACTGCAAGCTTGAAATTATTAAAATAAGTTAGGGTAAAAGGCATTTGAAATGCTATTTAGTAAATGTGGATGAGGCTGTGAAGGAAATTTGCATTTTAAGATAAGGTGAAGAGTTGTTTGGGTTTCAAAGGGATGATAGGATGTTTACAACTAACAAGATCAGCAAGGTCAAAGGTTCTGTCCATATTATAGGTAGCATATTATAGCAAGGATGTGAACACATTGGAGAGAGTGCAGAAGAGGTTTTCAAGAATGGTTCCAGGGATGAGAAACTTCAGCTATGAGGATAGATTGGAGAGATTTTGGACTGTTCTCCTTGGAGAGAAGAAGGCTGAGAGGAGATTTGATAGAGTTGTTCAAAATCATGAGGGGACTGGACAGAGTAGATAGGGAGAAGTTTTTCCGACTCATCAAAGGATCAAGGACAAGAGGGCACAGATTTAAAGTGATTTGCAAAAGAAGCAAATGTGAAGTGAGAAAAAACTTTTTCACACAACAAGTAGTTCAGGTCTGGAATAGGCTGCCTGGGAGTGTGGTGGAGGCAGGTTCATTCGAGGCATTCAAAAAGGCATTAGTTGGGGCAGAATTTTGCCGTCAGCGAGCAGGGGACGGGACCCACTTGCTGACGCATAAAATGACGCAGGATGAAATCGGGCGGAATCCCCTACCTCATCCTGGCCCGTTTAAATTTTCAGGAAGGCGAGAGCGCAGCAAAATCAGCTGTGGGTCCGCCGACCTGTCAGTGGCCAATTGAGGCCATTGACAGGATCAGTTATACAATTACAGAACCTGCCCGTCCAACCTTAAGGTTGGTGGGTCGGCCAGGAGCCCCGGCGGGGAATAGATACAACATGAAACCTCATCCAGCGGTGGGATGAGGTTTCATGCAGGGCTTCAAAAATGTTAACAAAGTTATTCTGTAAATTATGAACATGTCCCAACTCATGTGACATTGTCACATGAGGAGAACATGTTAGGGAATTTTTTTTTTCTATTCTTCATATTTTTAAAAGTGTCGGCGATCTCCCTGAGGCTGCACTTAGCCTCAGGGAGATGTGGCTCTTTTGTGTGCATGCGCAATGGAGCGCACTCTCGCTTTTGGGGAATCCACCCCCTCCCGCACAGGGAGCGCATAGCGCTTCCTGCCGGACATCACGCTGGGTGGGCCTTAATTGACCTGCCCACCTAAAATGGCGGCAGGGCCCACTTCTCCAGCGGGGATCAGCTCCCCACCCACCGGAGACTGGGTCGGGCCTGCCCGCCAGGCAGAAAATTCTGCTCATGATTATTTGAATAGAAACAATGTGCAAGGGTGCGGGGAAAAGACAGGGCAATGGCACTAGGTCATAATGCTCATTTGGAGAGTCAAATGTTCTCCTTCAGTGCCGTTAAGTTTCTGTGATTCTGTGATATTGGCAACATGAAAGATTTTTATATTATAGGAAAAGTAAATTTCCAAAGACACATAGAACAATGGAATTTATAGATCAAAGAGAGGAAACATATATAAGGAGGGATGGAAGACTATATGGGGGTGGCCATGTAAAATTCTGAAAGGCACACCATGTGATAGACTTGGAGGAAGCCTCTAGACACTTTTGCAGATGTCTGCTGTGTCCAGTAACTAAAGTTGTGTTGAAAAGCCCTTGGAATTCCACTGTCAAAAGGTTGCTGTGGTAAACCTGTGGCTTGCATATTTAAATTTTAAATCTACTTTTTGACTGTTGCCTTAAAGGGGGTGTATAATTGGGAGTCAGGTTAATTAGGAATTTTGGGATTTGTTATAGTATTAAGTAACTGTAATCTTAGGTATGTGCTTGAAGTCTTTCTTTGGTTAATAAATGTTTTACTTTAGTTTTTAAAATCTTTAAAGGTGCCAGTGGACTCATTACTTCTGAATTCAGTGCACAAATCTTCTCACAATAAATGCAAATTACAAAACTGTTGAGATAGCGTGGCCAAGTTTCCCTTGTGGATTTAGTCTGCCTGGCACACATCGCCTGCCATGTCATAATATAAGCAGCCGAAATGGTGAGGTCTAGGACACAGAGGCCCAGGCTAACGCTCTGGGGGCATAAGTTCAAATCTCCCCAGAGCAGCTGGTGGAATTTAAACTCAAATAAAATAAATTGAAAGTTCGTCTCAATAATTGTAGTGGTGACCATTACAGTGAGCATTGACTGTTGTAATCTGGCTCACTAATGTCCTTTATCTGTCATCTGGCTTACATGTGACTTTATGTAGACCCACAGCAATGTGGTTGACTCTTAATTGATCTCTCAAATGGCCTAGCAAGCTAATCAGTTCAAGAGCAGTTAGCGATGGGCAAAAAAATGCTGGCCCTACCACTGATGCCCATCAAGAAAAAAGTAGGCCTGCCAAACGTTTGTTACTGACTTAGCAGTTTTCCTGAACAAATCGAGCCAGTGGGCTTGACGATGCATCCTTCTATTTAAAGGGATGCTGATAGGATGAGACTTGAAGCTGAATCTTGCTGAAACAGAGCTAGAGCTGGGAGCAATGGATTCTCACTGTTACAAAGCAGCACCTTGCTTAACAGCTGCAGCCTGTAACATAGTCTCTCTGGAGGGAAGGGACCCGGGAGACTCACTCCTTGCAGGCAGGAGGAGGAAGCCTGCCTGCCTGGTTGGAAGTCGCTAAGGGTGTCAGCAGCAGGAATGCAGTATTCCCCAAGGTACAGTATGGGAAGAGATTTAATGACTTAATCAGGTTAGGAAAAATTAGTGGCACAGTGTATTCAAGCATATTCTGATGTGCGATTTACCCCAACACCCACCTTTCCAAGCATACTCCTGCACGTCACTTGGCAAACCTACTTTTTTTCTTGCCGGGCATCACTGGTAAGGCCAGCATTTGTTGCCCATCCCTAACTGCTCTTGAACTAATTAGCTTGCTGGGCCATTTGAAAGGTCAGTTAAGAGTCAACCACATTGCTGTGGGTCTACATAAAGTCGCATGTAGGCCAGATGACAGATAAAGGACATTAGTGAACCAGATTACAATGGTCAATGCTCACTGTAATGGTCACCACTACAATTCTTGAGACTAGCTTTCAATTTATTTTAAATGAATTTAAATTCCACCAGCTGCCATGGTGGGATTTGAACCTATGCCCTGAGAGCATTAACGTAGGTCTCTGAAGCAGCTGAAGATAGTTGGGCCAAGAACACTACCCTGCGAAACTCCTGTAGTGATGTCCTGGAACTGGATGACTGACCACTGACAACCACAACTATCTTCCTTTGTGCTAGGTATGACTCCAACCAGTGGAGAGTTTTCCACCTGATTCCCATTGATTCCAGTTTTTCGAGGGCTCCTTGATGCCACACTTGGTCAAATGCAGCTTTGATGTCAAGGGCAGTCACCCTTGCCTCACCTTGGGAATTCAGCTCCTTTGTCCATATATGAACCAAGGCTGGAATGAGGTCAGGATCTGTCCACCACAAGGTACAAGTCAGCAGTGTGATGGAATATTCTCCACTTGCCTGGATGAGTGCAGCTCCCAAATATCACTCAAGAAGTTTTAGACCATCCAGGATAAAGCAGCCCGCTTGATTGGTACCGCATCCAATACATTCTCTCACTCCACCACCTACAGTAGCAGCAGTGTATACCATCTACAAGATTGCAGGAATTCACCAAGGCTCCTTAGACAGCACCTTCCAAACCCATGACCCCACTACCATCTAGAAGGACAAGTGCAGCAGATAGTTGGGAACATCACCATCTGGAAGTTCCCCTCCAAGTCACTCATTATCCTGACTTGGAAATATATCACCGTTCCTTCACTGTCACTGGGTCAAAATCCTGGAACCCCCTCCCTAACAGCATGGTGGGTGTACCTACACCACATGGACAGCAGTGGTTCAAGAAGGCAGCTCACCACCACCTTCTCAAGGGCAACTAGGGACGGGCAATAAATGCTGGCCCAGCCAATGAAGCCCACATCCCGTGACTGAATTAAAAGAAAGTGATTGGCCCTGGCGGAACCCAAACTGAGCTCCAGTGAGCAGTTCATTGCTAAGCAAGTGCCGCTTGATAACACTGTTGATAACACCTTCCATTACTTTACTGATGATCAAGAGTAGACTGTGCAAGAAAACTCAACTATATTTAAATCACTTGTGCTGTTCCATGAATCATCATGAGCTTTATTGAACATTGCCTAACATCATAATACAAGTATAACTATGATAACTACTCACAAAGCACACACTTTGTAAGGTGGTGGGCCTATCATTAAAGGTTGCTTGCCAACACATAACTGCTCTTCTGGAGAGGAATTTGAACAAGATGAACTCAAGCTGGGTTTGAGCTGGGTTTTTGTGATCTTACTCCACTCTCCTCCATGAATTTGTTATGACCCAAGCTCTGTTTCCTGGATCAGAGGTCATTTACACATGGGCCACTGCAGGACACCCATCAGTGAGCAAGAGCCAATAGATGGCCCTCAGGAATATCCAGGCAGCATTGACTGAGGTGTACATGATTTTGACAGATTTAAATAAGGTAAACAAAGAAAAACTATTCTCATTAGCTGATGGTACAAGGACTAGGGGACACAGATGGAAGGTTTTTGGCAAGAGATTCAGGGGGGGATGTAGGGAAGATTTTTTTAATGCAGCGAGTGGTAATAAACTGGAACTTGCTGCCTACAAGGATGGAGAAAGAGAGATGCTAAATGATTTCAAAAGGAAATTAGATGGAGGCTTGAGGGAAATAAACTAACAGGATTACTGGTAAAGAGCAGGGAGGTAGGACTGACTGGATTGCTCTACAGAGAACGAGAGTGCACTCTCTGGGCTGAGTAAACTCCTGCTGTGCTGTAATGACTCAATGACTCTTGTATCTAAATCATAATGAGCACAGGAATTCCACTTACAGGCAAAATTATAAACCAAAAATGAAAAAGTTTTTTCATCACTTGAGTTTGTGTTGTAGAATCACACGATAGTAGAGCACAGAAGGAGGCCATTCAGCACATCAACTCCGCCATATGAGATACTTCACATCTTTCTAGATCATTATTATTTACAGTATTTTTCCACCCACCAGCCTCCAAGCCTTGTGATTTTTTTTTTTGACACTGTTAGCCTGGTTCTTACCTCTGGGTTCATGCCTAAAGGTTTAAGACCCATGCAATGACTTGAGTACTTAACCCTAGCTAGAACCTCAGTACAGTACTGAAGGAGCAGGTGCACAGTTAGAGGTTGTCAGTTTGATGTTAAACTAAGTCTCCAGCTATCTGTCCAGTTGGATTAAGTGAATGATAAAAATCCCACAGCACTATATTTGAGGATAAGGAAGGAGTCCTACAGGTTTCCTGGCCTGCATTCCTCCCGCGATCTACAACAACAAAAATAGATAACTTTCTCCTCCGTTTCGTTGATTTTTTTTAAAATTCAGTGAATAAATACAGTGTACACTGCTTGAAAGAGTGATGGAAGCAGATTCAATAGTAAATTTCAAAGTGCATTTAAATCTCTACCTAAAAAGAAACATTGTTAGTGCTATGTGGAAAAAACAGGACTAATTGGATAATTCTTTCAGTGGGGTGGCAAAGATACAATGGAACAAATGATTCTCTAAATTTATGCTTTGCTTTATTATTCAGAGGCATGTGGGTGTTGCTGCATAGTTGACATTTATTGTCCATCCCTAGTTGCCCTTGAGAAGGTGGTGGTGAGCTGCCTTCTTGAACCGCTGCAGTCCATGTGGTGTAGGTACACCCATAATGCTGTTAGGAAGGGAGTTCCAGGATTTTGACCCAGTGAAGGAATAGCAATATAGTTCCAAGTCAGGATGGTTTGTGACTTGGAGAGGAAATTGCGTGTGGTGGTGTTCCCATGCATCCCTTTCCCTGCTAGGTGGTAGAGCTCACAGGATTGGAAGGTGCTGTCGAAGGAACCTTAGCTAGTTGCTGCAGAGCATCTTGTCTATGGTACACTGTGCATCGGTGGTGGAGGGAGTGTCCTGGATAGTGTTGAGCTCCTTGAGTGTTATTGGGGCTGCACTCATGCAGGCAAGTGGAGAGTATTCCATCACATCTTGGGTTGGGCTGGTAGATGATGGAAAGGCTTTTGGGAGTCAAAAGATGAACCAGCCTCTGACCTGCTCTAGTGTTTTTGTGGCTAGACCAATTAAAGCTTTAGTCAATGGTGACTCTCAGAATATTGATGATAGAGGATTCGGTGATGGTAATGCCATTGAATGTCAAAGGAAGATGGTTGGATTCTCTCTCACTGGAGGTGGCCATTGCCAGACATTTGTGTGGGCCAAATGTTGCTTGTCACTTATTAGTCCAAGCCTGAATATAATCCAGGTCTTGCAGCATTCAGGCATGTACTGATTCAGTATATGAGGAGTTGTGGTACTGATTCAGTATATGAGGAGTTGTGGTACTGATTCAGGATTTGAGGAGTTGTGATACTGATTCAGGATATGAGGAGTTGTGGTACTGATTCAGGATATGAGGAGTTTTGGTACTGATTCAGTATATGAGGAGTTGTGGTACTGATTCAGTATATGAGGAGTTGTGGTACTGATTCAGTATATGGGGAGTTGTGGTACTGATTCAGGATATGAGGAGTTGTGGTACTGATTCAGTGTATGAGGAGTTGTGCTGCTGATTCAGTATATGAGGAGTTGTGGTGCTGATTCAGTATATGAACCCACTTAATTGGCATCCAATCCACCATCTTCAACATTTACTCCCTCCACCACTGTTGCACAGTGGCAGCTCTGTGTACCATCTACAAGATGCACCGCAGCAAATCTCCAAGGGTCTTTCAACAGCACCTTCCAAATGTGTGGCTTCTGCTGCCAGGAGGGACAATGGCTGCAGATGCATGGGAACACCACCACCTGCAAGTACCCCTCCCCCCACCCCCCACACTTCCAAGTTAGTCACCATCCTGATTTGGGAATATATCACCGTTCCTTCACTGTCGCTGGGTCAAAATCCTGGAACTCCTGCAATAACAGAACTGTGGATGTACCACAGCGGTTCAAGAAGGCAGCTCACCCCCACCCTCTCAAGGGCAATTAGGGATGGGCAATAAATGATGGCCCAGACAGCCAAGTCCACATCCTGTGAATGAATAAAAAAACTTTTCTGAAAAAGTAATTTTTTCATTACTTTGATCCAATTATCAAAGTTAAGGTGTTATATAAATCCATTTTTTTGTACCTTGAAGGTCCAAGGCTCCATGGGTAGTGTCCCATCCTCGGAGCCCAAATCCAGGTCAAGGAAAGTGCATAACACAGTCAAACAGGTCAAGAATCAACTTGCAAATCCTTCTATGCATACCAATGGCAGGCAGTAAGAGCGGGAGCTGTCAGCCAGGTGATGGAAAGAAGTTGGAGCCTCTACCATCACTACCCATGGCTCCAGACTGCACGATGCATGTAAAAGTGTATGTTGCAATAGCAGCTCAAACTCCTTGGGGACTGGTTGGCTCAGCTGCCTGGGTAGCTGGTATGGATCAGATTGGTGCCAACAGCATGGGGTTCAATCCCTGTTCTGGTTGGGGTAGATTCAGGACCTGCCTACTTGTCTGAAACAAAAATAGCTGGAGAAACTCAGCAGGTCTGACAGCATCTGTGGAGAGGAACACAGTTAACATTTTGAGTCCAAATGACTCTTCATAAGAAAAATAGAATATCTCCACCTTTTAGCCCATTTTGATCCATTCCCCCCACCCCAACCCCACTAGGGCTATCTATTCCTTGCTCATCCTGCTTTCTACCCTTAATATCACCATTAGCACATTCCTTAGATCATATCACCACCATCAACATCCCTTTGTCCTTTTGTCTATGACATCTTTGGCAATCTCTTCTTTGCCTCCACCTATCACTGGCCCTCTATCCAGTCTACCTGTCCCACACCCCTCAACCAGCTTATATTTCACCACATTTCTACATTTCTTTAGTTCTGATGAAGAGTCATTTGGACTCGAAATGTAAACTGTGTTCCTCTCCGCAGATGCTGTCAGATCTGCTGAGTTTTTCCAGCTATTTTTGTTTTTGTTCCAGGTTTCCAGCATCCGCAGTATTTTGCTGTTATACTTGTCTTGTCTGTTGTGGGGGTCATGGAACTGCAGCTCAGACCTATCTTTGGGCAGAGAACTGAAGAAGAAGAATAAACCTTGAGGATGTTTAAATTTATTTACTCCTGGAATCTACTTCAGTGCAGTGCTGTGGGGAGGCTGCATTGTTGAAGGTAAGGCATTAAATCGAAGTTCCCTCAGAAGCGAACCTATAACTTCCATCTGTACTATTCAAAGAACATCGGGGAAGCAGGTAACCAGGTCAATATTTATACTTCAACATCACTAAAAACAGCTGGATTATCGGCAATAGTACAGAAGGTTTGTGCTCCAGAACTTGCCTCACCCCTAGCCAAGTTGTTCCAGTACAGCTACAACACTGGCATCCACCTGGCTATGTGGAAAATACCCCAGGTATGTCCTGTACACAAAAAGCAGGACAAATGCAACCCGGCCAATTACCACCCCATCAGTCTACTCTCCATCATCAGTAAAGTAATGGAAGGGGGCATCAACAGTGCTATCAAGCAGCACTTGCTTAACAATAACCTGCTCACTGATGCCCAGTTTGGGTTCCTCCAGGGCCACTCAGCACCTGACCTTGTTACAGCTTTGGTTCAAACAAGGGAAAAAGTGCTGAACTCCCGAGGTGAGGTGAGAGTGACTGCCCTTGACGTCAAGGCAGTATTTGACCGAGTATGGCATCAAGGGGCCCCAGCAAAACTGGAGTCAATGGGAATCAGGGAGAAAACTCTTCACTGGTTGGAGTCATGCCTAGCAAAAAGGAAGTTGGTTGTCGTTGTTGGAGATCAATTATCTCAGTTCCCGGACATCACTGCAGGAGTTCCTCAGGGTAGTGTCCTAGGCCCGACTATCTTCAGCTGCTTCATCAATGACCTTCCATCATAAGGTCAGAAGTGGGGATGTTCACTGATGATTGCATTAAGTTCAGCACCATTTGCGACTCCTCAGATACTGAAGCAGTTCATGTCTAAATGCAGCAAGACCTGGACAATATCCAAGCTTGGGCTGACAAGTGGCAAGTAACATTCACGCCACACAAGTGCCAGGCAATGACCATCTCCAACAAGAGAGAATCCAACCATCACCCCTTGATGTTCAACAGCATTACCATCACTGAATACCATCACTATCAACATCCTGGGGGTTATCATTGACCAGAGACTGAACTGGACTAGCCATATAATGTGGCTACAAGAGCAGGTCAGAGGCTAGGAATCCTGTGATGAGTAACTCACCTCCTGACTCCCCAAAGCCTGTCCACCATCTACAAGGCGCAAGTCCGGAATGTGATGGAATACTCCCCACTTGCCTGGATGAGTGCAGCTCCTACAACACTCAAGAAGTTGGACACTGTCCAGGACAAAGCAGTCCACTTGCTTGGCACCACATCCACAAACATTCACTCCCCCCACCACCGACGCACAGTAGCAGCAGTGTGTACCATCTACAAGATGCACTGCAGGAATTCACCAAGGCTCCCTCAACAGCACCTTCTAAACCCACGGCCACTATTACCTAGAAGGACAAGGGCAGCAGATAGATGGGAACACCATCACCTAGGAGTTC
The DNA here is from genome assembly GCF_017639515.1 of Carcharodon carcharias. Classification (NCBI taxonomy): domain Eukaryota; kingdom Metazoa; phylum Chordata; class Chondrichthyes; order Lamniformes; family Lamnidae; genus Carcharodon; species Carcharodon carcharias. Next base: position 4,373,884 of record NC_054474.1, read on the forward strand.
CCCCCTAAGTCACTCACCAACCTGACTTAGGAATATATCGCCGTTCCTTCACTGTCTCTGGGTCAAAATCCTGGAACTCCCTTCCTAACAGCACTGTGGGTGTACCTACACCACATGGACTGCAGTGGTTCAAGAAGGCAGCTCACCACCACCTTCTCAAGGGTAACTAGGGATGGGCAATAAATGCTGGCCCAGCCAGCGAAGCCCACATCCCATGAATGAATAAAAAAAATCTGACCATTATCACATTGCTGTTTGTGGGAGCTTGCTGTGCACAAATTGACTGCCTTATTCTCTACATTGCAGCAGTGACTACACTTTGAAACTATTTCATTGGTTGTCAAGCACTTTGGGACATCATGATGCCCTGAAAGGTGGGATATAAATGCACGTCTTTCTTTATTTTTCTACATTGTAATTTACCAATTTGCATTTAGTGACTGAATCGAGCCTTTTGTTGATTTTCTATTTCTACTCCGCAAAGTTCATGTTCGATTATATTCATATCACAAACCCAAGTGTGCTATTTTAATACATGCAATAATCCTTCATTTTAAACGGATGATACCTGCTTAATATTAATCTCACAGAACAGTATGATTATGTTAAGCTTTTGTCCCTGAACTTCACCAATGTAAAACATACTTCTAACCATTTACACTTACTGCATAGATTATAATAAGGCTATTTTTGGAACAATCTAAATTTGAAACCTTTCAATACGATAGTCAAACATGACTGAGAAAGTTAAACCATCCTGCATGCTTAAAGTATTCTGCATGAAATATAAATCAAGCATATTTCTTAAATAAATGTATTTACTTAATTGTTAAAATACATAATGCCCAATAGGGAATTGTTGGAATTCAAAACAAAAAATTCTGTTGATCTCATTCTTTGATAGCCAAACAACAGAGTATTGCTGGAGGCATATGTAACCCGAATAAATGCCTCACAGAGATGACCCAGGTGGTTACTAAGAGAACAGAAAGATTTAGACAAATTGTACTGGGGAATCAGCATGCAAATCAAAGATTTTACACGCTTATAGCATGCTCCACCGATGTTTAACTCTATGGAGCCCAGGAGCAGCATATCGGATTCTTCTGCATTATGCCAAATAGATTTACCGTATTCATCACTGTCTTTTGCCCTGGTAATTGACACTTCTTCTCACAGCTTCCCTCGCTACACAAGGACAAGCAGCCAAAGAATCTGGACTCAACCAGATACTCCCTGTCACATCAACTGATTTGAGCTGTGAGTAGTTTGGCGTGCTTTACTGATCTTCAAAGAGCCAGTTTACAACAACAAGAAGAATTGGAACAGAGAATGCTGCAGGGAAAACTCATTTCTACCATATTTGCCTTAATGCCAGCCAGATTTTGTACCCGTGCTGTCAGAACCTTGCAGACCCCCTCCAATCAGCGTTCTGCCAGAGTTCAGAATATCACAACAGATGTGTTCACTGGGGACAAAGTCCAACTATATCATCCCACATTGCAAGCTGACTCAGGTCATTTTTGACAAATAGGGTTACCCAGAAATAGGCCTCCATGGCAATCGCCCAGAATCAAGCAGCCACTGAAATTCTGTTGCAAGTCAAAACAAATAAACCTTTAGTCCCAGGGCAGCCCGCTGATCTCCTGGAGTTTGAACGTTTCTTGGTACATCCTTTTTTTTTCTCAAAAACCAAAATTAATCACAAGATCTAAGCAGCAAACACAAAGCCTATTTTAGTAACACAATATCAATCAAGGAAACTGAGTCTTAGATCTCTTCTGGGTGTGACTACTGACCAATATCTTCAGATCCCACACAGATGGGATCAGTTAATACAAATAGATGAACGGAGCCCATGGTGTTAGAGGCAAGGTACTAGCACGGATAGAAGATTGGCTGTCTAGCAGGAGGCAGAGAGTGGGGATAAGGGGATCCTTCTCAGGATGGCAGCCGGTGACTGGTGGAGTTCTGCAGGGGTCAGTGTTGGGACCACAACTTTTCACTTATACATTAATGATCTAGATGAAGGAACTGAGGGCATCCTGGCTAAGTTTGCAGATGATACAAAGATAGGTGGGGGGACAGGTAGTATTGAGGGGGAGGGGAGGCTGCAGAAGGATTTGGACAGGTTAGGACAATGGACAAAGAAGTGGCAGATGGAATACAACGTGGGGAAGTGCGAGGTCATGCACTTTGGTGGGAAGAATAGAGGCATAGACTATTTTCTAAATGGGGAGAGAATTCAGAAATCTGGAGTGCAAATGAACTTGGGAGTCCTAGTCCAGGATCTCTTGAGGTTAACTTGCAGGTTGAGCCGGTAGTTAGGAAGGCAAATGCAATGTTGGCATTTATTTCGAGAGGACTAGAATATAAAAGTGGGGATGTGCTGCTGAGGCTTTATAAGACTCTGGTCAGACCACATTTAGAATATTGTGAGCAATTTTGGGCCCCATATCTCAGGAAGGATGTGCTGGCCCTGGAGAGCGTCCAGAGGAGGTTCACGAGAATGATCCCAGGAATGAAAGGCTTAACATATGAGGAATGTTTGAAGACTCTGGGTCTATACTCAATGGGGTTTAGAAGGATGAGGGGGGGGATCTGACTGAAACTTACAGAATACTGAAAGGCCTGGATAGAGTGGACGTGGGGAAGATATTTCCATTAGTAGAAGAGACTAGGACCTGAGGGCACAGCCTCAGAGTAAAGGGAAAACATTTTAGAACAGAGATGAGGAGAAACTTCTTTAGCCAGAGAGTGGTGAATCTATGGAATTCATTGCCACAGAAGGCTGTGGAGGCCAGGTCATTGAGTGTATTTAAGACCGAGATAGATAGGTTCTTGATTGGTAAGGGGATCAAAGTTTACAGGGAGAAGGCGGGAGAATGGGGTTGAGAAACTTATCAGCCATGATTGAATGGCGGAGCAGACTCGATGGGCCGAATGGCTTAATTTCTGCTCCAATGTCTTATGGTCTTATGGTCTTATGGAGCTGAAGCGTATTTAAGAATCTCCAACTTGAAGTGTTTTGATGAAAAGAGAAGTTTGTCCTTTCGTGCTGAGAGTGCAGCTGTTAGGGCATTAAACTTAGCTCACCAAAATGATCACGTAACAACTCACATGACTTATTGCCCAACATTGTTCAAACAATCAATTGTTTTACACTCTATGACATCCAGAGTATTGAAAAGATAGTGAGAAGATTTTGAAGATATCCCTCAAAACCATGCATATACAACTTCACTATAAGACAGGTCTGTTGGTATTCTCAGGCTTTAGGCTGACAGTGTCAGTAGCTATTTTAATTTAACCTTAGTGGTATATAGAGATTGATTGATTGAAAAAAATGAAATCTCTTTTTTTTGTCTTTCTCATTTCCTAATTGGTTAAGCTCAATATGCACAGTTTATCCTTAATTTATCCCCGCAATTCACTTTTTGGTACTTCGCTCTTCTGTATTGCATTATCTCCCTATGCTATCCTCTTATCTTGTTCCTAATGAGGTCACTTTGCTAATTCTTCCAGCCAAAGACTTAAGTTTATCAGTGTGCAGGACCATTATTGTGTCAAAATTATCATTCAATAGCTTAATTTTTAGTATAAGAGCCTTTTGGAGGCTGTCTCAGCCTATTTGTATGTGCACCAAAAATCCAAGTATGGGAAGACTATAAATATGGTAAGTAATGTAATGTTTGTTTCCTAATAATGCAATTAAATTAGCTGCAATTCAAATGGCTGACCTACCCTTGTGAAACTGTACACCAAAGTCTTCATTCAAAGAGTCATGCTCTTGGAGGTTTCTTGAGGGATTGGGTGTCATTTGTGCAATGACCCAAGTACAGTCTGAATGAACATCTAAAATAACTCTGAGACAATTCATTTAAAATTTGAATTGATTCATTTCAGTTTTTGTGCTTATTCAACTTGCCATAAATTGGTTCTGCTCACACATCCAAGAAACCAGTTCATCTGGAATTGATCTATGAAGCCACAAACCAAGTACACTGGGCATCAAGCTTTCCTTCTTAATAGCAGGAGAAATTGCTTTTCCACAGCTATCAAATGATAAATATCACTTTTGAAAATTAACCTATTGTCCAAATAACTTTAAAACAATAATGTGCTTTAAGACGCAATGGCTTGATAAATTAATGTGTGGTTATCTTAAAGGCAATGAGCTGATGTTGCATTTGCAAAGCTATTTGTTGCAGATGCTATTTAAAATCTGGTTGGAAGGATAGGGTTTCACATTCACCCAGAATTTACAACTGATGTTAATATTTAATCTGCGTTGTTTGATGTTCTGAATCACAGGGTCAGGAGCTGCATGTCGCAGCATGATTGCAGTGTTAATTTATAAATGCACTGGTCCATTGACTGTTCTTTAAAAATAATTGTTAACTTACAACCATTTCTATTCAAACTGACAGGTACATTTGGGTGACCTTCTGTCTCATCCATGCCTTATCTGTTTATAATAATATTTTCATGAAGATATTGACCAATCACTGACTATGTGCACTGATCATCACTCACATTCTCAGTTCACAGTTAATAAGCAATAACGTTCTAACAGCCTAAAAACACAGCTGCAAATGAGGAAACCTGAATGTTCGCCTCCGCTGTCATCTGAAATATATAGCACTGTTCCTTCATCATTGCTGGATAAAATTTCGAGAACTCTTTACCTCACAGCATTGTAAGTGGAAACACCTTAACCACACCGACTGCAATGCCCCAAGAAGAAGGCCCACTATTGCCTTCTCAGGGCAACTCAAGGAGGGAAATCATTGAGAGCTAGACCCACATCCTCAGAATAAATGGTCATTAAAGCATGTGCACGTTGTAATTTCCTAAATCTAACCAGCTGCTTTCTAAATTGGCACGTGTGAGAAATTGACTGGAGAGATTCCCGCTAAGCCGGTTGCCATGGTGTGGACAACGGACTGTAGTAATGCTGGCTCAAGAACACAGCAGCATGAAAACAGGCAGTAGTTCTGAGTCTAAACTGGCCCAACAGCTCTCAAGCTGCCATTCATATTCCACATGAGCCTTCTCCCACTCCTCTTCATCTCAGCTTGTCAGGATAACCTATTATTTTCTTCCTCCTATATTGATCTATTTCCCCCTGAAATTTATCTATGCTTTTGTGGTAACACATTCATTCTAACCATTATCTGTGGAAACACATTTCTCCTGAATTCCCAATTGGATTTTTTAGTGACCATCTTTTATTTATGGCCCCTAATTTTGGCCTCCCCCAGAAACGGATAATATGTTCTCGATGTTTACCCTAACAACAACTTACTTAAGCTTAAAGATCTCTGTGAGTCTAAATTGTTAATGTCAATTGTAAACAGTGGTCCCAACACCAATCCCTATGGAGCACCACTTCCTATCTTTTGACAGTCAGAGTAGCTGCCCAACACCCCCACTCACCATTTTCTGTTTTGTAGCCAGCTTTCTATCCATCCTGTTCCCACCCCCTGATCTGCTCTGGCCTTAGTCATGAGTCTACTATGTGGCATTTTATTGAAAGCCTTCTGGAAATCCAAAAATATTGCATAACAGAAGCAAAATACTGTGGATGCAGAAATCTGAAATGAAAGCAGAACGTGCTGTGTTGGGGTTCTGCTATCTTGACCCCTCGGTAAGGTAAATTTATTCAGTTAAACTTGTTAGGTGGAATCGTTCCAGATTTACACTAAGTGCGGTAACGGGTGGGAAAAAGAATGTTATACCTGCCGGCCGGAATGGTGGCTTTTCACACCGTATCGTCCCAGTCCCGCCCCATTAATCACGTTCCCAGGAAACATGCTGTTTCGATGGCGGGCGGGCTCCCATTTGCCCGCCACACCACCACCTCGCCACTTCCTCATGCTGGGCACCATAGTTAAAGTGCAGCCGCGCACACACCTCTCAATGCTTCCAGCCCAGGACAGCTGCACAGAAAACATGGCCCTGGAAGGCAAGAAGACTGCAGCCACCCGATCCAGTGACCCGTCCCATGAGTGCCTTTTGGATGCCACGGAGGCTCACTGTGATATGCTCTACCCCAGTCTGGCCACATTACCAATCCGGCTTGGGAGGTGGTGGCAGCGGTGGTCAGTGCCAACACCCTGCGCAAGAGGACAGGCACCCAGTCCCACAAGAGGATGAATGGTCTCCTCTGTTCCGCCAGGACAAGTCACTTATCTCACTACTCTCATCTCACATCCTCACAAACCCATCGCACATCCACAGGGACCTCACTCACTGCCAGTTCAAGGGACATCACGATTCATTCTCTCACACACATCTTCATTGCCCTCATCCCATTCATGGGACCACTCACCACCCACATATGCCAAATATACTTATTATCTGATCTGGCATGAGTCCTGCTTACACTTTCTCCATCTCTATTAATGCAGGACAAGCTGGCACACAACAAGAGGGAGAGCTCGCAGACTGGTGGAGGAATGCCTGACATTGAGGTCCTAACAGATTTTGAAAATTTAGTCATTAGGCTGGCTGGTGAGGATCTGGACCGGTCCTGTGCTGATGTGAGATCGGTGCTGCTCTACCAAGTGAGAGTCCAGCAGTGCAACATCCATCAGACAGCCATGCTGTGAGTGATGTGTCCTGTTTCACTGGCCACTGCCGTACTCTCTCCTTGCTTTTGCAGGCACATCTGGGAAACAGCCGAAGGAGTCCACAACCCAGGGCCTCCAATCAAGCCCTGAAGAAACCTTAGAAAGGGAATCTGATGAGACCCTCTTTGAAGACCCATCACAGCGCTCACCCAAACCCTCCACCAGAGCAGAGACACGCATCTTGGTGGGACCTAGTTCCAGAGTAACCCCAGGATCACAATCTGGTTAGTACATTGCACTGTCTGATCCACAGCAGGTGGCAGCATGGACTTCTCAGCGGACTGAGAAGTCACTCGGCGGACTGCTGGAGACCAGAACGTTGCTGAGTCCAAGTCAGATGAGGAGCCTCAGGACTCGGTCATGCCATAGTTGCTGAAGCTGCAAAAGCAAGCTCGGGAACATCAGGAAGGGATGTCCGCTGCACTCCTCAGATTGCAAGGCATGATGGAGGAGTCTCTCCACCTTCAGTCGGAGGTGATAGCGCCAGCATGCCAACGCACTGAGGTCAACACTGGTAGGATGGCAGCCATCAAGAAGACCTTGGTTCAGGACATCTGTCCCGTATTGCTGCATGGGCTGAACTCTATTGCTCATGCCATAGTTGGCCTCCAACAGTGTCAACACGAGAGGACTGCAGGGCAGTTTGATCTCATTCCAGATTCCCCTTATCCTCAAGGCGTCAGTCAGGGGATGTCAGGCACCCATAGGGAGGAGGATCAGCAGGTGTAACCCCCCCGGGGCCATCCACCCAGGTGTCTGGCCCACCCAAATCCCCTCTTCTTGTCATCTCAGTAGCTCCAGCTCCACAGGCCAGGGAGGGTGCCACTGCCAAACAGCAGGACCCTAAAAGCAGGCCAGGGCCCTGCAGGTCTCTACCCTCCAGAGGTCGCCCATCAAGGTATTCACAGGCAGGCTGCAGTAGTCAGCAGGCTGCCTTGATCTCCGCTGTGGATGTCAAGGGAGCACCAAGACATAGCAACAGGGTTAAGAAGGTTAAGAAGACATAATTAAGGGTAGGCAGTGGTGTAGTGGTATTGTCACTGGACAAGTATTCCAGAGACTGAGGGGAATGCTCTGGGGACCATGGTTCAAATCCCACCAGGGCAGATGCTGAAATTTTAATTCAATAAAAATTTGGAATTATGAGTCAAATGATGACCATGCAAACATTGTTGATTGTGATAAAAACCCATCCGATCCACCAATGTCCCTTAGGGGAGGAAACCTGCTGTCGATTCTGGATCCACAGCAATGCAGTTGACTCTTAAAAAATGCCGTCTGAATTGGCCTAGCTAGCTACTCAATTTGCCAAGGGCAAATAGGGATGGCCAAGAAATGCTAACCTAGCCAATGATGCCAACGTCCCCTGATTGAGTTAAAAAAGCCCAGGCACCTGTGTTAATCACTTGTACATAATGGTCACTATTGTAAATAAACTCACCAGAATGTCTCCTTGCCTCTGGCTTCTTGTTATGATGAGCAGTGTTCGTGTCACTCAGATGTGAAACCTTGGTTCCTGCACAGGATAAAGGCAGGTGTCTCAGTCCAGGGCCTCTTCCCTGTGCAGAGTGTAACCTTCAGAGCAAAGTGATGGGGCTCCCGCTCACTGGACACATTAGTGCTGCACGTACCTCGATGGTGCTTGTCATTACTGTCAGAATGTTCTGCCATTCTCTCTGTGTGCTCTCAGCACCTTTGAGATGAGGCTGGCCCACATCTGTGCTCCTAAAGGGGTCACGTGCTGAAGGCTGACAAAGAATCAGATGGATTTAAAGTTTCATGGCTTCATCTCCATAATATGACCCTGACTGCAGAGTGTAAGCGAGTTGCCCTGAGTCAGACATTCATCGAGGTGATGTGAAGATCTATGGAGTGTCCTCACTTTATGTCGTTATCGTCCTCCACGAACCTAGCAGCTATGAGGGCCTCCCGAGCTTGCCCACCTTGTCTGGCCAGTGTGATGGCCTCATCGCCATCACTGTTGCTTTCGAGGATTTCCAAACCCTCACACCCGTCAACGTCCTCCTCATCAGAGAAGACCTCCAGCTTCTCCCTCTCCTCCTGAGCTAGTTCCTCTCCCCTCGCAGCGCCAGGTTGTGAAGGGCGCAGCAGGTGATGACGATGCGTGACAACTTCTGTGGACTAGATACAGGGCTCCACCGAACCCATCCAGGCACCAGAGCCTCATCTGCAAAATCCTGACAGTTTGCTCCACCAAGATGTGAATTACAGATTGAGCCTTGTTGTACCTCCGCTCAGCTGCAGTCTGAGGCTGCCGCACGCTTGTCATCAGCCACATTCTCTGCGGGTAGCCTTTGTCCCCAAAGAGACAACCCTACAGACTTTGTGGACTCTGGGAGATGTCAGGGACCTGAGACCTGCTAAGGACGTGGGAGTCATGGATACTCCCTGGAGAATTGTGCGTAGACCTGCAGGATGCGTTTGTGGTGGTCGCACACCAGCTGAACATTCAGTCAGTGGAAGCCCTTGCGGTTGACACAGTTGACCACTAGTTGTCACAGAGATGTGAGTGCAATCGATGGCACCCTGCACCTGTGGGAAACCTGGGATCGGGACAAATCCCAGCGCTCTTGCATCCTGGCTTTCCTGGTCCTGGGAGAAATGCACAAAGCTGTGTGCATTCACGAAGGTGGCATCCGTAGGTTTGGTGTACTGCATGGCTGTGAAATCCTGCTGACCTCCGTCCCACTCCGCCCAACCAATTTGTGGAAGCTTTGCCCATTGGACTGCAGGCTGTGCCCTCAGCTCAGGCACAGGCATTCTCCTAACCCACACTGCAAGGCTGCCCTGTTGGTTTGAACCATGGAGGAGACCGGTCCAAACCTGGATGATGACATTGCAAGAGGCTGTGAGCGCTTCCACCAATGGCTGTTCCACGACCAGCTTTCGTAAGGAGATTGTACAACTTGCCCAGTCATCCAATTGTTCTGCATTTCAATGAAACGCTCATTATTTTGCACTCTGTGCCTGAGGTGTTAAACGTTCTGGAGCATTTGGTGGCACTTTCATGCCTCTGCATTGCTTGAGTGGGCAGATAGACTGGAGGCTCAATTCCACACATGTCAATGTGGCTGCATCTGAACTGTCTCAGCTGCAGAGGAATGGTCACTTTATCCCTAATGCATGGCCACTTTCCTGCCCCCCCACCCCACCCCACACGTGTTTGTGCACTGCAAACAAGTGGAGAGCTGCCCCTTGCCCCCCCCCACCCACCCCCCCACCATCAACTCACCACAACCAGAGTGCTTTCCTGTCCACCATTAACTCACTTCAACCTCAGGGCAGCCCTTGCCCACCCCCACCCCAACTCCCCTCAGCCAGAGTGCTGCCTTTGCCCCCCCCACCACCCCCCACCCCCCCCACCCCCCCCCCACCCCCCCGCCCCAACTTGCCTCAGCTGCAGGGCAACCCTTGTCTCAGCACTGCACTGTCAACCAGCCGGGAAGAAGTGACTTCCCTATACCTTTGGCTGAATGCTTGGCGCCTCAACCTTGAGATCCAACAGACACCCCCTCTGATGCTGCGCAACGTTACTGTGCACTCACCTCCAAGTTCCCCTTGAAGTGCAGGTGCGTGCCTTACAAGCGCTGTAGTGGAACACGTCGGTGTGATTGCTCGGATGATCCAGTATATGGGGGGGAATGATTCTACTGAGCTGGGCTTATGCAGATGTAGAAAAATGAAGTTCCCGACATCCAGCGGTGGGAAACGTGGTCCGCCATTGACAGGCAGTGTGGGCTGTTGTGTCCATGTTTCACAACGATGAGAAACCGGTTTTCGTCCTTCCGCCATTTTGTCTGTCAGCATCTACCATGACACCAACTGCCAACGGGAGCGGGAAATTGCACCCCTTGTCAGTTTAAATTCTCAACTAAAAGAGATTTTAAATCATCATAAGAGTTTAAGTCAGCTCTGCTAGCTATTGACTTGGTCTTATGATAAAGTATCCTCACACGCTGGAGTCTTTAACCTAAACAAAGATATCTCAGAATCAAACATACACTTTACAGATACAGCAGAAATTAACTCACTGAACAGTCTAACTCTCCCAGAACCTAGAATACTATAAGGAAGAACTCTATAAACGTTAGGAACCTTGAGGTTTACAGAGTAAGACTACAACCTTTTATAATGGTTACTTTACAATACGTTATTATAAGTTTAAATCTTGGGTTACATCATAATATTGTTTTGGATATTACATGCACAAATGCAAGATAAACTAATTCATGTAAATACAGTAAGTGCAAACTTCAAATCCGCTTAGAAATTAAAAGTAGGATATTCAAACAAATAACAAACCAGTATTTTTATACTGCTAATCAAAAGAATAAAGTATGCTATTCTGCTGTCATTGCCTCACCCTGAGAGGAAACCAAATAAAGTCTCGACTCTCTGATGGTCATTCAAAGCTGGCCGACTTATTTACCTAACAGTCTATTTTTTAAGAACATAAGAAATAGGAACAATTTGGCTCCCTGAGCCTGCTCCACCATTCAATAAGACCATGGCTGATCTTCTTGTGTTTTGATTTCCACATTCCCATCTATCCCCAATAACCTTTGATTCCCTTGTCTAACAAGAATCTAACTACCCCATCCTTAAAAATATTCAATGGCCCCGTCTCCACCACCTTCTGAGACCAAAGTCACAGAACCCTCTGAGAGAAAAAAATTCTCTTCATCTCTGTCCTAAAAGGGTGACCCCTGATTTTAAAACAGTGCCCCCTAGTTCTGGCCTCACCCACATGAGGAAACATCTTTTTGACGTCCACCTTGTCAAGGCCGTTTAGGATCTTGTATACTTCAACCAAATCACTCATCAGTCTTCTAAACTCCGGTGGAAACAAGCCCAGTCTGTCCAACCTTTCCTCATAAGACTTATTCCAGGAATCAATCTCGGAAACCTCCCCTGAACAGTCCCTAATGCATTTACAACCTTCCTTAAATAAGGAGACCAAAGCTAGACACAATATTTGAGGTATGGTTTCACCAGTGTCCTGTATAACTGAAGCACAACATCCTTACTTTTATGTTCAATTCCACGAGTAATAAAGTACAGCATTTCACTAACCTTCTTAATTACTCGCTGTCTTGCATACTGACATTTTGTGACTCATGTACTGAAACATCTAGATCCCTCTGCACCTCAGAATTATGCACTCTTTCTCCATTTAAGTAATACTCTGCTTTGTCTGTTCTTCCTGCCAAAGTGAACAACTTCACATTTTCCCACATTAAACTCCATTTGCCAGATCTTTTCCCACTCACTCAACCTATCTATATCCATCTGCAACCTCATGTCCTTTTCACAACATACTTTCCTACCTATCTTTGTGTCAGCTGCAAATTTAGCTACCATGTCTTCACTCCCCTCACCTAAGTCATTAATGTAAATCATAAAAGATTGAGGCCCCAATACAGATCCTTGTGGGACTCCACTCGTCACATCCTGCCAATCAGGAAAAGACCCATTTATGCATACTCTCTGCTTTTTGCCAGCCAGCCAATCCTTTACCTGCGCTAATATGTTACCCACTATACCATCCATATTTATTTTCCGTAATAACCTTTGATGTGGCACCTTATTAATTTTAAAGAAAATCTGTTGTCTTTAGAATAAGCTCACCATTGTCTGTCTTACTGTTGAACCCTTTTGTTTGAGTGCTTCTTGAGGATCAAAATAAACGTATTTTCTAAAGCACAGCTGCAACCTTAATGCTTGTTTCCCTGTTTGGAAAAGGTTTCTCAAAGTCCTTTATATCTGCATGTGAGTGTGTGAAATTAATATTGTGTCTCTGCTTTTTTGCAAAGGATTTTTAGCTGAGTTAATTTTTAACTCTTTCATTGACTGAGTCAAATTGCGCTAAATCCTTAACAGCTGGAAATCCTCAGCTGGTGTAGCAGCATCTGTGGAGAGAAAAACAGAATTCAAGTTTCGAGTCAAATATCACACCTCAACAGCGCTGGAACATGCATCCAAAAATATTTTCAAAACTTAGAGAAGAGATAGCAGAGGAAGTATTGCATTTAAGACCATAAGACGTAGGAGCAGAAGTAGGCCATTCAGCCCATCAAGTCTGCTCCGCCTTTCAATGAGATCATAGCTGACCTGATAATCCTCAACTCCACGTTCCTGCTTTTCCCCCATAACCCTTGATTCCCTTACTGATTAAAAATCTGTCTATCTCAGCCTTGAATATACTTGATGACCCAACTTCTACAGCCCCCTGCGATAAAGAATTCCACAGATTCATTGCCCTCTGAGAGAAGGAATTCCTCCTCACCCCTTACTCTGCAATTATGCCCTCTGGTCCTAGACTCTCCCACAAGGAGAAACAACATATCAGCATCTACCCGTAAATGTTTCAGTAAGGTAATTTTCTTAAACTCCAATGAGTACAGGCCCAACCTACTCAACCTCACCTCATAAGAAAATCCCTCCATACCTGGAATCAACTTAGTGAACATTCTCTGGTCTGTCCCACATGCCAGTACATCTTTCCTTAAATAAGGGGACCAAAACTGTTCACAGTATTCTAGGTGTGGTCTAACTAGTGCCTTGTACAGTTTTAGCAAGACTTCCCTATTTTTATAATCCATTCTCTTTGAAATAAAGGCCAACTTTCCATTTGCCTTCCCCTATTACCTGTTGAACTTGTATGTTAGCTTTTTGGGATTCATGCACAAGGACTCCCAAATCCCTCCGTGCCATAGCTTTCTACAGTCTTTCTCCATACAAATAATATTCAGCTCCTCTATTCTTCCTGCCAAAGTGTATAACCTCACATTTTCCCGCATTACATTCTATCTGCTACATTTTTGCCCACTCACTTAACCTGTCTATATCCCTCTGTTGACTCTTTGTGACATCCTCACCACTTGCCTTCCCATTTATTTTTGTATCATCTGCAAACTTGGTGATAGTACATTCACTTCCCTCATCTAAGTTATTATTCTATATTGTAAATAATTGCGGCCCCAGCACTGATCCCTGTGGCACTCCGCTAGTTACAGGTTGCAAAACCAAAAATGCCCCCCTTATCCCAACTCTCTGTTTTCTATTAGTCAGCCAGTCCTCTATCCATGCTAATATACTACCCCCAAAACCATGGTTTCTTATCTTATTAAGTAACCTTATGTGCAGTACATTATCGAACGCCTTTTTGAAAACCAAATACATTACATCTTCTGGCTCCCCTTTATCTATCCTGCTTGTTACCTCCTTAAAGAATTCTAATAAATTTGTCAGGCATGATTTCCCCTTCATGAAGCCATGCTGACTCTGCTTGATTATATTATGCATTTCTAAATGCTCAACTGTTACATCCTTTATAATAGACTCTAACATTTCCCCAGTGACAAATGTTAAGCTAACTGGCCTATAATTACCTGTTTTTTGTTTCCCTCCCTTTTTGAATAAGGGTGTTGCATTGGCATTTTTCCAATCCTCTGGCACTTTTCCAGAATCTAAGGATTCTTGGAAGGTTGCTACCAGTGCATTCACTATCTCTGTAGCTACTTCCTTTAATATCCTAGGATGCAACCCACCAGGTCCAGGGGACTTATTGGTCTTTTGCCCCATTAGTTTCCCTACTAATTTTTCTTTAGTGATAGTTGTTGTAGTTATTTCCTCCCCCCTTTTGCCCAATGATTATTTAGTATTTTTGGAATGCTATTAGTTTCTCCTACCGGGAAGACTGATGCAAAGTATTTATTCAACTCCTCTGTCATTTCCTGGTTCCCTATTATTACTTCCTCAGCCTCATTCTCTAATGGGCCTATATTGATTTTGGAACCTCTCTTCTTTCTCATATATTTAAAGAAGTTCTTACTGTCCGTTTTTATATTACTTGCTAGTTTACCCTCAAAGTTTACTTCCTCCCTCTTTATTATTTTTTGGTCATCTTTTGTTGATTTTTAAAACTTTCCCAATCCTCTGGCTTACCACTAATCTTTGCCACATTGTATGTCTTTTAATTTAGTGCTACCCTTAACTTCCTTGGTTAACCATGATTGGTTTATCTACTTCCTAGAATCCTTCTTTCTTATTGGGATTTATCTTTGTTGTGAGTCATGAAACATTTTAGTAAATAACTGATATTGTTCATCAACAGTTTTTTTTCTGCTAAATTCCTATCCCAGTCCACTCCAGACAATCCTGCCATCATCCCATTATAATTACCCTTACTTAAATTTTGCGCAGTTGTTTCCGACCCAAGTTTCTCACTCTCAAACTGAATGCTAATTCATTCAAAAAGGGGGTACAGTCAGAGGGCTGAATGACAGCTGATATGATTCCTATATTTGAAAAAGGCGACAGGACATGTCCAGAGACTGTGAACCAATTAGCTCAACATTGGCGGCAGGAAAGATAATTGAATCTTTACTCAAACTTGAAACATGTAGGGCAGAATTATCCCCCCATCGAGGGAGGAAGTTGAAGAGTGGGTGCGTGGAGGCGCACCATTGATCAGCGCCCCTAATTGGGGGTGCGCCACGATTTTATGTTGGTGGGCCAATTAAGGCCCACCCAGCATGATGTCTGCACGGAAGCGTAATGCACTCCCTGTGCGAGCGGGAGGGGAATCCCTAAACCTGAGAGTGGGCTCTTTCACGCATGCACACGATAGAGTGCACTCATTGCCCTGAGGCTAAGTGCAGCCTCAGGGAGATCGGCTGCACATTGAAAAATAGTAAAAATAGAAAAAAAAATATTCTCTGACATGTCCCCTCATTTGACACTGTCACATGAGTTGGGACATGTCCATAACTTTTAAAAACACTTTAATTAAATTTTTAAAAACCTACATGAAACCTCATTCCCACCAGGGCTCCTGGTCTACCCGCCAACATTAAGATTGGACGGGCAGGTCCATTACTTACTTTAATGACTCCTTCAATGGCCTCAATTGGCCATTGACAGGTGGGTGGGAACACAGCTGATTCGGCTGAGCCCCCACCTACCTGAAAATTTAAATAGGGCATGGTGACATCGGGGGTTCCGCCTGACATCACTGCGCGTCATTTTACGTATTGGTGAGTGCCCACCCCCTGCTCGCTGACAGGGAAATCCTGGCTGTAATGTGTTTGAAATTTTGCAGTTCTGTTAAAGAATCATATTCAACTTAAAACATTAACCTTGTTCCTCGTTCTCCACAGATGCTGCCAGACCTGCTGTGTATTTCCAGCATTTTCTGTTTCTATTTCATGGCAGATCTTACTGTCACCTTAACTCCACTTTCATGCCTGCCCCCATAACTTTAACTCTCTTGTCGATCAACAATCTGTTTAACTCAGCCTTGAATATCTTTACTGACCCAGTCTCCACTGCTCTCTGAGAGAAGAAATTCCACCTCATTGGTAGCAGACTCCTTAGTTTGAAGCTTTGATCTCTAATTCTAG
Source organism: Carcharodon carcharias (assembly GCF_017639515.1). NCBI lineage: Eukaryota > Metazoa > Chordata > Chondrichthyes > Lamniformes > Lamnidae > Carcharodon > Carcharodon carcharias. The sequence continues at coordinate 4,389,944 of NC_054474.1, forward strand.
ACTCCTCCATGAGTGGAAACATTCTCTCAGCATTTACCTATCGAGCCCCCAAAGAATCCTTTATGTTTCAATAAGATCACCTCTCATTCTTCTAAATGAGAATGAGTATAAACTCCAATGAACATAGGTCCAATCTGCTCAACCTTTCCTTGTAAGACAAACCCCTTATCCCAGGAAACAACCCAGTGAACCTTCTCCAAACTGCTTCTAATGCAAGTATGTCCCTCCTTAAGTAAGTGACCAAAACTGTTCACATTACTCTACGAGAAAAGCAAGGAGTCCTGAAGAAGTCATATTGGACTTGAAACGTTAACTCTGTTTCTCTCCCCACAGATGCTGCCAGACCTGCTGAGTTTGTCCAACACTTTCTGTTCTGACCACAGTGCTCCAGGTGTGGTCACTCCAATGCCCTGTACAGTTGTAACAAGGCTTCCCTATTTTTATATTCCATCTCCCTTGCCATAAAGGCCAACATTCTGCTTGCCTTCCTAATTAATCACTGTACTTACATGCTAGCTTTTTGTGATTCATGTGCAAGGACACCCAGATTCCTCTGTACCACAGCATTTGTAGTCTCTCTCCATTCAAATACTATTCTGCTTTTCTACTCTTCCTGCCAACCTCACATTTTCCCACATTTTTCTCCATCTGCAATTTTTTTTCCCACTCACATCCCTTTGCAGACTCTTTATATCCTCCTCACAGCTTGCTTTCCGACCTTTCTCATCATCCACAAATTTGAATATCCAAAATGCATTCAATATAGTGCCACACAAAAGGCTAAATCACATGGATTTGAGGGTAATATATTAGCATTGATAGAGAATTGGTTAACCAACAGGAGGTAGGGACAAATGGGTCATCCACTCGGCACTTCTGGCTAAAGATTGTTGCGAATGCGTCAGCCTTATCTTTTGCACTGCTGTGCTGGGCTTCTCCATCATTGAGGATGGGGATATTTGTGCAGCTTCCTCCTCCAGTGAGTTGTTTAATTGTCCACCATCATTCACGACTGGATGTGGAAGAGCTGCAGAACTTAGATCTGATCTGCTGGTTGTGGGATCACTTGGATCTGCCTATCACTTGCTGCTTATGCTGTTTGCATACAAGTAGTCCTGTGTTATAGCTTCACCAGGATGACACCTCATTTTTAGGTATGCCTGGTGCTGCTCCTGACATGCCCTCCTGCACTCTTCATCGAACCAGGGTTGATCCCCTGGCTTGATGGTAATGGTGGAGTGGGGGATATGCTGGGCCATGAGGTTACAGATTGTGTTTAGAGTACAATTCTGCTGCTGCTGATGGCCCACAGCATCTCATGGACGCCCAGTCTTGCGTTGCTAGGTCAGTTTGAAATCTATCCCATTTAGCACAGTAGTAATGTCACACAACACGATGGAGGGTCTCCTCAATTTGAAGGTTGGACTTTGTCTCCACAATGACTGTACAGTGGTCACTTGTATCGATACTGTCATGGACAGATGCATCTGTGGCAGGCAGGTTGGTGAGGATGAGGTCAAGTATGTTTTTCCCTCTTGTTGGTTCCCTCACCTCCACAGATCCAGTCTAGCAGTTATGTCATTTAGGACTCGACCAGCTCAGTCAATGGTCGTGCTACCGAGCCACTCTTGATGATGGACATTGAAGTCCCCAACTCAGAGCACATTCTGCGCCCTTGCCACCCTCAGTGCTTCCTTTAAGTGATGTTCAACATGGAGGAGCACTGTTTCATCAGCTGAGGGAGGGCGGTATGTGATAATCAGCAGGAGGTTTCCTTGCCCATGCTGTGCTCTCCACAATCTGACGCAGTGAACGAGGAAGACGTGGACACAGTTGCTCCGGGTGCACACGATGAGTCCAGCAGTGAGTCCGAGGATGAGCACGCACAGGAGAACACTGGGGGGGTAGACGCTGACCCGGGTAAACTCCAGGGAGGCAGGGACACCCAGGAGGCTTTAATCCAAAGAACCTTCAGCTAACACAGCACAGATAGACCTTCAACACACGCCAGGGCTACAGGCTCCACATTCGATACCTGAGTGCTAAATCAGCCTGGATAATAACATTGTCTTAGGCCCTTGTCTCAATGTCAAACAACTCATCATAACACCATGGCTTCCCATCCACTTGCAGAAGTAAGGAATCACCCTGAGGCATGGAAACATGTCAAAATTTATTGAGTGAACAAAAGTAAATTCATAAAGCAAGACAAAAACAGTGTTGGACATCACACCAAGTCCTCGAATAAGTACTATGGGCCAACATAAAAGCATCATTGAGAAACTGGTGGTGTGCTTAAGGTGCCTTAAATTTACACTTATGGGTGACACTTTTAGCTGCTGCCCTCTCACTGACACTGACATCTGAGCCAAGCTGCTCACTGTACTGTCCTATAGGCCTCAATGACCTTGGTGGTCATCCTCTGGCCTGTGCTGGCCCCGCCTGGGACGGAGCTGCCAGTTGCACAGCTGGCATCTCCCCAGTCGTTGCAGCCTCACCAGATGCAAGTGTCACTAGCAGAGGGGCGAAAGAGCTGCTGCCTTCATCCGAAGCGTCCTGAGAGGAGACCTGTGCCAACGTGAGGTCACTTCGGACCTCCCTGCTCACCGTGGATGGATGGGCACCGAGCTGGGAAACCTGGTGCCCAGACCATCCCCCATACTGGCACTGATCAGCTGAAAAGGAGAGAGGAGGAGAGGAGCAGCCTGCACCTGAATTCCCATCGCATCCCTGCCCACCCAGCCAGAGTGGGACATTGCAGGACTCCAGTTCTTCGTCACTCTGCAGCTGCCGCACATTCACCCAAACAAGCCAGGGCTTACCACACCAACCCCCCCACCCCCTCCACCTTGCCCAAATGCTGCCTCCTTCACATAGTAACACTTTGCTAAGCAAGGAGGCACAAGCACGTGGAGCGCAAACACCAGCAGATAGATGGATTGGTGCCTCGTCAACTGAAATCTCCCCGCCCAGCATGTTAGCACCCTGACTTTGACATGCTTCCCAGTTCCAGCACTCTGCTTAGTTGCAGATCCCTGACTTTCAACCCCATTCTACACTCTGGGTGTCAGGGCCACACGTATGCTGCGGGTGCAGAACACATCCTAGCTCAACCCTCTGAGGGGTGAACCGGGCATGGGCAATCCCTGCTGGCCCACCCAGCGAGGGATCCATGCCGTGAGGGATTCAATGCCGTTACTGTACTCAGAGTTGGCGAGGGTGTGGGCGGGGGGGGGAAGGGGTTTGGGGGAAAGGGTGACGTCTGCATTAAGTGACTTGAGGCAACATGATGCTCACCCTTCCCTAGCGCAGGAGATCGTTGAACGTTTTGCACTCACCTAGGCACTCATCTTTACGTTGTTTAAACATTTTGAATTTGGCCAGTAGTCCAGCTGCATTCCAGTTCAAACTAGGGAATGTTGTGGACATTCTGACAATGCCCCTTTGACCTCCCTCCTTCTGGAGTACCTGGGACGAGTGTTGCTGTAGCTGCTTCCATGCACTTTCCGAAGCTCTACTCATGAAGAGAAGTTGTGGCGAGAGCGCACCACGGAATAATGGTGTATTTTCTTTTTATCCAATTTATCATTCAGCATCTCCTAAAGCCACCTATTATGATTGGAACCCTGTCTAGCCTGAATTTTATGGCTTTTTTTTACAGGGGATGTTTTCATAAGGAATTGGGTGAACTCATCGTGGGTTCATTTATTAAGATTAGGCACATGAGAACAGTTATCCATAGGTATAAAGGCATCAGGGCTATGTATGTTTGAGGCTAAGACTGAATTGCATGTTTCCCTTCTAGTGATGTCATGCTAATATTCCTTAAAGGCTTATCACAGCTTCTAGGATGAGAGGGTCACCCTATCGTGAGAGACTGAGTAAATTGGGTTTATACTCTTTGGAGTTTAGAAGAGTGAGGGCTGATCTCATAAAGGGCTCTGAAGGGCTTGACATGGTAACCACTAAAACATTTAAAGGTTTAAAGATTAAAGAGAGAAGACAAGGAAAGAAGGAAAGCATAAGATAAGTGACAATCAGAGCTTGGCAGGAGGGACAAAGCATACAAACATAAAAATGTGCAGCGGATAAGGCCAGAGATTGCAAAAATGTTAAAAAAGGACAGAGTTAAAGGCTCTGTATCTGAACGGACGTAGCATCTGTAACAAAACAGATGAGTTGACAGCTCAAATAGAACTAAACATGTATGATCTGATAGCCATTACAAGATGACTAAGACTGGGACCTGAATATTGAAGTGTACATGACATTACAGAAGGACAGGAAGCTAGGAAAATGTAAGGTTGCTTTCTTAATTAAGGATGACATTAGTACAAGAGAGAGAGGTGACTTTACTTCTACAGATCAAGATGTAGAATCAGTTTGGGTAGAGATAAGAAATAGTAAAGGTAGGAAGTCAATTGTGGGAGTAGTTACAGCCCCCCATAACAGTAATAACACTTCAGGATGGAGTATACTGGAAGAATTGATTTGGGGGAGATGGTGGTGTAGTGATAATGTCACTGGGCTGGTAATCCAGACGCCCAGGCTAATGTTCCAGGTACATTGGGTCAAACCTCACCAGGGCAGCTGGTGGAATTTAAATACAATTAATAAATCTGGAATATCACATAAAGTTAGACCATGCCAACTATCATCAATTGTTCTAAAAATCCATCCGGTTGACTAATGTCCTTTAGGAAAGGAAATCTGCTATCATTACCTGGTCCAGTTTACATGTGACTCCAGACCCACAGCAGTGTGGTTGACTCTTAACTGCCCTCTGAAATGGCAGAGTAAGCCATTCAGTTCAAGGGAACTTAAGGATGTGTAACAAATGCTGGTCTCGTCAGCCACACCTATATCCCACGAAGGAATAAAAAAAGACGGGGGCTTGTGAGAATGGTGCAGAGATGCATACACGTTTTAATCTACATATAGATTAGTTGAATCAAATTGGCAAAGGTAGCCTGCAAGATAAGTTCAATGAGTATTTTTGGGACAATTTCTGAGAGCAGTGTATTCTAGAGCCAGCCAGAGAGCAGAGTATTCTAGACCTGGTGATGTGCAATGAGACAAAAGTAATTAATAGCCTCATGGTAAAGGCACCTCTAGGTAGCAGTGATCGTAGCATGATTGAATTTTGCATTCAGTTCGGTGGGGGGGACATGGGAAGTCTTGGTCTAAGACTAGTAATACAACTTAAATAAGAGCAATTATGAGGCTATGAAGACAGAGCTGGCTAAAGTGAACTGGGGAAGGTTAAGGGATATGTCGGTAGAGATGCAGTGGTAGACATTTAAGGAGATATTTTGTTACATTCAGTAAAGATGCATACTAGCGAGAAAGAATTAGGGGGAAGGGCAAGGAAAAAGCAAACAATTCCACAAAGATCAGTGGCAGATTAGAAGATTGGACAGAATATAAAAAACAGCAAAGAATGCCTTAAAAAATGAGGAGACATTTGAGTATGAGGAAAAGCTAGCAAGAAATATAAAAACCAATAGTAAGAGTTTCTACAGGTATTTAACAAAGAAAGGAGTAAGTCAAGTGAGCGTTGGCCCTCTAGAGAGTGAGAATGGGGAAGTAATAATGCAAAATAAAGAAATGGCGGATGAATTGAACAGATAATTTGCATCTGACTTCACTGTGTATGACATAAATAACATATTGAAATAAGTATGCATCAAGAGGTGAGAGGGAGAGAGGACATTTCAACAATTGCAATCACCAGGTAAAAAGTTCTGAGGAAATTATTAGAACTTAAAGCTGACAAGGCCCCAGGTCCTGATGGACTTCGTCCTAGAGTCTTACAAGATGTAACTGCTGAGATAGTAGACACACTGATTTTAATTTTCCAAAATTCCCTAGATCCTGGCAAGGGCCCATCAGATTGGAAAATAGCATATGTAACTCCTCGATTCAGGATAGAAGGGAGGCAGAAAACATGAAACTACAGGCCAGTGAGCTTAACAGGAAATAATAGGAAAAATGTTGGAATTTCTAAGAAGGAGGTTATGATAGGGAACTTAGAAAATCTCAATGTAATCAGGCAGAGTCAACACAGTCTTGTGAAAGGGAAATCATGTTTGACTAATACTTTGTGGAAGTAACAAGCAGCATGGATAAAGGGGAACTTGTGGGTGCGATGTACTTAAATTTCCAGAAGGCATATGATAAGGTGGCACATCTAGAATGCTGTTTGCAGTTTTGGTCTCCTTAATTAAGAAAGGACAAAATTTTCTTATTCGTTGATGGTATGTGGGCACCGCTGGCTGGCCATTAATTGCCCATTGTAATGATATGGCAGGTTGTGTTTGTGAGGTTGACCAAATCCACAAGGGAAACTTGGCCGCGCCATTACAACAATTTTATAATTTGTATTTATTATGAGAAGATTTGTGCATTGAACTCAGAAGTAATGATTTCATTAATACCTTTAGAGATTTAAAAAATTAAATTAAAACATTTATTGACAAAAGAAAATAATAAAGCACATATACAAAATTACAATTACTTAAGACTATAACAATTCCTAAAATTCCTAGTTAACCAGACTCCAAACTAAAAACCCTCTTTAAGGCAACAGTCCAAAATAGATCTTAAATTTATCGCAACAACCCAGCAAGGTTACCACAAGCACCCACTCAACAGTGGAATTCCAAAGTCTTTTAACATAAATTTGGTTACTGGAACAGCAGACATTTGCAAAGCGCGCAAAGGCTTTTCTCCAAGTCTGTTTCAAATGGTGTAATTTTCAGGCATTACATGGCCATACACACATAGCCTTCCATTCATCTTTATGTTTTTCCCTCTTTAGCCTGTAAATCCCATTGTTTTCCCATGTCTTTGGAATTTACTTTTCCCATAACATAAAAATAGTTTACGTTGTCATTATGGCCAGCACTTTTAGGGGAATCAGCATAATAACCTGCCTTATTTATCCTGTTGGTTGTAAACATCCTATCTTGTCCCTTTGAAAACCAAACACCTCCACTTATCTTATAACGCAAATTTAATTTACACCTGATTTGCTGACTTTACCCTAGTTCACTCATTAGCATTCAAATGTCCCTTTAAAACAAACTCTTTTGATAATTTCAACCTTGCACTCTATCCATCTCTAATTTAGTTAAATCAGCCACACAAACAGAACCATCCACATGCACACACACAAACATAAGCCTACTTTACAATATCCCACAGTAATATTATGAAAAATAGGATAGTTTTGTGGCATCATACCTAATTGCTCTTGAGAAGGTGGTGGTGAGCTGCCTTCTTGAACTGCTGCAGTCCATGTGATGTAGATACACCCACGGTGCTGTTAGGGAGAGAGTTCCAGGATATTGACCCAGCGAAAGTGAAGCAACGGTGATATATTTCCAAGTCAGGATGGTGTGTGGCTTGGAGAGGAACTTCCAGGTCATGGTATTCCAATGTATCTGCTGCCCTTGTCCTTCTAGATGGTAGGGGTCGTGGGTTTGCGAGCTGTTGTCTAAGGAGTCTTGGTGAGTTCTTGCAGTGTATCTTCCAGATGGTAACACTGCAGCCACTATATATCAGTGATGGAGGGAGTGAATGTTTGTGGATGGGGTGCCAATCAAGCGGGCTGCTTCATATTGGATGGTGGCGAACTTCTTGAGTGTTGTTGAAGCTGCACTCATCCAGACAAGAGGGGAGTATTCTATTACAATCCTGAATAGTGCTTTGTAGATGGTAGATAGGCTGTGGGGAGCCAGGAGGTGAGTTACTCATCACAGGATTCCTAGTCTCTAACCTGCTCTTGTAGACACAGTATTTATATGGCTAGTTCAGTTCAATTTCTGATTAATGGTAACCCCCAGGATATTGATGGTGGGGAATTCAGCGATGGCAATGTCATTGAATGTCCAGAGCAATGGTTAGATTCTCTCTTGTTGGAAATGGTCATTGCCTGGCACTTGGGTGGTGCAAATGATACTTGTCATTTGTCAGCCCAAGCCTGGATATTGTTCAGGTCTTGCTGCATTTGGACATGGACTGCTTCAGTGTCTGAGGAGTCACAAATGGTGCTGAACACTGTCCAATCATAAGTGAACATCCCCACCACTGACCTTATGATGGAAGGTCAGCTGAAATTGTTTAGGCCCAGGACACTACCCTAAGGAACTCCTGTAGTGAATGTCCTGGAATTAATATGATTGACCTCCAACAACCACAACCATCTTCCGTTGTGCTAGGTATGACTGCAACAAATGGAAAGTATTCCTCCTGATTCCCTTTGACTCCAATTTTGCTAGGGCTCCTTGATACCATTCTCTGTCAGATGTGGTCTTGATGTCAAGGGCAGTCACTCTCACCTCCCTTCAGAAGTTCAGATCTTTTGTCCATGGTTAAGCCAAGGTTGTAATGAGGTCAGGAGCTGAGTGTGCAGTTTTGGTCTCTTTATCTGAGGAAGGGTGTACTTACAATAGAGGGAGTACAGCAAAGATTCCTGGGATGGTGGGACTGATATATGAGGAGAGATTGAGTCGTTTAGGATTATATTCGCTGGACTTCAGAAGAATGAGGGGGAATCTCATAGAAACCTATAAAATTTTAACAGGACTAGACAAGGTAGGTGCAGGAAGGATGTTCCTGATGGTGGGGGAGTCCAGAACCAGGGATCACAGTCTGAGGATATGGGGTAGACCATTTAGGACTGAGATGAGGAGAAATTTCTTCACCCAGAGAGTGGTGAGTCTGTGGAATTTGCTACCACAGAAAGTAATTGAGGCCAAAACATTGTATGTTTTCAAGAAGGAGTTAGATATAGCCCTTGGGGCGAAAGGGATCAAAGGATATGGGAAGAGGGTGGGAGCAGGCTATTGATTTGGAGCCACGATCATAATGAATGATGGAGCAGGCTCGAAGGGCTGAATGGCCTACTCCTGTAAAAACAGAATTATCTGGAAAAACTCAGCAGGTCTGGCAGCATCGGTAGAGAAGAAAAGAGTTGACGTTTCGAGTCCTCATGACCCTTTAACAGAACTAGGTGAAGCCAAGGAAAGGGGTGAAATATAAGCTGGTTTAAGGTGTGTGTGTTGAGGGGGGGGCGGTGGCGGTGTGGTGGTTGGGTGGGGGGAGAGAAGTGGAGGGGGGTGGTGTGGTTGTAGGGACAGACAAGCAGTGATAGAAGCAGATCATCAAAAGATGTCACAGACAACAGAACAAAAGAACACATAGGTGTTGAAGTTGGTGATATTATCTAAACGAATGTGCTAATTAAGAATGGATGGTAGGGCACTCAAGGTACAGCTCTAGTGGGGGTGGGGGGAACATAAAAGATTTAAAAATATTTAAAAATAATGGAAATAGGTGGGAAAAGAAAAATCTATATAATTTATTGGAAAAAAACAAAAGGAAGGGGGAAACAGAAAGGGGGTCTTGCTGAGTTTTCCAGGTAATTCTGTTTTTGTTTTGTATTTCCAGCATCTGCAGTTTTTCGTTTTTATCTCTATTATTATTGGCCTATTCCTGGTCCTAGTTTCTATGTTTCTATGTGATCCTGGTGGAACCCAAACTGGGCATCAGTGAGCAGGTTATTGTTAAGCATGTGCTACTTGATAGCACTGCTGATGACCCCTTCCATCAGTTTACTGATGATTGAGAGTAGACTGATGGGTCAGTAATTGGCTGGGTTGGATTTATCCTGGACATACTTGGGCAATTTTCCACATAGCCGGATAGATGCCAGTGTTGTTTCTGTACTAGAACAGCTTGGCTAGGGGCGCAGCAAGTTCTGGAGCACTAGTCTTCAGTACCGTTGCTGAAATATTGTCAGGGCCCATAGCCTTTGCAGTATCCAGTGCCTTCAGGCATTTCGTGATGTCACATGGAGCGAATCATAGTGGCTGAGGACTGTCACCTGTGATGCTGTAGATCTCCAGAGGATCATCCACTCAGCGCTCCTGACTGAAAATTGTTGCAAATGCTTCAGCCTTATATTTTGCACTGATGTGCTGGGTTCCTCCATCATTGAGGATGGGGATATTTATAGAGCCTCCTCCTCCAGTGAGTTGTTTAGTTGTCCACCATCATTCATGACTGGATGTGGCAGGACTGCTGAGCTTAGATCTGACCTGTTGGTTGTGGGATCATTTAGCTCTGTCTATTGCATGCTGCTTATGCTGTTTGGTAAACAAGTAGTCCTGTACTGTAGCTTCACCAGATTGACACCTCATTTTTATGTCTGCTTGGTGCTGCTCCTGACATGCCCTCCTGCACTCTTCATTGAACCAGGGTTGATCCCCCGGGTTGATGGCGACGGTAGATTACGGGGTATGCCAGCTATGAGTTACTAGCTTGTGGTTGAATACAAATCTGCTGCAGCTGATTGCCCACAGCCCCTCATGGATGCTCAGTCTTGAGTTGTTACAATTATTCAAAATCTATCCCATTTAGCATGATGGTAGTGTCACACAACATGATGGGGATTATCTTCAATATGAAGACCGGACTTTGTCTCCACGACAACTGTTCAGTGGTCACTCCTAGTGATACTGTCATGGACAGATGTCCCTGCTGCAGGCAATTTGGTGAGGATGAGTCAACTATGTTTTTCCCTCACCACCTGCCACAGGCCCAGTCTAGCAGCTATGTCCTTTAGGACTCGGTCAGCTCGGGCAGTCGTGGTGCTACTGAGCCACTCTTGGTGATGGACATTGAAACACCCCCCACCCGGAGTATATTCTGAGCCCTTCAGTTCTTCCTCCAACTAGTGTTCAACATGGAGGAACACTGATTCATCAGCTGAGGGTGGGACGATATGTGGTAACCAGCAGGAGGTTTCCTTGTCCATGCTTGACCTGATACCATGTGGCTTTATGAGGTCCAGGGTCAATGTTGAGGACTCCCAGGGCAACTCTCCCTGACTGTATACCCTGTGCTGCCACCTCTGCTGGGTCTGTCCTGCCAATGGGACAGGACATGCCCAGGGATGGTGATGGTGGTGTCTGGGGCATTATCTAAACGGTATGATTCCGTGAGGATGACTATGTCAGGCTGTTGCTTGACTAGTCTGTGAGACAGCTCTCCCAATTGTGGTACAAGCCCCCAGATGTTAGTGAGGAGGACTCTGCAAGGTCAACAGGGCTGTGTTTACCAGTATCATTGCCGGTGCATAAGTTGATGCTGGGTGGTCCATCCAGTTTCATTCTTTCTAGACTTTCGATACAACTGACTGGCTTGTTGGGACATTTCAGAGGCCAGTTAAGAGTTAAACACATTGCTGTGGGTCTGAAGTCATGAGCCACAAGTAGGTCAGACCAGCTAAGGAATGCAGGTTTCCTTCCCTAAAAGCCTTTGAACCACATGGGTTTTTTATGACAATTAACAATGGTTTCATGGTAATCCTTGGACTTGTAGTTGCAGATTTTTATTGGTTGAACTTAAATCCCAACGTCTGCTGTGGTGGGATTTGAACTCGGGTCCCACCCTGGTCCCACTCACCCTCCCCGCCCCCCCACCCCCAGCCCACCTCCATTTGAAGCAGGTCAGAGAAGGTTCACTTGGCTGATTTGGGATGAGGGATTATCCTTTAAGGAATGGTTGGACAGACTGGGCCAGTATTCATTGGAGTTCAGAAGAGTAAGAAGCAATCTTATTGAAACATATCAGATCCTGAGGGGACTTGAAAGGGTTGATGCTCAAAGTCCCCTAATGAGGGAGACTAGAACTAGGAGACACAGTTTAAAATAAGAGATCTCACATTTAAGGCAGACGTGAAGAGAAATATTTTCTCTCAGAAGTTTGTGATTTTGTAGATCTCTCTTCCCTGTAGAGAGGTAGAGGTTGTGTCATTGAATATTTTTAAGGCTGAGTTAGATAGATTCTTCATTTATATGAGAGTCATTGGTGATAGTGGGTAGGAAGGAAAGCCTTGTTGAGGCCACAATCAGCTCAGCCATGATTTTATTGAACGGTGGAGCAGGATTGAGGGGCCAAATAGCTTACTCTTGCTCCTAATTTGTAAGTTAAAATGTTATTTCCCCTGGCTGGGGATTCTAAAACACGAAGATGTATTCTCAGGATAAAGGGACTGATCATTTAGGACTGAGATGAGGAGAAATTTCTTCACTTAATGTCTTGTGAATCATTGAAATTCTCCACAACAGAAGTTTCTGGATTCTGCATCACTGAGTATACTTAAGGCTGAGATAAACAGATTTTGTCTCTTTGGGAATCAAGGGATATGGAGAGTGGGTGGGAAAGTGGAGTTAAGGCGGAGGATCAGTCTTGATAATACTTAATGCCAGAGCATGTGTAATGGGTCTTGTTGTCTACTTCTGTTCCTCTTTCTTATATTCTTGTGTTCTGAATGTTTATGGAGAAAAAAAATCCTATTGTTTGGCAACCTAGAGTAACAGTAGAAGGTTGTTAAATCTTTCTTCAAAATGACTCACCTTCCTCCTTTAAAAAGCTCTTTAAAACCTACCTTTCCCAACCCCAATGGGTGGAATTTTCCAGTCCCACCCACCATGACACTGGATATTTCCACTCGAAATCAATGGTCCTTTTGCTGGTCCATGAAATTTTCCATCCAGCCTGGGATGATTGGTGCAGTGAGCAGGACTGGGATATTTAAGCCAACATTTCTTTACATGCTACAAGTAGCACAGTGCTGTGTTAAGAGCAACGAAAGATGTCCTGAGATTTTGAAGGTTTCTTGTTATGATCCAGGCTGATGTTACTACTGGACAAGCCAAATCCCAGGGAGGAACCCAGCTTGATAGATCCTAACTTTCATTTTTTGTTTAGATACGTGGAGAGCTGCTACTGAACAGTCTCAGGAGTCAGCTAATAAACTTTTAACAAAAGAAGAAAACACTTATTAAACCAGAGAAGATGAACTGCATTACAATATTACTTCACCCACGACTATACCTTCACAGATATATACAGATTTGTAAGGATAACACACGTTACAAAAGCTATCTTATACTGTAATGTTCACAGTAAGTACAGTCCATGTAAATCAATAGATGAGCTGTGGTCGGACACACCACACTCTGAAGCCAAGTGACAGATGCCACCCCAAACAGATGCTGTGGATTTCTCATCAACTCCCCCCAGATGCTTTTCACACTGTGAGTCAACTGATCTCACTGAACTCCATCTTCCACACGGGGTTTTCCATTCTCCACTCTCAAAGAACTCACTCTGGGATCTTCTCCCAAACCAATGTTTTTCTCAGATGCCTTCCACAAGGGTCCACTTCCAGGGTTTCGTACTCTCCTTCCAATGTTCCTTTCCCCTGGATCACCATATACATTCAAGTTTCCTTCCACGCAATCTCACTCTCTGACTCAGCCATGCTGACAATACACCATTGCTTCACATGCCCATGGTAAGGAGTTACAGACCTTCAGCTGTTTCTTTAGATCTGACTTCTCACAAGCTGCTTTTGCTTTAAATCTGCTTCCTGCAGCCTTTAATCTTGAATCTTGGAGTCTTCCTCTCTGCTCCTTACTTTCACTTCCACAGAACAAGACCTTTTCCAGACTTCTGTTCTTCCTTTGGCTAGAAGGTCTTCTTGGGATCCCTCGTTTGTGTCTAACTCCTTGGCTTTTGGACCTTTTAGTACTTGTGAGAAAACTACTATCTCTGCAGTTCCCTCTCCCAGTATACTGCTGACAACTCGAGATCCAGAACTCACTTGACATTCACTGTCACTTTAATTTTAGAGCAACTCATCTAAGATTCTTAGACTTTTTTCCCTCAACAGTCTGCTAGTACGTCAGCTACAGAGAGACTTAAATTGCTCCCTTCAACTTACAGAATAATGACCAACTGAACTCCAACTGCTTTCGGTTTCTGGGTCTGTGCGTGTGTGTGTGTGTGTGTATGTGTGTATGTGTGTGTGGAGGGGGTTTGGTGGGGAGGGGGGGGGCGGTGGGGGGGGGGGATCCTTCCCTGGACCCTTGTTGCTAAGCAGTTTTTGTCTACTCTGTTGGCTTCAACTCTCCTCCAAGAGTCATAAAAGTCTCATTAGAAATGCTGGTATACAAACAGAGCTTTAGACCTGCTGTCTCCACACAAAAATAAAACTACATCCCAGGTTTCACCTTTTAACCCACAAATAGAGAAAACATGAATTGAACTTCAACTTAAAGATATACCGTATTCCTAACACACACAAGTACAAATATAACTTACTTAACCTATCTCTATTTCCTAACATCTACATAAATGCAGGGCTTCTTACATGAATTTTTGTATTGATGCAAATAACATAGCCACATTGAGGTTAATAGTTTTTATGAAAAGTTATGTCAGAACATTTCTGTGTGCCTTGGCAGCTCAGGAAAGCAAACGCAGCATTTGCACGGGTTTTACTGAATGGATTCTGCCAATAATGCCAATTATTGGCTTTTGCAGAACAAGGTATTGTCAAACATTGGAGTCTAAATTGGTGCTGCTTTGGACAGTAAAATGGTGAAGCTTCTGTCACCCTTTGACAAAGGATGCTGGCAGATGTTTATATAGAGGCAGCAGAAGGCACTCCTGTTGAGGAGGTGGGAGACAGACACAAGCCAGCGGGCATGTTCCAAATTCATGCCTCCTCCTGATATGCAACAGACATGAACAGGCTCACACAGGGAACATTAGTTTCACACCTCATTACTCCCATAGGCAATGGTGAGTCGGCAGAGCATATGAATACCAATGTACTCACAATTGTGCCTTCTGCTCTCTTTACAGATCAGGGAACAGAAATTGAGTCGGACCAAGTGGAGCCAAAGCAGCTTCATAGCAGAATACCCAGTGCTTCCACTTGAGGTAAGTTGCCCCAGTCCATGTGGCAATATCTGAAGATTTACAGAGCTGTCCAGACAGAAAGGAATGCTGGGTATCTCACAGCGCTATGATGAGCAAGTGATGCAAACTAAAAAAATCACAAAATAGAGATGATTGGCCATGGACAACAGGATCAGACTGGGCCTCTGTAGAGCAGGCTGGCCCCACTTCCCTGCACACTGAGTTTAGAGCAATTAATATTCCATGGAAAAAAGAGGCTGATGAAGCTCCTGGACAGTATGGAGAATTTCCCTTGGTTTTATTTCTGCAGTGATGGAGAGGTTGAAGGTATTCTTTCTGTATCCATCAACTCCCATTCACCTATCACCTGTACGTACTGCCCTACACTAGCTCAACTTCCAATAACTCCTCAGTTTTAACATTCTTATCTTTGATTTCAAATCCTCTCAGGGCCTCACACCTCCCTATCCCTGTAACCTCCTCCAGCCCCACAACCTTCCAAGGTATCTGTGCTCATATAATTCTGCTCTCTTGAGTATCCCCAATCTTAATCACTTCACCTATGTGTTGTTTGCCCTGGTCCCTTACACAGAACAATCCTGCCTCTGTGATAAAATCAGCGCCTATGTTTTAATGTCTTCATTAACTATGTGCCTTGAAAACAAAGCAACACGTGCAGTCTTGTTTCTCTGCTGATGGCAGATCTTTAAAAGGTAATGTCAGCTTAGCTGATTAATACAGGCAGTGGTTCAAGGACAAAAGCCCACTACCTGCTCAGGATAACACTGGATGGGCAATAAAAACAGTTTTGGCCACTTCATCCACACATTCAATATTCTAATACAAGAACAGAATTACCTGGAAAAACTCAGCAGGTCTGGCAGCATCGGCGGAGATGTAAAGAGTTGACGTTTCGAGTCCTCATGACCCTTCAGCAGTTTTTTTGTTTTTATTTCAATATTCTAATAGTATTTACAGAACAGAAACAGGCCCTCCAGCCCAATAAGTCCATGCCAGAATTTATGCTCCACAACAAAAGAAAAGATTTGTATTTATATAACGCCTTTCACATAATCACAACATGGTTACAGCACAGAAGGAGGCCGTTCAGCCTATCATGCTTGTGCTGGCTCTCTGAAGAAGCATTTCAACTAGTGCTACTCCACAATCTTCTCCCCACAGCCCTGCATATTTTTCTTTTACAGATAACCCAATTCCCTCTTGAGTTCTTCAATTGAATCTACATCCATCAAACTTTCAGGCAGTGAATTCCAGATTCTAACCAGTTGCTACGTGAAAATGTTTTTCCTCATTTCATCGTTGCTTCTTTCGCCAATTACCTTAAATTTTGGGAAGGTGATATTGTGATATACGTAGTGATATTATCACTGGACTAGTAACCCAAAGACCCAGGGTAATGCTGACCTGGGTTTGAATCCCACCAAGGCAGATGGTGAAATTTGAATTCAGTAAAAAATCTGAATTAAAAGTCTAACCATGACCATGAAACCATTGTTGATTGTTGCAAAATTCATCTGGTTCATTAATGTTCTCCAAGGAAAGAAATCTGCCAGCCTTATCCAGTCTGGCCTACATGTGACTCCAGACTCACGACAATGTGGTTGGCTCTTAAAATGCCCACTGATATGGCCTAGCAAGCCACCCAGTTCTCAAGGGCAATTAGAGATGGCCAATAAATGCCGTCCTAGCCAGCGATGCTCCCATCCAATGAATAAAAAAAAATCTGGTTCTCGATCCTTCCCCCAATGAGAACGGTTACCCCCTTTCTGCTCTGTCCAGTCCGCTCATGATTTTGAACATCTCTATCAAATTTCCTTTCAACCTTTGATTCACTGGGGAGAACACTGTCAACTCTCCAATATCCATGTAACTGAAGTTCCTCATACCTGGAACCATTCTTATAAATCTTTTCTATACCCTCTCCAAGGTCTTCAGATCTTACCTTAGCTGTGGTGCCCGGAACTGGATTCAATACTCCAGCTTATGCTGACTCAGTGTTTCATAAAAGTTTAATGTAACCTCCAACCTTTTGTACTCCTTGTTCCTATTTATAAAGCTCAGCATGCTTTATTAATGACTCTCTCAACCTGCCCTGACACCATCAATGGTTTATGTACATATACACCCAGGTCCCTCACTTCACGCACCCCCTTTAACCTTGTACTCTTTATTTTATAGTGTATCATCACCTTCTTTCTACCAAAAGTGAATCACTTCACACTTCTTTGCATTCAATTTCATCTGCCACTTGTCTGCCCATTCCATCAATCTGTCCGCGTCCTTTTGAAGTTCTACACAATCCTCTTCACAATTCACAAAACTCCCAGGATTTGTATCATCCGCAAATTTTGAAATTGTGCCCTGTACACCAAGTCTAGATCATTCATGTATATCAGGAAGAGCAGAGATTATAGCCTTGGCTCAAAGGGAGCTCTACAGTAAACCTTCCTTCAGTCCATTAACCACAACTCTGTTTCCTGTCACTCAGCCGATTTTATATCCATGTTGCTATTGTCTCTTTTATTCCATGAGCTCTCACTTTGCTCACTAGTCTGTTGTGTGACAATCTATCAAATGCCATTTGGAAGTCCATGTAGGCCACATCAGCATCATCACTCTCATCAACTCTCCCTGTTACCTCATCAAAAACCTCCATCAAGCTAATCGAACCTGATTTGTGCTGGCTTTCCTTAATTGGCTTGCGTTTGCCTAAATTACATTTTTTTTTTAAATTTCATGACCTCAAGATATTGTGAAGTCCTTTACAGACATTGAAGTACTTTTGAAGAGGTCACTGGTGTAATGTATAAAACACAACAGCCAATTTTCACACAGCAAGATCCCAAATGAGGCAGTGTGACAATGGCCAGATCATGATTTCAGTGTTGTTAACTGAGGCACCGACACTGGCCATGGCACCAGGGTTAACTCCACTGTTTGAAATAGTGCCATGAGATCTTTTACATCTCATCTGAAAGATGGCACATCCGATATTGCAGCGCACACTCCACTCTGCACTGGGGGGGGCGTGATTGCAAAATGTCACGTATAAGTTACTGGAGTGGGATTTAAACCTGCAACTACCTGACTCAAGGATAAGATCCACTAGGCTGCAGCGGACAGGCTGACCAGTGTTTTGCTCCACAGGAACTTCCTCACACCATGCTCTTTCTAATCGCAAAGGCGCATCTCCCTATTCCTTTCTCCCTCGCGTGTTCATCTAACTTTAACTTTCCCTTAAGTGCAGCTATGCCATTCGACTTAGCCACTTCTTGTGATAACAAGTTCCATATTCTAACCATGATCTGGGTCAGAAAGTTTTTCCTGGGGCTGGACTTTATGGGGGTTGGGGTGGGGTGGGGTGGTGGGGGTTGCTGGAAGGTGGGGCTGTGTAAGCTCGTGTGCCCAGAGGAAATGTGGCTCCACAACAACAGGAATTGAATAAGGCCATTTCGCAGCAATAACACGCTGCCGGTGGCCTGAACAAGTTGGGGGTCAGACTCGTGCGCCCCTCAGTGGGGGAAAGTCCTGTCCGTGAAGGCTGTTGGCTTTTCTGACTGGCCGGCAGCTCTCCCTGTCCCAGCAGCGCCAGAGTCGTGGATGCTGCTGGGACCGCAAGGAAGGCCCCGGGATCAAAATGACGTGACCACCGGAGAGAGGTTAACCTGTGGCTTTGATGGGGAGGGATTGGCGGAGCCTGGGTGGGAGAGCGTGAAAGGGGCGGAGGTGGGGTTTTGAGAGAGGTGGGTGCACCTGATGCACACAGGGCACCTCCTGAATGGTGTCCGCCACCACCCCCACCCTTTCCTGCCTTTTCAACAAAGTTGCTCAAAAATGGACTTCCAACTCATGCCCACCTGCCACTGCCTAATGTTTTATGCCAATGGAGAGAGTTTGAGGGCCTTAAGTGGGCAATAATTGACCATTTATGGCCCTCAATAAGCCTAAGGGCAGGTGAGATAGTGGGTGCCTTACAAAGCCCCCACTCCCCACCCTGTATTATGGGACTGTGCCATGGATGGATAGGAAGATGGTGGACCCCACCCAACATATTTGATGTGCCCTCCCACCAAGACCATGCAGAGCAGGGGGCAATAAAATCCAGCCTCTGAATCCCAGATTGGATTTTATGGTGATTATCTTATATTGATGCCCCTACTTCTAGCTTGTAATCTTCTCTACATCGATCCCATCAAACCTGTTAACAATCTTAAAGAGGCCTTCTTGTTTCTGGAGAAAAGAATTTCAGTCTCTTAAATCTTTGCTGATAGAAATAACCTCTCGGTTCTGGTATAATTTTCAAAAAAAAGTTATTTGTTACCCCAGATTTACCATCAACGAAAGTTGGAGTTGGGGGGGAGGGGGAAGGAAGATTCATCTATCTTTCCTGTTTTATCTTTCCTGTTTTAGCTGCTTTGCATTTTCAACACTTTCCTTTTCTCCTACAGAATTCTAGCATTTGTGATACTTTCAATCCTAAATTAGTTGTGTTTATCAGGACTTGAGCGTAGCAGCTGCAGTGTGATGTGTGCGAAGAATACCATTGGCCAACTTCACTGCTGATCAGTGATTTGGCTCCATTTATAACATCAGTGATAGGTTAATGAAGCTGTTACCAAACCATTAACTGTTGGACAGGATTCGCATGTGATTAGCCAAGACTTCTAATCCGGATGCCATTCATGGTCCTTTAATGAGGAAGTTAGCTTGGAAAATTTTCAAGCATTTGGA
Source organism: Carcharodon carcharias (assembly GCF_017639515.1). Lineage (NCBI taxonomy): Eukaryota > Metazoa > Chordata > Chondrichthyes > Lamniformes > Lamnidae > Carcharodon > Carcharodon carcharias. The sequence goes on from NC_054474.1 coordinate 4,409,477, forward strand.
AAGATTTTTAGGAGAGGGGTTAAAAACAGGATGTGAGTGATTATCTTAAATGGAGAATCCCAGTTGAAGGACCAAGGTCAGTGTTGTAGAATATTTTCAATGTTGAAAAGGAGAGCAGACTTCTGGAAGAAAAATGAAACTAAACTGATAAGAAAACTGAGAGAAGAATAAGAAAAAGGGAGAGGTGGTGGTATAGTGGTATTGTCACTGGACGAGTAACCCAGACAACCAGGGTAATGCTCTGGGGACCTGGGTTTGAATCCTGCCACAGCAGATGGTGGAATTTGAATTCAATAAAAATCTGGAATTAAAAGTCTAATGATGACTATTGAAACCATTGTCAATTGTCATAAAAACCCATCTGGTTCACTAAAGTCAAAGGAAATCTGTGGTCCTTACCTGGTCTGGTGACCACAGTCTTAAATGGCCAAGCAAGCTACTCAGTATCCACAAAAAGGAATGAAACCGGACAGACCACCCACCATCGACCTAGGCACCAAAAACTACAATGACAATCCTTATTAATATCTGGGGACTTGTGCCAAAATTGGGAGAGCTGTCTCACAGATAGTCAAGCAACAGCCTGACATAGTCATCCTCACGGAATCATAGGTTGCAGATAATGTCCTAGATGCCATCCCCACCATCACCATCCCTGGGTATATTCTGTCCCACCGACAGGACAGACCCAGCAGAGGTGGGACACAGTGGTATTCAGTGGGGAGGGAGTTTCCCTGGGAGTCCGCAACATCGACTCCATGAGGTCTCATGGCATCAGGTCAAACATGGATAGGGAAACCTCCTGCTGATTATCACATAACACCCACACTCAGCTGATGATTCAGTGCTCAGTGGAGGAAGCACTGAGGGTAGCAAAGGTGCAGAATGTACTCTGGGTGGGGGACTTCAATGCTCATCACCAAGAATGGCTCGGTAGCACCATTACCGGCCGAGTCCTAAATGCCATAGCTACTAGACTGGGTCTGTGGCAGGTGGTGAGGGATCCAACAAGAGGGAAAAACATACTTGATCTCATCCTCACCAATCTGCCTTCCGCAGAAGCATTGCAAAAATCTTCAGCCAGAAGTGCCAAGTGGATGATCCATCTTGGCCTCCTCCGGAGGTCCCCAGCATCACAGATGCCAATTTCAGCCAATTTGATTCACTCCATGCGATATCAAGAAATGGCTGAAGGCACTGGATACTGCAAAGGCTATGGGCCCTGACAATATTCTGGCAATAGTACTGAAGCCTCGTTATCCAGAACTTGCTGTGCCCCTAACCAAGTTGTTCCAGTACAGCTGCAACACTGGCATCTACACGGCTATGTGGAAAATTGCCCAGGTATGTCCTGTGCACAAAAAGCAGTACAAAGCCAACATGGCCAATTACCACCCCATCAGCCTACTCTCCATTATCAGTAAAGTAATGGAAAGGGTCACTAACAGTACTATCAAGTGGCACTTGCTTAGCAATAACCTGCTCACTGACGCCCAGTTTGGGTTCTGTCAAGGCCACTCAGCTCCTGACCTCAGCCTTGGTTCAAGCATGGACAAAAGAGCTGAACTCCAGAGGTGAGGTGACAGTGATTGCCCTTAACATCACAGCGGCATTTGACCATGTGTAGCATCAAAGAGCCCTAGCCCAACTGGAGGCAATGGAAATCAGGGGGAAAACTCTCCACCGGTTGGGGTCATACATAGTACAAAGGAAGGTGGTTGTGGTTGTTGGAGGTCAGTGATCTCAGTTCCAGAACATCACTGCATGAGTTCCTCAGGGTAGTGTCCTCAGGCAAACCATCTTCAGCTGCTTCATCAATGACCTTTCTTCCATCATAAGGTCAGAAGTGGGGATGTTCGCTGATGATTGCACAGTGTTCAGCATTAGTCGCAACACCTCAGATAATGAGACAGTCCATGTCCACATGCAGCAAGACCTGGACAATATCCAGGCTTGGGCTGACAAGTGGCAAGTAACATTTGCGCCACACAAGTGTCAGGCAATGACCATCTCCAACAAGAGAGAATCCAGCCATTGCCCCTTCATATTCAAGGGCATTACAATCACTGAATCCCCCACTATCAACATCTTGGGAGTTACCATTGACCAGAAACTGAATTGGACTAGCCATATAAATATTGTGGCTACAAGAGCAGGTCAGAGGCTAGGAATCCTACAGCGAGTAACTCACCCCCTGACTCCGCAAAGCCTGTCTACCATCTACAAGGCACAAGTCAGGAGTGTGATGGAATACTCTCCACTTGCCTGGATGAGTGCAGCTCCCACACCACGCAAGAAGCTGGACATTGTCCAGAGCAAAGCAACCTGTTTGATTGGCAACACATCCACAAACATTCACTCCCTCCACCACTGACGCACAGCAGCAGCAGAGTGTACCATCTACAAGATGCACTGCAGGAAATCACCAAGGCTCCTTCGGCAGCACCTTCCAAACCCATGAACACTACCACCTAGAAGGACAAGGGCAGCAAACACATGGAAACACCTCCACCTGTAAGTTCCCCTCCAAATAACTCATGACCCTGACTTGGAAATATATTGCCGTTCCTTCACTGTCACTGGGCCAAAATCCTGGAACTCCCTCTCTAACAGTGCTGTGGGTGTACCTACACCACATGGACTGCAGCGGTTCAAGAAGGCAACTCACCACCACCTTCTCAAGGGCAACTAGGGATGGACAATAAATGCTGGCTCAGCCAGCGAAGCCCACATCCTGTGAATGAATTAAAAAAAAACATACTTGGCTATTCTTCAGACCCTGTTCAATCTCTGCTATTATAAACTCATCCTTTAGATTTCTTTAGTTCTACATGAAGGTTCACTCATCACCAAATTCTCACACTCATTCCTCCTGTCTCAGTTCCAACAGTAGTGGAACAATCATCTTTGTTCTGTATTTGATAATTCTGATCTAATCAATTCTATTCTCACTTGATGTTCATCATTAAAACCCATGGTTTTGTATCCTGTGATCAAAATCCAAGACAAATATGTTGCGCATTGACATTATTTTTGAATCTCCTGCCCTCTCAGTCTTTGTCCTCAATGGAGTGTACAAGATGAGATTTTGTTTATTCGTTTGACAACAAACGTCTTGGTGCTCTCGTGCTTTTTTGTTTTGCACAGTTAGTTAAATTTCATTGGCAATGAGGAGAGAATATTGCCAGCATCTTGGTTTTTGGAACAGAGAGGGGGCGACATCAATGCAGGAGGTCCTCAGGGTAAAGTTTCCGGCCCAACTGTTTTCAGCTGCTTTACCAATGACCTTTCATCCCTCATGAGGTCAGAAGTGGGGGTGTTCACTGATGACTGCAGTGTTCAGTATCATTTGCAACCCGAACCCCCCCCCCCCCCACCCCAGATACTGCATACCCACATGCAGCAAGATCTGTACAACATTCAGACTCGGGATGATAAGTGTCAAAAGTAAAATTTGTGTCAACAAGTTTCAGGCTATGACCATCTCCAACAAGAAAGAATATAATCATCTCCACTTGACATTCAATGGCATCCATCACAACATACCCCACCATCAGCCATTGGCCAGAAATGTAATTAGGTCAGTGAGTGTCTACAAGAGCAAGTCAGAGGCTGGGAATTCTGCACTCCCTGACTCCTGATGCCTATCCAGCATCTACAAGGCACAAGTCAGGAGTGTGATGGAATACTCTCCACTTGTCTGATAAGTGAAACTCCAACAACACTCAAGAAGCTCGACACCATCCAGGACAAAGCAGCCGTTTGATCACACCCTACCTACCACCTTAAATATTCACTCCCTCTAGAAACGGCACACAGTGTCAGAAGTGTACGCCATTTACAAAATACACTGCAACAACTCACAAACCCTCTTTTCAACAGCACCTTACAAAGGTGTGACCTCTACCACCTAGAAGAACATGGGCACCGGGTGTAAGTGAACACCAGCTCCTGCAAGGTGTCCTCCAATCCACACACCATCCTGATTTGGAATTGTACTTCTGCTCCTTCATTGTCACTGGTTCAAAGTGACGATAGTACTTTGAGTGTACCTACACCACATCAACTGTGGTTCAAGAAGCCAGCTCAGCACCACCTTCTCAAGTGCAGTTAGGGAAGGGCAATAAAACCTAGCCAGTGAAGCTCACATAACATGAATGAATAAAACTAGGCCAGGATCTTCTGTTCAGCATGAGGGGGGCAGACATCACATGCCGATGTAAATTGATAGGCGGTGATGACCGGCATGTATCCCGACATCACCCCGCGGCATTCTGATCTTCAGTTTTCCAGGCAGTCGGCTGGACGCCCACCGAACTGTCAAGGGCCTGTTTAGGCCATTAATGAACTAACTGAAGTGCTTGTCAGGGCTGCGCTTCCAAACTTAAGGTTGGGGAGTAGGTAAAGAGCTCAGGAGGCCTTCTCTTTTTCACGGAACCTCATCCACGGGTGGGGTGAGGTTTCCCAAAGTGTTTATTAACTAAATAGAATGTGTTATGAAAATTCGTAGACATGTCCCAGCTCTTGTGACAGTGTCACAAGAAAAGACATGTCTGAGGAATCTTATTTTTTCTTTTTTTCAATTTTTGATAATGAAATTCATGTCCCTGAGGCACAGAGCTGCCACCTCCCCCTGCTGTCCACACAAGTAGCGCCGAGCACCTCCAGGTGCATGTCACGCTGGGCGGGTCTTCATTGGCCTGCCCGGATGAAATGGCGGCTTGCAGCCGATCGCAGGAGGTGGTCAGCTCTGCTCCCACCTGTGCCCACTCCCAACCGGCCTGCCTGACAGGGAGAAAATTCTCCCCTATGGATCTTTGCCTGTGTGTGCGTGTCTGTGTGTGTGTCTGTGTGTCTATGTGTGTGCGTGTGTGTGTGTGTGTCTGTGTGTCTATGTGTGTGCGTGTCTGTGTGTGTGTCTGTGTGTCTATGTGTGTGTGTGTCTGTGTGTGTGTGTGTGTGTGTCTGTGTGTGTGCGTGTCTGTGTGTGTGTCTGTGTGTCTATGTGCGTGTGTATCTGTGTGTGTGTCTGTGTGTCTATGTGTGTCTGTGTGTGTGCGTGTCTGTGTGTGTGTGTATTTGTGTGTGTCTGTGTGTGTGCGTGTCTGTGTGTGTGTCTATGTGTGTGTGTGTCTGTGTGTGTCTGTGTGTGTGTGTGTGTCTCTATGTCTGTCTGTCTGTCTGTCTGTGTATCTGTGTGTGTGTGTGTGTGTGTCTGTGTGTCTGTGTGTCTGTATGTGTGTGTGTCTGTGTATCTGTGTGTAACTTAACTGAATTAAAGGCAGCTGGTCTGAAGGCTTTGGTATATCAGAAGATAAGCCAGGTTTGAAATGTTAAGTAGGCAAACATGGGGGAAGTTTTAGAATGTAAGCGTAAAGGTAATATTTGCTTTTTTAAATAAACCAATCTAGCTTAAATTCAAAGGAGGGGGGAAATATTTCACTAGCCAGGAGAAGTTAAGTAACAGTGTGTTTATTTTTCTCATAGATTACTGGTACAATTGGTGCTGTGAGAGACTTTTATTACTAAAGAGGTAAAGTCTAAAGACATAGTGAAACAATGGGAATTTGCATTCAAAGGGGAAAATATGGATAAAGGAGAGACGGCTGTGTGAAAGGGAAGGCATTCTAGGATCTAAAACAAGTGAAAAGCCTTCAACATCTAAGCCTCAAGCTGCTGTCCACAAAGAACTAAAGTTAAGAAAACTCATTTTGAATTCGACTATTTCAGGGCATTGTGTGTTACTTTGCCTGGACTTTTAAAAACTGTGTCTAACTGTTGCCTTAATGCAAGTATAACCAGGAGTAGATTAACTAGGGCATTTAGAAGTTATTGTAGTAGTAATTTGTAGATCTATGTATGTACTTAAAATGATTTCTTCTATTAATAGAGGTTTAATTTAGTTTTGTAAGGTACCTATAAGACTCAGTGGCCTTATTACTATTGAATTCAAGGTGCGCATCTCAAAGTTTACACAAATTGCAAAACAGTTGTGGCTGTTATTTCAAGTTTCCCTTTGGGATTTGAGTAGCTCAACATTTACCATCAGTTGTGCCATAACATTTCGGTCGGCAGTGGTAAGAGAGGCAAACTTCTCTCTGTACGAGGTTGCTTCACTGTGTGCAATGGGAAGAATTTCTGAGAAAATGGAAAGAAGACAGCCTCCTGCTGTAATGAGAGGAATTTCTTGTAGACAGGTTCAGAAGTGCTGAAGATTCTGCCACAGCTTCTGTGTTTACCTCCTGCTATGAAGAGACTTTCAGCGGGGACTGAAGAATGATTGTGAATTGACTTTCACCCTGGGAAGGTACCAGCTCTTGAGCAGTGTGATCCTCTATGGGCTCTTAACTTCAACTCAGCCAAAGCATTCTCTGTGGAAGACTCTTCATGAACAACAGGAGATAAAGTTGGCAATACATCAGCAGGTTCAGTGGAACTAAAATCTGAATGCTGCTCATCCACGAAAAGCACAGCTGATTCTTCTAAAAAGGGGACAGAGGCATCATAAAGTGCATCCCTCAATGGGAAAGATGAATCATTCTGTAGGACCTCAGCCTCCAAGCTACCGTACTGTGTGATAAAATTTTAGTTTGAATGTCAGGAACTCCAGTTCCTTCAGAAGCCTTGGGCCTCCTGCACATGTACCGGCCAGGAAATGGCTGCACGTCTGCAGTTTGCATTTATTTCTGCTCTTCAGGCCAGGAAAGAAAATTGGTGCAAAGAGGCAGGTCAGATGACTTGATTCAGAGCACCATTATCCTGTGGGTATCCCAGGGAGTAGGACATGGAAGGAGGACAGGGAGAACATCCCAACAAGTAGTCCCAGGAAAGGGATGAAGATAGCGGACAGGAATAGGTCCCCTTAAGCGAGGTAAAGGAAAGGAGCAGTGAAATAGGATTCGAGTTAAAGAAAGAACTGCAGTGAGCAGACCTGAAGTGAAGGGAGCATCAGAGAAGTCCTGAAGATCCGGGAAGGCAGCCAAAGGTTGGTGGCTCTGTGCTGCAGGCCTTTGCGGCATAGGTACGTTTCTTTTTGATTCTTTCACGGGATGTGGGCTTCGCTGCCTGGGCCAGCATTTATTGTCCATCCCTAGTTGCCCTTGAGAAGGTGGTGATGTGTTGCCTTCTTGAACCGCTGCAGTCCATGTGGTGTAGGTACACCCACAGTGCTGTTAGGGAGGGAGTTCCAGCATTTTGACCCAGTGACGGTGAAGGAACAGAGATATATTTCCAAGTCAGGATGGTGAGTGGCTTGGAGGGGAACTTCCAGGTGGTGGTGTTCCCATCTATCTGCTGCCCTTGTCCTTCTAGGTGGTAGTGGGTTTGGAAGGAGCTGTCTAAGGAGCCTTGCTGAATTCCTGCAGTGCATCTTGTAGGTGGTACACTCTGCTGCTACTGTGTGTCGGTGGTGGAGGGAATGAATGTTTGTGGATGTGTTGCCAATCAACCGGGCTGCTTTGTCCTGGATGGTATCAAGTTTCTTCAGTGTTGTACAAGCTGCACTCATCCAGGCAAGTGGGGAGTATTCCATCACACTCCTGACTTGTGCCTTGTAGATGGTGGACAGGCTTTGGGGAATCACAAAGTGACTTATTTGTTGCATGATTCCTATCCTCTGACCTGCTCTTGCAGCCACAGTATTTATATGTCTAGTCCAATTCAGTTTCTGGTCAATGGTAACCTCCAGGATGTTGATAGTGGGGTTTCAGTGATTGTAATGCCATTGAACATGAAGGGACGATGGTTGTATTCTCTCTTATTGGAGATGGTCATTGCCTGACAATTGTGTGGTGCAAATGTTACTTGCCACTTGTCAGCCCAAGCCTGGATATTGTCCAGGTCTTCCTGCATTTGAAAATGGACTGCTTCAGTATCTGAGGAGTTGCGAATGATGCTGAACATTGTGCAACCATCAGTGAACATCCCCACTCCTGACCTTATGATGGAAGAAAGGTCATTGATGAAGCAGCTGAAGATTGTTGGGCCTAGGACACTACCCTGAGGAACTCCTGTAGTGATGTCCTGGAGCTGAGATGACTGACCTCCAACAACCAAAGCCATCTTCCTTTGTGCTAGGTATGGCTCCAACCAGCGGAGAGTTTTCCCCCTGATTCCCATTGACTTCAGTTTTACTAGGGCTCCTTGATGCCATACTCGGTCAAATGCATCCTTGATGTCAAGGGCAGTCAGTCTCACCTCACCTCCGGAGTTCAGCTCTTTTGTCCATGTTTGAACAAAAGCTGTAATGAGGTCAGGAGCTGAATGGCCCTGGCGGAACCCAAACTGGGCATTACTGAGCAGGTTATTGCTAAGCAAGTGCGGCTTGATAGCACTGTTGATGACCTCTTCCATTACTTTACTGACGATGGAGAGCAGACTGATGGGGCAGTAACAGGCCGGGTTGGATTTGTCCTGCTTTTTGTACACAGGACATACCTGGGCAATTTTCCACATAGGCAGGTGGATGCCAGTGTTATAGCTGTACTGGAATGGCTTGGCTAGGGCTGAGGCAAGTTCTAGAGCACAAGCCTTCAGCACTATTGCCGGAATATTGTCAGGGCCCATAGACTTTGCAGTATCCAGTGCCTTCAGCCATTTCTCGATATCATGTGGAGTGAAGCGAATTGACTGAAAACTGGCATCTGTGATACTGGGGGCCTCTGAAGGAGCCTGAAATGGATCATCCACTCGGCACTTTTGGCTGAAGATTGTTGCAAATGCTTCTGTCTTATCTTTTGCACTGATGTGCTGGGCTCTCCCCATCATTGAGGATGGGGGTATTTGTGGAGCCACCTCTTTCAGTGAGTTGTTTAATTGTCCACCACCACTCATGACTGGATGTGGCAGGACTGCAGAGCTTAGATCTGTTCATTTGGTTGCGGAATCGCTTAGCTCTGTCTTTCACTTCCCTTTTATGCTGTTTGGCATGCAAGTAGTCCTGTTTTATAGCTTCACCAGGTTGACACCTCATTTTTAGGTATGCCTGGTGCTGCTCCTGGCATGCCCTCCTGCACTCTTCATTGAACCAAGGGCTGATCCCCTGGCTTGACGGTGATGGTAGAGTGGGGGTTATGACAGGCTATGAGGTTACATATTGTGTCCGAGTGCAATTCTGCTGCCACTGATGGTCCACATTGCCTCATGGATCCCCAGCCTTGAGTTGCTAGATCTGTTCAAAATCTATTCCATTTAGCACAGTAACTCTTCACTGGTTTATGTGTCTGTAAAGATATTGCTGGGGTAAATGACTAGTGGGAATTTGAATTGACTTTTTGTGTTTGTCTTGAGACCTTTCCAATCTTTATGTCTGGTGTAATATAGTTCATTTTTTCTTGTTTGATAAATATTTTATTTTTTAGCAACAAGTTCATCAGCAGAATCCTATGAATTTGCTCAGTAACTTCCCTCCACAGTTTCTAAAACAAAAGTTAGGATCTATCATGCCAGTTTTCACTCTGAAAGCTGACTTGTCCAGGATTAACAACTACAACGAATTCTTCCTCATCCATCTCCAGGAAGTGGTAACTCAGGTCTAGCAGGTCTGCATGGAGATAATCACGGGGATGAATTTCCATTACTTCTAAATAAAAGGCTGTGGATTGTTGCATGAAAGACAATGGAGAGAATGATCCCAGATTTGCAATAAGTACGGTAGCAAGCAGGAGAAAGGACTTTTTAACCCATCGGTCGCAATAGCGGCTTCACACGCTGTATTGTCTCAATCCTGCCTCATTAATCATACATTCCCAGAAAACACACTGGGATGGCCTCTCATTCACCTGGTCTACCATCGCACCAGGGTTTCACTAACCTGGGCGCCATAGTTAAAGGCTGCCCCTGCAAAAAGCTAGCATTCTTCATGGGAAAGGAAGCTGCTGCAAAGTCATGGCTGCCAAAGGGAGGAAACATGCTACTCCCAGATTTACTGACAATTCCCTTAAGGCCTATTGGATGTAGCGGAGGCTGTTATGATACAGCAGCGGGTGAAGGTTGAGTTTTTTTTTAAAACCCCAGGAGGTTGAAACAACTGTCTTAACCTATATTTTCAATTGGTTTGTTTGATACAGATCTGAATTCAGAGTTGAAACCACCAAGCCTTCAGAGGTTTTTTTTATCTAAATTATATTAAACATTTAGCATTTCTGCAAGGTATTAAACACACACACACATCCAAAATTAATATCATAATAACTATTAGACAAATCCCAAAATTAATCACTAATAAAATCTTCACCAAGGCAACATTAACCCATAGACTTTAAGCAGCTACCAGGCAAAGCACATTTTATCTTACAAATTCAAAATGAAGTTTCTTTCAATTTGTTTCCTTTGCAGACAGTTGTAGGGCTTACAGGCTGCTTAGATATCACATGCCTCTAACTTCCACACACAAAACTCTTCTGTATATACCTCGCTTTCCCTTTGAATGCAAATTCTCATTGTATTACTAGGCCCTTTCAACTGCACCTCTTCTAACAATAAAACTCCTTTCATAGTAACAATTTTATTATTAATATAAACATGTTGCCTGGTGTCTTCTAGCTAGGTGCAAGATTTCACCTCTGGTCTTTGAATGGTTTATTCACCAAAATGCAGATGTCCCCTTTACTTTACTGTTTAATATCGCAAAACTACTATACAAAGCACCCAGACTAGCTGGCTTTAATCCAATTAACACACACAGATACACACCCACAGACACAGAACCTACTATAAGTCTAATTTAAAATAATTTCCAGTAATATTATATACATTAATATCTCTTCACTGCGGCGCCATCCCTATTGAAAAATGAACAGTCATAATTCTAAAAGAAGGCTTCATTTTTTTAATAATCCATCTCACCCTACCTCCTATACTTATTCCACTATTACATTACCAGGTGCATGCATTAACATAACAATAAATACACAAATCCTGGGTGTTAACAGAAATCACTCTAGTTCAGTGTCCAGGTTTTTTTTTTAATGTCCAATCTTCCTTTAAGCTTCAAACTCTTGAAAATGCATTTGCAAACAAATTCTCCCTACCAGCAACATGGAATAAATGGTTGTAATCATAGACTCCACCTGAAAAGTCTTGCATTTTTCTTTTGAAACTTGTTGAAAAACTTCAAAGGATTGTGGTCTGTATAAATAATTGTTTCTGATGAATTGTTGGCAACATAAATTTCAAATGCTGCAATGCTAACACCAAATTCAAAGTCTCTTTTTCGATCACTGAATATCTTCTCTATTGTACATTCAGCTTCCATGATACATACTCAATTGGTTTTTCAATTCCAGTGTCATCTTCTTGTAACAATACAGCCCCAATGCCTATATCGCCTGCGTCAACAGCCAACTTGAATTGCTTGGCATAATTGGGTACCGCCAACACTGGTGTTGTAGTTAATAGTTTTCACCCTGTCAAATGACTTCTGATACTCCAGTGCCCATTGAAACGCCTTGAATTTTTTAATAGTTCAGTCAGTGGAACAACTACACTGATAAAATTTGGTACAAATTTCTGGTAAAACCCACTCATGCCCAGAAATCTCAAAGGTTCTCATTTCATTGTAGGCACTGGGAAATCCACGATAGCCTTGACTTTCATATCTCTCATAACCACCTTACCATGTCCAATGGTATGGCCTAGATACATAGCTTGCACTTTTGCAAATTCAATTTTAGCCAAGTTCATCACCAAATTTGTTTCTTGTAATCGAGAAAATGATTCTCCCAGATGCTGTAAATGCTCCTCCCACATAGGACTGAAACCTATGAGACCATCAATATAAACTGCACAATTGTTTAGACCTGCTATTAATTTGTTTGCCAGTCTTTGAAATGTTGCAGGTGTGTTCTTCATACCTAATGGCATGATTTTAAACTGATTTAGTCCGTTTGGCAGTACAAAAGCTAATATCTCCTTTGCTCTCTCCAATAACAGTATCTGCCAATATCCTTTTATCAATACAATCTTCCAACCTTTGTATAGTATATGAATCTGCTTTTGTCACCACACTCACCTTTCAATAGTGCACACACAGTCTTTGTGTTCCCTCCTGTTTCAGTACCCGCACAATAGGCGAACTCCAGTTGCTGAAACTAGGCTCAATGATATAATTTTGAAGCATGAAATCATGTTCTTTTTATACTTGTGATAACTTTGTCGTATTTAATCTATAAGGATGTTGTCTTATTGAAGATGAAACTTGGACAGAGACATCATGTATAGATAGGTAAATGTGTCTTTCCCAATTTATTCCCGCAAATCAGTTTGTGTGACTGCAATAGCTTTTCCAAATCACTTTGACACTTGCTTGGAAGGTAATTCAATATTTCATTTAAATTTTAAAGCACCCCCTCATTATCCAATTTTATTAAGGGAAAATGAATTTCAGAGTACTGCACTTCAACCTCTTTTTCATCATCCAGATCACTAACATCTCCTTTTGTTCCTCTTCCCTGTCAAAGTACTTTTTAAGCATATTGAAATGACACACCCTCTGCTTCATTCTTCTATCTGGAATATTTATTAAACAATTTACTTCACTCAATTTCCTTTCAATGCTGTAAGGCTCACTAAATCATGCACTTAATGAATCACCTAGTACTGGTAACAAAACTAATACTTTCTCCCCAGAAACAAAACTGTGAGCTTTTGCTTTCTTACCTGCCTTGACTTGCATCACTAGTTGTGATAACTTTAAATGTTCCCTAGTAAAAGGTTCTTCAAATGCTAGTATTGGGATTAAAGGTGCCAGCTTAATCACTGCTTATGTCTTCTCTATTGCTTAACATATATGACAGTTTCTACAGAATTTAACTACATTCTACGCAATTCTGTCCAAAACAAAAATCTCTGTATTTTTTATTAGTTCACCTATTGTGGTTTCCTAATTCCTAAATGTCCCCCAATTGGAATTTCATTAGCAATCCTCAGAATCTCATTTCTATACCCTAGTGGGATAATAATATGATACACCTTCCTCCAGCTTTCATTTACTGAAACATGATCCGGCCTCCATTTTCTCATTAATATTGTCTCCCTTAATAACATACTGGAATACATTTTGCTTCTGTTTCTGAATATGTTTTCTGATATAATTTCTCTGCAACTCCACTAACGTCCTTGGGTTAAACACTTCAGCCGAATTGTCCTGTAGCCTTTCCTCCTGAACAATGTTATCAAATACAGGGCCAGTTAATTGGATTTTGACACCCCCTTCTTGCCTTTGAACTGCCTGCCTTTCTTGTTTACCTTGTTTTGCCCTATAAGCTTTTGATCTCATTATAACACAATCAGGAAACAATCCAGGATGCTCCTTTTGTAGCACCTCTATTGAAAACACTTCTATAGGCTGCTCAACTACCCTCGGCATCACTCACATTTGTGATATAGCTATATCATTACCCAGATAAGTTGAACTCCTGCAATAGGCATTTTTTCCACTACCCCAACAATAATTTCACCTATCCTTCATTTGCTCTTTAAATTTACTTTCTACAAAAGAATCGATTTAGCATCTCCATGAACCCCAATTATTATCACCTGCTCCTGCAACACTCCCTCTGAACAACAAATATCACTATCCCACAACATTAAAGATTGACTAGCCCCTGTGTCTCTTAAAATTTTAACATCTTTATCTCCTCCACTCTGTACACAAGGAAAGACTTTTCCTTCATACACAAAATTTTTAAACATTTCTGCAACCTGCTCCTCAGAATTCTTTTGGGTAAATTGTGAACACTTTCCCACTTCTAAACCTTTTACTGATTCTCCGTCTTTTACTTATACACAAGCCATTGGCTTTCCCTGTGCCTGAGCCTCAGAACCCACAGTACTTTTACTTCCAGAGCTTTTCTGTACCCCAGTAATTCCAACAGATTTTTCCTGCAATTTTCAAAACACTGACTTGGTGTGTCCCACTTTATTACAATGAAAACACCTCCATTTTTGAATGCCACTCCTACCCTTAGCACCTTCCTTTTTATTCTGAGAAAAAGCTTCCAGGGAATTCCCAGCCACTACTTCTCTTCCCTGACTACCTGCCTTCCTTCCACCTTCCCACTTTTTATCCCTTTCCGATTTAATAGGGTGATGAGAAAAAGGTTTAGCTCTATGAACTAACTCATGATCATCAGCTACCTCTGCTGCTTGTCTTACCGTTTGAATCCTGTGTTCTTCCACATGAGTTCTCACTACCAAAGGAATTGGGTATTTAAATTATTCCAAAAGAATTACTTCCCTAAGACCTGCATAGGTTGTCTCTATTTTTAACGCCCATAACCACCGGTCAAAATTACTTTGTTTTACTCTTTCAAACTCAATATAAGTTTACCCAGGCTGTTTTCTCATATTCCTAAATTTCTGCCTGTATGCTTCAGGAAACAACTTGTATGCACACAAAATAGATTTTTTCACCACATCATAATTCACCAACATTTCTTCTGATAGTGAAGCATATACCTCATGCGCCCTACCTAACAATTTAGTCTGTAATAATAATGTCCAGTTTTCCTGTGGCCATTTCATCTGTTTAGCTTGCTTCTCAAATGAAATAAAGAATGCCTCAATATCTTTTCCCTCAAACTTTGGAAGAGCTTGTACAAATTTAAATATAAGCCCACCGGGTTCTATTCTAGAGATAAATCCTTCCTCACTTACTGGCATCTCTTTTTCAACTGCCAAGACTTTCAGTTGGAATTCTCTCTCTCTCTTTCTCTTTCCCCCTTCTCCATCTTCACAATATCTAGTTCCATTGCTTCTAATTCAAGCTTTTTCATTTGCAACTGAAGTCTCACTAACTTCGGCTGTGACTCACTAGTGTCAGGTTTCACTTCCAACTGTAGATGCTGTGCTCTACTCTTTAAGTAAATCCGATTTCCTAGCACCCACAAGTAACCAAAATTTTAATTTATCTGCCAACTCTTAACTTACTCTTGGTTATTTTTTCCATCCCAATCAGAGTAATATCTTCTATTCCAAGACAAGTCATGGCAATTTCTGAAGCCATCTTGCAGTCTCATCACTTCTAAAACAAACTCACCAACTCCTGAATTCAGAGTGCTTCTCATACTCATAACCTTAAGATTAATCAATTCCAAACCAATCAAGGAATTACAAATATTATCACACCAAGAGCCCCCAATTGTTATGACATAGCATTTGTTAAAGGCTAAGTTATTTAAAATTGCAAAGGGAAACTTTAAACACCTGTCACAACCTATACTTTCAATTGATATTTTTGAGATGCAACTCTGAATTCAGAAATGAAACCACCAAGCCTCCAGACGTGTTTTATATAAATTAAATTAAACACTTATTAATTTTACATGGCATTTAACACAAACACATCTACAAATTACTACCATAATATCTAATAAACAACTCCCCAAATTAATCTCTCCCAGGTAATCTTCCCCAAGGCAACAATAACCCATAGACTTTAAACAATCACCAGGCAAGGCACATTTTATCTTACAGATCCAAAATGAGGTTCCTTCCAATTTGTTTCCTTTGCAGACAGTTGTTGGGCTTGCAGGCTGCTTAGATGCCTCCTATATGCATCTAATGCCCACACACAAAACTCTTCTGTATACACCTAGTCTTCCCTTTGAATGCAAATTCCCATTTTATCACCAGGCCCTTTGAACTCCACCTCTTCTAACAATAAAACTCCTATCATAGTGCCAATTTTATTAGTAATATAAACATTTGTTTGGTCTCTCATAGCTAGGTGCAAGATTTCACCTGCGGTCTTTGGATGATTTATTCAACAAAATGCAAATGTCCCCTTTACCTTACTGTTTACATCTCAAAACTACTGTACAAAGCACCCAGACTATCTGGCTTTAATCCAATTAAGACACACACAGATACACACCCACAGACACAGAACCTACTACAAGTCCAATTTAAAATAATTCCCAATAACATTATATACATTAATATTGCTTCATGACAGCCCCCTCCCTATTGAAAAATAAACGGTCAGAATTCTAAAAGATGGCATCATTTTTTTAGTAATCCATCTCACACTATCTCCTATACTGATTACACTATCAGATGCATGCATTACCATAATAATACATCTACAAAAGTCCTTGGTACCAACAGAAATCACTTCAGTTCAGTGAGCAGGTTTCTTTCTTTCTCCTGCCTTTCTGCTTGCTCCATTTTAAATGTCATTTCTTTTTCCTTTGCTTCTAATTCAAGGCTTTTTTTCAGTTTCTTTGCTTGTTCAATTGCAAACTTCTTCATTTCAAACTGAAGTCTCACTACCTCCAACTGTGACTCACCAGGGTCAGGAATCACTTCCAACTGTAGATGCTGTGCCATATTTTTAATTATATCTGATTTCCAACCCCCACAAATAACCCCAATTTTAACTTATCTGCCAACTCTACTAACTTACTCTTGGTTATTTTTTTCCAACCCAATCAGAGTTATATCTTCCACTCCCAGTCAAGAATTAGCAATTGCCAAAGCCATCGTGCAGTCTCATCACTACAAAAAAATACCTCACCAACTCCTGAATTTAAAGTGCTTTTCAAACTATACACATAACTCTAAGATTCACCAATTCGAAACCAGTGAAGGAATTACAAATATCCAGCCACAGTTGTTATGACACAGCAGCTGGTAAAGGCTGAGTTATTTAAAATCCCAGAGGGAAACTTTAAACAACAGTCATAAACTATATTTTCAACTGGTATGTTTGAGAAACAGATCTCAATTCAGAGTTGAAACCACCAAACCTACAGAGTTTTTTAAAATATAAATTAAATTAAAGATTTACCAATTTTACAAGGTATTAAACACATACACATCGACAAATTACTACCATAATAACTATTAAACAAATCCTCAAATTAACCACTCCTAAAATCTTCACCAAAGCAACAATAACCCATAGACTTTAAGCAGCTACCAGGCAAAGCACATTTTATCTTACAAATTCAAAATGAAGTTAATTTCAATTTGTTTCATTTGCAGACAATTGTAGGGATTACAGGCTGCTTAGATATCACATGCCTCTGATTTCCACACACAAAACTCTTCTGTATATACCTAACTTTCCCTTTGAATGCAAATTCTCATTGTATTGCCAAGCCCTTTAAACTCTGCCTCGTCTAATAATAAAACCCTTTTCATAGTACCAATTTTATTAGTAATATAAACATTTTGCTTTGTCTCTTCTAGCTAGGTGAAAGATTTCACCCCCGGTCTTTGAATGGTTTATTCAACAAAATGCAAATGTCCCCTTTACCTTACTGTTTGATATCTCAAAATTACTTTTCAAAGCACCCAGACTATATGGCTTTAATCCAATTAACATACACCCACAGACAGAGACCCTAATATAAGTTAAAATAATTTCCAGTAATATTATATACATTAATATCTCTTCATGGCAGTGGCCCAGCACAATGTGCTCTACCCCCTCTCGGGGCAAAGGCCAGCAAACAAGGTGACAAATCCAGCGTGGGATGCAATGGCAGTGGTGGTCAGTGCCAACACCCTGCAAAAGAGGGCAGCCACCCAGTGCCAAAAGAGGATGAATGATCTCTTCCGTTCTGCCAGAGTAAGTCACTTTTCTCATCACTCTCGACTCATAGATTCACAAATCCATCGCACATCCACAGGGATCTCACTCACTGCCAGTTCACGGGACATTGCCATTCATGCTCTCACACACACCTTCATTGTCCTCATCCCATCCATGGGATCAGCCACCACCCACACATGCCAGGCAGACCTGTCACCTGACCTAGCAGGTGTCCTGCTTACACTCTCATCATCTCTGTTCATGCTGTGCATGCTGGCCCACAACAAAAGGGAGAGGTTGCAGGCCTGGGGAGGACTGCTTCAAATCAAGGTCTTCACGGACTTTAAGACTCAGAATCATCCAGCTGGCTGACAAAGATCTGGACCATTGCTGTGCTGATGGTGACTCCAGCAGTGCTCAACCAAGTGAGGATCCAGCAATGCAACATCTATCAGGCGACCGTGCTATGAGTCATGTGTCCTGTTTCACAGGCCGCTGCCATGTACTAATTATCTCTCCTTGCTTTTGCAGGCATATCTGCCAAACAATCAAGGGGGTCCATGTATCATAGGCTTTAATAATGGACTGGAAGCCTGTGGTGGACCCCAGCACACCCCACCTTTGGAGAACATTGTCTGCTACTGGACCTACTGCATAAAGCAAAGGACTAACTTGAAGCTTTGGCTCTCTTTCATGAAGGCCTGACACTGCTCAGTACTGGAGGAAATAACTCCCACTGCTGGTCTTCCTGTGGGACCTGGAGACAGTCAAATGAGCGGGGCAAGGACAAGGGCTGCTCACCTGGTATGGTCATCGTTACCTGTCTCCAGTGTGCCTCCTGCTACAGCCAAAATTTCTCGAGCTGCTTTCAATGGTTTATTCACCCTATAGTCCCTTTGATAACACTGATGTGTTGTTTTACATTGATGGCTCCTTTGCTGCCACCATGTTCTGAGATTGGGTCCTTCGGTCTTGGACTCCAGGCACGAGAGTTGGTTCTTAGACAGACTGCAGACATACTCTGGTATCTGCTTAACACGTGTTAATTAGTATTACTTCTAAACAGGTTACAGAATAGGCATGGAGCTCTTGGGCATGATTCCAATCTCTCTTTCTCTGTCTCTCTCTGAGGGAGAGAGAGAGAGAGAGTCTAACACATGACTGACTGTTGCTAATGGTACAACAACACCTATGTCTTAACATGCCACCTGTTAACCCTTTATGTTACAGTTAGGCCTATACCCACTGGAATCCCGAGTAATGGGAAGTGGTCTGATAGAAACACATATGTTTCTGAGGGGACTTGACAGGGTGGATGCTGAGAGGATGTTTCCCCTTGTTGGGAAGTACAGAACAGGGAGACAGATTTTAGCAATTAGTGGTCTCCCAATTAAGACTGAGATGAGGAGAAATATTTTCTCTCAGAGTATCGTTATTCTGTGGAATTCTCTTCCACTGTGAGAGGTTGAGGCTTGTCATTGAAAATATTCAAAGCTGAGTTAGATAGATTCCTGATTGACAAGGGGGTCAAAAGTTATAGGGGATAGAGAAGAAAGTAAAGTAAAGGCCACAATCAAATCAGCCACGATCTTATCAAATGGTGGAAAAGGCTCAGTGAGCTGAATGGTCTACTCCTGCTCCTATTCCTTGTGTTCTTGTATCAGTAAACCAAGTGACTGTAGCTTTCTTTTACTTTCTGATTGTTAATCTGTAATAGATTTAGTTCAGCTGTTGTTGGTGCCATGAAGGGTAGACCAATGCATCTGTCCACAACTGCAGCTGATTGTTTCCCTTGGTTGGTTGCTGGGTAGGTTGTGTTTTCTCTGCAGTATGGTACATTGAGTCTTGTGTATGCATGTGGTGGGTGGGAGGAACAACAAAGCTTTTTGGGGCCAGAGAGAAAAAAGTAGCATTTGCTCATCTGACACAATTTTCTTTTTGTTTTTAATTAACTTTATAGGATATTGGTCATTGCTTCCAGTAATCTTTATAGAGGGTAGGTCACAGAACTCTAATCTAGTGCTACAGGGAAGCCAATGACTTGTGAGACAGTTCTTCAGCTTTCAATTCAATAGCAGCTGCTGACCAGCTACCTGAGTAAAAGACCAATTACCAGCTGAAACTCTGCAGTGCTCTTCAGGAGAGAAGACAGTCAAGTGCTTTATTGTTTTATGGCCACAATATTTCAGGAGCTGCTCAGTTCACAGCTTCAGTCGTAAAACTTGATCAGCACCAAAATAAAAAGATTTTTTTTTTCTCTGTTTCACAAGGTGAAATTAATCCCCAGCATGTTCTTTTACACTTTATATAGTTAGTTATCCTGTAAGGGAGTGAGTAAGAGGAGCAAGGCTACTTGGAGGACAGCTTTCCTGCCTAGGAAAATGTTTTGTAATGAACAATCGGAATTGGGGTCTGGCTCCTGTATTGTGCATTTAGATTGATTTCTTTTGTTGAAATTATTCATCTGATGCAAAAAGCCGCATCAAATCCTGGCATATGAGGGGAAGGATCTTGGGGAAGAGGCCTAATTTTTACATGTAGCTTCAAAACAGTCAGTTGTAATCGTTGAATGGGTTAGTTCCAAACGGTGACAAGAGCCAATGCATCTTCAGAGCGTATGGCTGAGGTTGGAGCTGTTAGTTGTTCTTTGGATGGCAGGCTTTGATGTACAGCTGCAGATGGACTATTCACTCCCTGATTCTAAGACGATTTCAATAATTTATTTACTTTGTCAGTTTGTTGCTCCAGAAAAATTAGTCATTTTATGTATTCTGGTTAATCCTGGTGTGCTGCTTCATGGAAAATATACATAGGTTTCCTGAAAAGGATATAAAAGAGCTGCAGGACTGAAGTATAAGCAGGATGAACTTTGGGAAAAGATTAATGGAGAAAGAAAATTAACCGAGCAGCTCATGAAACAACATAACATATTGAATGAGAATAATTGATCTCTAACAGCATTGCTTCCAATCTGACTCTGCCTATAAATCCATTATTTTTACATGCCTCTCACTTTCTGATTCTTTCTGCCTCCTTCTTAGTTTCCAATCCAATTCACGTCCTTTCTTTCTCACCCTTTACCTCAAAATGTTTTCTCTAATGACCTGATTGGCTTCTGCTAACCACGTAACTCTATGAACCAATCATAAAATTACACAGAATTTGCAGCACAAAGAGCTCCTTCAATCTGTTTGGTCAGTGCCAGTGTTGATATTTCATGTGAGCATCCTCCCACCTAACTTCATCTAATCTCATCACCTGTCACTATCTACATACTTCCTCATCCTTTCTAGAACAACTAACAGCTCCAACCTCAGCAGTACAATATTTACCTAGTTTCCCCTTAAATTATTTTCACTGTTTGTCTCAACCTATGGTGGTGAGTTCCACATTCCCACTACTCTTTAGGTAAAGAAATTTCTCTTGAATTTACTATTGGCTTTACTGATGACTATTTGACATCTATGGCTCCTAGTTTTGCTCTCTTCTATGAGTGGGGGCATCTTCTCTAGATCAATCCTATCAAACCCTTGATAATTTTAAAGACTTCTATTAACTGTTATGATATGGCGGGTGGTAATTGCTGGCTGACCAAATTCCAAAAGGAAAACTTGGTCAAGCTAACACAACAATTTGCAATTTGTATTTTTATTAGGAGAAGGCATGTGTACTGAAGTCAGAAGTAAAGATTCCACTACCACTTCTGGATATTTTAAATATTGAGTTAAAACATTTATCAACAAAAGTAAACATATATTAACAAAAGAAAAGAAAACTTTAACATACAAAAATACAGTTATACAGTTAAATTTAGTCTTGTAACATTTCCCAAAAGATTCCTACTTAGCTAGACTCGCAAATAAACACCCTTTCAGGCATCAGTCCTTATAGGTTCTTAATCCATAAGAAATCCAGTAAAATTACCTCAAGGCATCCATTATTGCTATAGAGGAGGTATGTCAAAAGTATCTTTCTCCCTCTCACTCGACAATGAAAATCCAACGCTTGTTACTTTCTGGAAAACAAACACATGCTTCCCTGGGGTGGCTAGAGGATGCTCACATCTCAGGTCTGTCCTTGCACAGCACACTCTTCAAGGTATCACATGGCCACACACCCATACAGCTTTCAAACTTTCCTTAAAAATGTTTTTTTTCTCTTTCATCTTTAAACCTATTGTTCTTAACTTTCTTTGGAAATTATCTTTCGCAGAATATAAACATCTTTTATGTTATATTTATGGCCACTACTTTCTGGAAAATTAAACTTAATAGCTTTGCTTTATTCATTTATGATCTTTGCCAGTTGTAAAACTTCATTTTATTTCTCTTTGAAATTCACCAGCAAAAAATTCAACTCCTCTTTTATCTCCTAATACAAATTCCTATTCATGCTGTATTTACCTGTATCTTATCTTAGCTTGTTCATCTCCACTTCAAAATGTCTGCTTTTAAACATAATGCTTTGATGGTTTAAACCTTGCAGTCTGACTGTCTTGAATTTAAATAAATTAGTCTCACACACACACACTCACACACACAAATATACAGACAGCCCCCACAAACCTGCATCATGGCATCCGACAGTAATATTGGAAAAAAAAATATTTTCCTTTTACATTACTCACCACTCAACCTTCCCTTTTCCAGAGAAAAGAAGCCAGGCCTGTTTCGGCTATGCTGATAGTTACAGCCTGCAATGGCAGCGGCTCATTATAATCTTAGATTCAATGTTGTAATCATATAATATGACATATGCATAGTTACAGTGAAGGAAAATCTCCTCTGTGACCTGTGTGTCACAAAATCATAAATCCATTCTTTATAAATGGGTTTAGTACTTTATTACGCATATTGCAGAGTGCAAATTCCTCAGCAATATTTTTTAATAATGCATGGATGTGTAGATATCCATCTAATCTATCCAGATAGCTATCTAAATCCAAAGTACTACTTCAAATGACAGAGATAAGAAGGACTAGAGCGAATAAATTTTAATTAGTTGACAAAGACATTTAATACAAATTTTAGGAAAAAGTTTCTCACTTGCCATAAACTGTTTGGATGAAGTTCTGAAGAAGAGTCATCTTCGACTCAAAACATTAACTCTGTTTCTCTCTCTGTAGGTGCTACCAGACTGCTAACATTTCCAGCATTTTCGGTTTTTATTTCAGATTTCCAGCATCTGCAGTAATTTGCATTTGATAAGTCATTGGACTCAATATCCACCCCTCAACAACCCAGTGCATTGTGCCTACAGTGAGTAAAATCGACAGGATGCATGTCAGCCATTGACATCAATCACCATGAATAGTGCGGGCAGAATGATAACAACCTTGAAGTCCCCGTACAAGTCAGTCACATACCACTGTTCCTTCATTGCTAGGTCAAAATCCTTAAATTCCCTACATAAAACTATCATAGGTGAACCATCAAGATGAGGAGGAGTTGCTCAGATGCAGTTGAAAGAGAAGACTCAGCATTTCAAGGGTAACAAGAGATGGACAGTGACTATAGTGTAGACAGCATCACCCACATCTTGATTGCAAAGTTTAATTTAGTGTGATGGAACACTCCCCACTTGCCTGGATGAGTGCAGCTCCAACAACACTCAAGTGGCTTGACACCATCCAGGACAAAGCAGCCCACTTATTTGGCACCACATCCACAAACATTCACTCCCTCCACCACCGACGCACAGTAGCAGCAGTGTGTACCATCTACAAGATGCACTGCAGGAATTCACCAAGGCTCCTTACGCAGCACCTTTCAAACCCAACCACTGCCATCCAGAAGGACAAGGGCAGTAGATGCATGGGAACACCACCACCTGGAAGTTCCCCTCCAAGTCACTCACCATCCTGATTTGGAAATATATTTTTGATTCCTTCACTGTCGCTGGGTCAAAATCCTGGAACTCCCTCCCTAACAGCACTGTGGGTGTACCTACACCACATGGACTGCTGCGGTTCAAGAAGGCAACTCACCACCCCCTTCTCAAGGGCAATTAGGGATGGGCAATAAATGCTGGCCCAGCCAGTGATGCCCACATCCCATAAAATAATTTTTAAAAATAGGCTCTGTTATACAACAATACATCCTGTCTATGTTACAATCCCAGCTGATGTTACCACTGGACATGCCAGAACCCAGGGTGATAGATCCTAACTTTTATTTCTTGTTTCGAAACATGGAGGGCAGCTGCTGAACAGGAGTCAGCTGATGAACTTTTAACAAAAGTACAGGACATTTATTAAGCATATCTAATGATTTTGCGATTGGACAACATTTGGTAAATAATCCTCAGTGTGCTAAGAATTACATTGGCAACCAATTTAAGATTGTCACTCGGGCTCACAGTGTGGCACATTTGTGTGTACTGGAAGCTACATATATTAATACACAGGGCCCTGTTCTTTGCAGACAGAAAGAACATGTACACACATTGCGCCTGTTTCAGCTAAACAAAATAAGTGACAGCCACTCATCACTCATTCCTCAGGGCAATGCCTTGACAAATCAGGGTCAAGCTGCCTGGTTTAAATTTCAAACAATGCTTGACTGTTTGCTGTCAGTTACCATCACTGGTTCATTCCCCATGCCAATCAGCACTCTCTTCACATACAGTATAAATTGCTGTTTTCCCTTATTTGGTATTCTTGCGAGTGTCATGATGAGTGCAAGACAAAAAACTTAGACATGTCTCTTTTTTCAACAACACTCAAGTTCTGTATTGGCAAATGACTATCCAGAACTCACTGGGCATTCACTGTTACTTTAGTTTTAGAGCAACTCATCTAAGATTCTTAGGTTTATTTTCTTCAGCTATTTGCTTGTACATCCAACTAGAGAGTGACTTAAACTGCACACTTCACCTTCGAGCATAATGACCAACTGAACTCAAACTGCTTTTCTGTCGCTCTTTGTCTCTCTGTGTGGGCCTCCTGTTGCTAGGCAATAGCACAGTCTTTCTACCTTGAGTATATTTTAAGTCCCCTTCATGAGTCATAAAACCTCATTAAAAATGCAGGTATACCAACAAAGCCTTGGGACTTGTCGGCAACTTTTAAAATGAAATTAAAACTCAAGCTCCCCCCTTTCTTAACACACAAATACAGAAATATGAATTGAACTTAAACTTAAGGATACACCTTATTCCTAACACACACAAATAAACATATAACTTAGTTAAAACTATCTCTAGATCCTCACATCTACTTTTAACAGACTGGACATCATAGCAAAAGGCTTCAATAATCTCTTTACTTCACAGATGTCTGTTCCCATACATTTCAGAGGATAATGTTGAGAGCACACCAGTCTGCCAAAGCAGACATCAAGCCGCAGGCTGATGCATTATCAGCAGGGCAAACAAACCCACTACTTGCCCCATGGACAACCTGCTGTAGGGCATTGCGTTTTTCTATGCTGTACAGCATTTCACAGAGTCAAAGTGCCAAGTATTTCTTCTAGCTCCTTCACATAGTCCTCCTATAATTCTAGCATTTTTCTGAAAAGTTAGGGGTTCCATTTTATCAATCTGCAGGTTGTCTTTGACAACCGATGTAGGATCATGAAAATGAATGTCTGAAATGTCACCATACCTTAAAGGTCTGGCCAAGCTTATTTGATCCAAAAGGAAAGGCAAGGTTGGCTCCTAAAAGACCATGAAAATCTCCTTGAGCCCAAGCTCATGTCATTTCTGAGACAGGGAGGGGTGGTAACAGAATGCTGTGAAGTATCACTTTGATCTATGTCATCATTACAGCTTAACTCGTATTAGTCCAACAGTATTTGTGCCACACAGGTGCCAGGCAATGACCATTTCCAACAAGAGGGAATCTAACCATTGCCCCCTTGACATTCCAATGGCATTACTATCACTGAATCCCCCACCTTCCACATCATGGAGGTTACCATTGACCAAAAACTGAACTGAACTAGCCATATAAGTACTGTGGCTACAAGAGCAGGTCAGAGGCTAGGAATCCTGGGACGAGTAACTCATCTCCTGACTCCCCAAAGCCTGTCCACCACCTACAAGGCACAAGTCAGGAGTATGATAGAATACCCTCCTCTTGCCTGAATGATTGCAGCTCCAACAATACACTAGAAACTTGGCACTACCCAGGACAAAGCAGCCTGCATGATTGGCACCCCATCCACAAACATTCACTCCCTTCGCCACCAGTGCACAGTAGTGGCAGTGTTTACCACAGCACCTTCCAAACCCACAACCACTACCATCTAGAAGGACAAGGGCAGCAGACACAAAGGAACACCATCACCTGGAAGTTCCTAACCAAGCCACTCACTATCCTGACTTGGAATTATATTGTCGGTCCTTCACTGTCACTGGGTCAAAATCCTGGAACTCCCTTCCTAACAGCACTGTAGCTGTACCTGATCAAATGGTTTGCAGTGTTTCAAGAAGGCAGCGCACCACATCCATCTCAAGGGCAAGTGGGTAGGAAATAAATGCTGGCCTAGTTCGCGATGCCCACATCCCACAAATGAATGTTTTTTAAAATTCTGTGGGGACTCTGTAACTCTTTCACTGAAGTGATGATAGAGCCCCCACATAAATCCCCCAAAAGTACTGATTGGACAGTTCCAGTGTTTCTGGTCTTCTCTCCATCTGTCAGTCCTGTTTATAAAGTTAGGTCATAAATTAACCCACCTCTTGCTCCCATGAATCCACTGCAGAAGGTCACACACGTTTCAGGTCGTCTGAATTGTGGGGTACTATCTAGTGGGTAACCATGCTCAGGAAAATATGTTTCGGAAACCGACATACTCTCTGGTGCTACAGATTGTGGACAATTACTCTTCAAATATAATGATCCACTGATTCCAGGATTTTCCAGTCCCACTCAAAGTCGAGGGACCTTTGGCTGGTCCGTCAAATTTTCCATCCCACCCACAATGATTCCCATTACACACGGTACCACAAAGCCCCATAGACACATTTTTGCTACACCCCGTAGATGTGCTGCAATGGATAATCTGAGGATCTATGATGGCTCACATATCATACACCATACACAGCACATCTCTGCAATCCCATCCATCTGTAGTGATTAGTCTAATTTAAAAATATAGGCCAGGATTTTCCAGCCCCAACACCTGTGGACATCTTTGCAGGTGGGACAGGAATATTTAGAGAGCTGTTCAGCTCAGTATTAGGCTAGAAAATCCCGTGTATAGATGGTGCCAGTCTGAACTCTCTATGTCACCAGCATCTTGTAGAAATCAAGCCCCACCCTATTCACTTTGGCTGACTTTTAGTTATAGAGAAAAAATATTCTTGTAGAACTTCACCCAGACCCTCAACTCCTAAGGAGGCGAGATACTACTCTCTTCCTGGTTTTCTCACTCCGCTGACTTGCACTCTGAAGGGTTAATTTAAAATAGAAATGCTGCATTTGCCTAGCACCTTCAAAATTTCAGGATGTCTCAAAGTGCTTTACAGCTAATGAAGTACTTTTTGAAGTGTAGTCACTGTTGCAATATACAAAACGCCCCAGCCAATTTTGCGCACAGCACGCTCCCACAAATCACAATGTGATGATAACCAAATATCCTTTTAAGTGATGTTGGCAGAGAGATAAACATTGGCCAGGGCACCATGGATAATTTTCTTTTTCTCCAAAATAGTGTCTTGGGATCCTTTACATTCACCTGATACAGCAGACCACATTTTGATTTAATGCCTTATCTGAAGGGCCAATAGTTCAATTTTCAAGTGCCAACCTAGGCTTTAGAGCTCAAGTATCTGGAGGGGTCTTGAGCTCACAACCTTCATGCCTCAGAAGTAAGAGTGTTACCCTCCGAGCCACAGTAGGCACAATGTCATTAGTTCAGGTCATTCGTTTTGCTCTGCTAATGCAGATAACTCTTTTAAAAAGTTGATGTCTATATATATATAATTGTGCACCTTCAGAAAGTAGCAATCAAATATTGATAGTCAAAAATCACAGAATTAAAGCAGGCTGTAAACAGACCTTGGGTTTTGGTTGTAAAGGGAAGGAAAACACTTCACTTTGCAATCTGAAGCTTTTTGCTTCAGGAATTGACATTTTGGGATAGCTTTTCAAAATGTATAAAGATAATGGACAGAGAATTAACAGCCATATGTATGTAGGTCTTAAGAAATTGTCTTTAATTATAAAATAGAAACTTATAGGTCTGTTTTCAGTCTGCTTTATTTTTGTCATTTTGTCTATCAATATTTGATTGTTACTTTCTGAAGGTGCACAAATATATTTATATAGACATCAACTTTTTTAAATATCTGTCTGCATTAACAGAGCAAAACAAATGACCTGAACTAATGACATTGTGCCTACTGTGGCTCGGAGGGTAGCACTCTTAGTTCTGAGGCATGAAGATTGTGAGCTCAAGACCTCTCCAGATACTTGAGCTCTAAACATTTCTATGTGACAGGTTCATGTCATTTATATAAGGTAAAAGACTAGACGTACACCACAATGCAGCAGAGGTCAGTGACTGTATATCAGGCATCAGCAGCTTTTAAAGAGCTGCTGTCCATCTTTTATTTTAAAGTCATCCCAAAATGTCATCTTCAGAAGAGAAATACTTCAAAGATGTTGAACTCAAAAGGGAACTGTATCCTATTCCTTAACAACCAGGATCCAAAGGTTGTTTCTAGTCAACTATATTTATTGTGCTTTCATCTATTGGCCTTTGATTGATGCTTTCTGAAAGGGAAAATCATTATTAGGAAAGACTGAGCAGGCTGATGTACATTTCTCTAGAAAAGAGAAGACTGAAAAGTGACCTAACTAAAATAATGAAAGGGTTTTGATAGGATAGGTGTAGAGATAATAAATTTGCTAGTGAGAGAATCCAAAACTCAGGGTATGAATACAAGATAGTCACTAAACAATGCAATAAGGAACTCAGGAGAAATTTGTTAGAGAGTGATGAGAATGTGGAAGTTGCTGCCACATGGAGTGGTTGATGGGAATAGTATAGAAGTGAAGCTAGATAGGTGCATGAGGAAGACAGGAAAAGAAGCTTATTTTGAAGAGTTAAATGAAGTCGTGTGGCAGAAAGCTTGTATGAAACTTAAACATCTGTACAGAGATGTTGGGCTGAATGGACTGTTTCTATACTGTACGTTCAATGTAATTCTATATAAAACAATCCTGTTGCAGTTTCAGAAAAATAACGAGAGTTGGAGTCTGACCACTTAGACTGCCTAGTAAAGCGCAGCTCGGTTTAGAATTGAGCTGCTTTGCAGTAAAGGGTAGCACTAAAGCAATAAGAATACAGGTGACAGGATACAAGGCAATTTCACCACTGGCCAAAACGTAAGAACAGAGAGGGAAAGAATTGCTGAGGCTTGGGTTTTGTCTCCAGCGTGGCATTTACCACGTCCTAGCTGGGACTGTGTGCCACTCCGGCTTTATTTTTTGCCTTTTCCCAAGTAATTAAAATTCTAAGGGCAGAATTCCCTGGTCAGCAAGCGGGGGCGGGGCCCACTTGCCAACGCGTAAAATGACGCCTGGTGATGTCAGGCAGGCCTCCCGCTGTCACCGCGCGTCATTTAGATTTTCAGTTCAGCAGGCGCAGAGCCGAGTCAGCTGCGTGCCCGCCAAACTGTCAAAGGCCCATTAAGGCCACTAAGAAAGTAATTGAAGTAGTTAAGAATGTTGCCCGTCCAACATTAAGGTCGCCAGGGTGGGGGGGGTGCAGGTGAAGAGCTCAGGCGGCCTTCGCATTTTTCATGAAACCTCGTCCACGGACGGGATGAGGTTCCACGAAGTGTTTTAAAAGTCAATAAAAATTTTTTAAAAATAATTCTTTCACACCTCCCAGCTCATGTGACAGTGTCACATGAGGGGACACGTTTTAAAAGTTTTCTTTCCCCTTCATTTAAATTTACGCAGGTCAAACCGAGATCCCTGAGGAACCTTCGTGCTTCGGTGAGATCTCTGCGCTCTATCGTGCCCATAGAGCCTCCGGGCCTTAATTGGCCTGCCCACGTAAAATGGCAGCGCATCCCTGATCGGGGATGCCGATCCGGTTTGCCCCTACCCCCGCCAGCCCCTGCACAACCTCCCCGACGGGAGGAAAGTTCAGCCCTAAGCACCAATGGCCTGCAAGCAAAACGCGTTTGGTATAACGGCTGGAGAAGCTTTTCATTGGTGAAACCCCCCATCAGCCGACAGGGCTGCATGTACTGGCAGCCGATTAAAGAGCCTCCTGATCAAACAGGGAGGTTCTACATCAAAGGCACAACTTTCCTGCCCAGCCAAAAGAAGTGGCTGCAGAGAGTGTGGAGGCATTGATCAAAATATTCCAGGACTCACAGGATTCCGGGAGGGTCCCAGCAGATTAGAAAAACGCTAATGTGCTGCCCCTGTTCAAGAAGGAAGGGGGACAAAAAGCAAGAAACTATAGGCCAGTCAGCCTAACATCAGTCATCGGGAAAATGCTAGAGTCCATTATTAAGGAAGAAATGGCCGGACATTTAGAAAAGCTTAGCACAATCAAACAGAGTCAACATGGTTTTGTGAAAGGGAGATCATGTTTGACAAATTTGCTAGAGTTCTTTGAGAATATAATAAGCAGAATTGATAAAGGAGAACTGGTAGATGTAGTGTATTTAGATTTCCAGAAGGCATTCGATAAGGTGCCACTTAAAAGGTTATTGTATAAGGTAGGAGCTCACGGTATTGGGGGTAATGTATTAGCATGGATTGAGGATTAGTTAACACACAGGAGACAGAGAATCGAGATTAATGGTTCTTTTTCAGGTTGGAAGGACATAACTAGTGGAGTGCCATAAGGATCAGTCCAAGGGCCTCAATTATTTACTATCTGACTTGGAGGAGGGGGCAGAGTGTAATGTATCCAAATTTGCTGATGATACAAAAATAGGTGGGAGGGCATGTTGTGATGAGGGCATAAAGAATCCTCAAGGGGATATAGACAGGTTGAACAAGTGGTCAAAAACTTGGCTGATGGAGTTTAATGTAGGAAAGTGTGAGGTCATGCACTTTGGTAGGAAGAATTAAAAGGCAGACTATTATTTAGGTGGAGAGTGACTCCAAAAAAAGTGCAGCACAGAGGGATCTGGGCGTTCTTGTGCATGAAACATAAAAAGTTAGCATGCAGGCGCAGCCAATAATTAAGAAGGCAAATGGAATTGCTGGAGGGTTGGAGTTCAAAATAGGGAAATCTTGTTACAACTGTACAGGGCGTTGGTGAGGCTGTACCTGGAGTACTGTGTACAGTTTTGGTCCCCGTATTTAAGAAAGGATATACTGGCATTAAAGGCAGTTCAAAAAAGATTCATTAGGCTGATTCCTGAGGTGAAGGGGTTGACTTATCAAGAATGGCTAAATGGGTTAGCCCTTTAATCATTGGAGTTCAGAAGAATGAGGGTGATCTTACTGAAGCGTGCAAGATTCTGAGGGGGCTTGACAGGGTAGTTGTTGAGATGATGTTTCCACTAGTGGGGGAATCTTGAACTAGGAGACATAGTTACAGAATAAGGGGACACTCATTTAAAACTGAGATGCAAAGGAATTTCTTCTCTCAGAGGGTAGTGACAGTCTGGAATTCTCTCTCTCAGAGAGTTCTGGAGCCCGGGTCACTGAAAGTATTTAAAGACGAGGTAGATAGATTTTTGAAATATCGGGGAGTTGAGGGCTATGAGGAGCTGGCACGAAAGAGGAGTTGAGGCCTGGGACAGGTCAGCCATGATCTTATGTAATGGTGAGGCAGGCTTGAGGGGCCGAGTGGCCTCCTCCTACTCCTATTTCTTATGTTCCAATGTTAACTACATTATCATCTGACCTGAGAAGGCAAAAGTGGTAGGTGGGTATTTTTCAAAATTAAATTTAACTTGTAGGCATTTCACATTATATCGGTTTCACTTTATTCATCTGTGCATCATTGTTATTTGTTGAGACTAACTTACTAAAGAGCTAAATGTACTGAAAAGTCTCGTGGTTGGCACACATTGATGGTTACAGGGAGTCAAGGTCTTTTCCTTCATAAAGGAAGAGATAATATTGTGTTTTGACCTTCACCCTTTATTGAATGATCATGTTCTTGCCAGTGTTGGAGCAGAAAAGCAGCTGCCGGAAAATCAATGTCAATGGACTCAATACTGCAAAGAAAGACTTTACTCAGTCAGTGCCTCACAAGAAACCTGCTGATGCTCAACGAACAGGAACCACAATATCCACAGCGCCTGGCCCACCCTTAAATCTATCATATTCAGGGCCTGCAAGGATACTTTTGGTTTCTCCACCAGGAAACTTCAAGACTGGTTTGACGAGAATGAGCAGGAGGTCCAGGAGCTACTAAATCACATGCACAAGGTGTCCCTGAACTGGAGGTACCTCCAAAATTTGAGGGAAAGAAAGCGCGTCTACAGATAAGTGAAAGCCGAGGTCCGACATAAAACCCACGAACTAAAGAACGGTTGGTGGGTGGAAAGAGTGCAGGAAATACAGCAACTCACTGACAGCCAGGACATGCGTGGATTCTTCAGTGATCTGAAGACCATTTACAGCTCAAGCGCCCAAGGACCTACCCCACTGAGAGCTAAGAGCGGAGTCACGCTCATCAAGGACAGAGAGGCAGGCAGCGCTTGTTGGAAGGAGCACTTTGAGGGTTTCCTCAGTTAAGACTCAGTCCTTGACATCGGTGCCTTCGACCACACCCCAAGCCCGCTACCCGCCACCACCTCAGCACAATCCCAGCCCAACATGAGATTCAAAAGGCCACCCGACAGCTAAGAACCAACAGGCCATCGACGCAGACAGAATCTCTGCTGAAATACTGAAATATAGCGGAGAGGTACGCTTGGCACAAATACATGAACTCCTCTGGAAGGAGGAGAGCATGGCACAGGATCACTGAGACACCGTAATCATGACCATCTCTAAAAAAACGAGACAAGACTGACTGAGGTAACTACAGAGGGGTGTCCCTGTTGTCCATCACAGGGAAGGCTGCTGCAAGAGTCCATCTCAATTGTCCTTTCCCTGTGGCTGAAGAGCTCCTACTGAAGTCAAAATGTGGATTCTGTTCATCAAGAGGCACAATGAGTATAGTCTTCACAGAAAGACAAGCCCAAGAGCAATGCAGAGAGCAGCAGCACAGCAGCAACCTATATTCTCGGCCTACCTTGACCTCTCAAAGGCCTTGAACCCTATCGACTGGGCCGCATGGTGGGGGCGGGGGTGGGTTGGATTGTGAAGCATCTTCCTCAAATTTGTCTGCCCACAGAAATTCGTCACCATCCTTTGACGGCTGTGAGACGACATGCAAGCGGCGATCTTTACCAACGGATCTGCCTGTTATGATGCAGCAGTTGGTAAAGGCTGAGTTACTTAAAATCCCAGAAGGAAACTTTAAACAACCGTCATGGCCTATATTTTCAATTGGCGTGTTTGAGATGCAACTCTGAACTCAGGAATGAAACCGCCAAGCCTCCAGGGGATTTTTATATAAATTAAATTAAACATTTACTAATGTTACAAGGTGTTAAACACATACACATCTACAAATTGCTACCATAATAATTATTCAACAAATGCCCAAACTAATCACTCCCATGTAATCTTCCCCAAGGCAACAATAACCCATGAGCCAGAATATTTCCCTCATCGGGCAGGCTTAGCAGGAGCGGGTGGAATTGATCGGGAAGCTGACCACTGCTCATGATCGGCTCCACACCGCGATTTCACATGGGTGGGCCAATTAAGGCCCGCCCTGCATGGATCTTGAGCGGCAGCGTTCAGCGCTACCTGTGCGGGCTGGGGGAGGAGGGAGAGTGGGCCTGGTGCACTGTCGCGTATGCACGAGAAAGAGCGCTTCAATCTGCCTGAGGTACAGAACTGCCTCAGGGAGATTGACGCACTTTTTAAATAAATTAATAAAGACAGTAAAAATTTAACAAAAACATGTCCCCTCATGTGACTCTGTCACATGAATGGAGACATGCTTCTAATTCCAAAATAAAGCTTTTACTTAATGTTTATTTGCTTTAGGAAACTACACCCTGCTTATCCTAAAAAATGTAAAGGCCGCTTGGCTTTTTCACCCGCCCGCCAACCATAAGGTTAGACGGGCAGCGTAAATTTGAACTTAATTAGCTTGTTATTGGCCTTAATATTGGCCTTTTAATTATCAGCGGATGCGACTCCGGCACCCGCCCTCCGAATGAAATATTGCACGAGTGCACGATGATGTTGAGACCCATGCCCGATGTCATCGCCTGTCATTTCATGCTTGGCCCTGTTGGGTGTGTGCCCACACGCTGAGTGTAAAATTCTGCCCATAGACTTTAAGCAGGCACCAGCCTTTGAATGGCTTATTCAACAAAATGTAAATGCCCCCTTTACCTTACTGTTTAACATCTCAAAACTACTACACAAAGCACCCAGACTATCTGGCTTCAATCGAATGAACACAAACCCACAGACACAGACGCAGACCCTACTACAAGTCCAATTTAAAATAGTTTCCAATGAGATTAATATCTCATTAATATCTCATTAATTACATTAATATCTCTTCATGACACTGCCACACACCCAATACTAGGGCAAACTAGGGTCAAGCAAGATTGTGTCTTCACACCAATGCTCTTTTCCATCTTCCTCGTTACATCACACCACCCCGTCTCCTGGAATCTCCCCACTAGAATGCAGCCATTCTACAGGATGAGTGGGAAACTGTTCAACCTGCGCCACCTCCAAGATCACCCCAACCTCTGTCACTGAGATACAGGAGGCTGATGACTCTTGTGTTTGTGCACACTCAGAAGCTGGGTTCCAAATGATCATCGACACATTCATTGAGACATATGAGAGAATGGACCTTAGGCTAAATATGGGGAAGACAAAGATCCTTTCCCAGCCTGCTCCTGCTGTGTAACACTGCTCCCCCAACTATGAAGATCCACGGCAAACCATTGGATAAATGGATCATTTCTCACCCTGGGCCTTTCCTCTCAGTGAGGGCAGGCATCAACGATGAAATGCAACATCACCTCCCGTGCGCCAAACTTCGGCCATCTGAGGAAAAGCGTGTTTGAAGACAAAGACCTCAAACCCGGCACCCAGCTCATGGTCTACAGAGCTGCAGTGCTACCTGACCTCCTGTATGCACCAGAGATATGGGCAATGTGCAACAGACACCTTAAATCCCTGGAGAAATATCACCAGCAACGCCTCTGCAAAACCCTGCAATCTCAGCGGCAGGATTAGGCACTCCAATATCAGTGCCCTCTCTCAGGCCAACATCTCCAGTATCGAGGCACAGGTAATGGTTAATCAGCTCTGTTGGGCGAGCTGCATCCTCCACATGCCTGACACAAGAGTCCCAAAACAAGCTCCCTACTCCGAGTTCTGTCACACAGCAAGTGGTTACTAGGAGGGCAGATGAAACATTTCAGGGCTGTCCTCAAAGTCTCCCTGAAAAAATGCAACATCCCCACGGTCTGTGGGATTCTCTTGCCCGAGACGCCCAAACTGGAGAAGGAGCATCTGCAAAGGGGCCAACCATTTTGAGTATCTCCAACAGGCCCAGGCGGAGGCCAAGTACAAACAGAGGGAGGAGCAGAGCAAAACCCGAGCTTCCCACCCACCCAACTTATCAAACACTCCCTGCCCCGCCTGTGGCAGAGGGCGTGGATCCAGCATTGGTCTTTTTAGTCACCTCAAGACCCTAAACCCTGGAGTGGAAGGAAGTCATCCTGAGGGACAGCCTAAGATGAAAAAAAAGACTCGCTGCTCAGTGGGAACATGGCTCCCTCCCTTCTATCCATGGTAAAGGACATTTTCCGAGATCACTCTAAGCGGAGATAAGATTAGGAACAGGAGTAGGCCATTCAGCACTTGAGCCTGCTCTGCCATTCAATAAGATCATGGCTGATTTGAATGTAACCTCAGCCCCACATCCCTGCCTAACCCCGACATCCTATCACCCCCTTGTTAATCAAGAATCTATCTATTTCTGCCTTATAACTATTCAAAAGACTCTGCTTCCACCGCTTTTTGAGGAACAGAGTTCCAAAGACTCACGACCCTCTGAGAGAAAACATTTCTCATCTCCGTCTTAAATGAGCGACCCCTTATTTTTAAACAGTGACCCCTAGTTCTAGATTCACCCACAAGAGGAAATGTCATCTTCACATCCACCCTGTTAAGACTCCTCAGGGTCTTAAAGGTTTCAATTAAGTCTCCTCTTACTCTTCTAAATTCCAGTTAATTCAATAAGCCTAAACTGTCCAGCCTTTCCTCATTAGACAACCCATCCATTCCTGACATTCTTCTAGTAAAAGTTCTCTGAACTGCTTCGAACGCATTTACATCCTTCCTTAAATAAGGAGACCAGTACTGTGCACAGCGCTCCAGCTGTGGTTTCACCAGTGCCCTATATAACTGAAGCATAACCTCCCTACTTTTGTAATCAATTCCCCTCACAATAAATGATAACATTCTATCAGCTTTCCTAATTACCTGCTATACCTGCATACTAGTCTTTTGTCATTCATACACTAGGACACCCAGATCCCTCTGAACCTCAGAGCTCTGTAATTTCTTGCCATTTAGATAATAAGCTTTTTTTTATTCTTCCTGCCAGAATAAACAATTTCACATTTGTCCACATTATACTGTATTTACCAGATCTTTGCCCACTCACTTAGCCTATCTATGTCACTTTGTAGCCTCCATACATCCTCTTCACAATTTACTGTCCTATCTAGCATTCTGTTGTCAACAAATTTAATCACCATTCCTTCAGTCCCTTCATCCACGTTATTTATATAAATTGTAAAAAGTAGAAGCCCTTGTTCCACAACCATCTTGAAGGACAAGGGCAGCAGGCACATGGGAACACCACCTCCTGGAAGTTCCCTTCCAAGCCACTCACCATCCTGACTTGGAAATGTATTGCTGTTCCTTCACTGTCATTGGTAAAAATCAGCACTGTGGGTGTACCTACACCACACGGACTGCAGCGATTCAAGAAGGCAGCTCACCACCACCTTCTCAAGGGCAACTAGGGATGGGCAATAAATGCTGTAGCCACAACAGCCACATCCTATAAATGAATTAAATAAATTCAATCCTACTATCCATTACCTGGGACATTTTAACACTTGCTGGAGTCGATGAGATGAAAATCATTGATTTAAAAAATCGTGTTGATTGTATGTCCTCCCTGCAACAGTGACGACACTTCTAAAGCACCTCATTGGTTGTGAAGCATCATTGTTTGAGACGTCCGTAAGACCATGAAAAGTACCATATAAATGCAAGTCATTCTATTCTTTATTTGGATTTCCTGATGCTAGTTGACCCAGCCTAATATTGACATGAGAAAAAAAAATGCTCTTGATATTATGCAGCACTCTATAGCTATATCGACATCCACAGTTTTTCACATCCTTGACAATATTTGTGGGAGGTGATAGCATAGCGGTATTATTACTGACTAGTATTCCAGAGACCCAAAGTAATGCTCTGGGGACCAGCATTTGAATCCCATCATAGCAGATGGTGAAATTTGTATTTAATAAAAAGCTGGGATTAAAAGTCTAAGGATGACCATAATACCATTGCCGATTGTTGTAAAAACCCATCTGGTTCACTAATGCCCTTTAGGGAAGGAAATCTGCCATTCTTACCTGGTCTGGCCTACATGTGACTCCGGATCCACAGCAACGTGGTTGACTCTCAAATGCCCTCTGAACAAGGGCAGTTAGGGATGGGCAATAAATGCTGGCCTAGCCAGTGACACCCTCAACTTATGCTGAGCTTTTGTTGTGCCCCTGTTTCGAGGTGAAACTGGTTTGGACCGTCCAATCTGATTTCACTTGGGACTGTTAAAGCTGGCATAGAATGGAAATTGTAATCCCAGTATTCGAGGTTGGAAACAGTGCGTTGTCTCATTGTGCTACCCAGTTTACATAATAATATACATTTAGGAACTATTACAGTTTGCTGTTGATATTTTTTTCCTGTATTTTGCATGCTTATTAGTGGAAGTCTAGCTTAATTTATATATCACTTGCCTTGCCGAGATAGATAGGTTCTTGATTGGTAAGGGGATCAAAGGTTACGGGGAGAAGGTGGGAGAATGGGGTTAAGAAACTTATCAGCTATGATTGAATGGCGGAGCAGACTTGATGGGCTGAATGGCCTAATTTCTGCTCCTATGTCTTATGGTCTTATGCCCTCAGGACTTTAATTCGAGCTACATCAAGTGTACAGCACAGAGACAGGCCATTTGGCCCAAGTCGTCTCTGTCAGTATTAATGTTCTACACAAGCCCTCTCCCACCCCACTTCATCTAAACCTATCAATATATCCTCCTATAATAAAATAAAAGCAAAATACTGTGGATACTGGAAATCTGAAATAAAAATAGAAAATGCTGGACAAAGTTCAGCAGGTCTGACAGCATCTGTGGAGAGAGAAACAGAGTTAACGTTTTGAGTCCATATGACTCTTCTTCAGAGCTAAAGAGAAGTCGAAATTGATGGAATTTATACTGTTTAAGTGGGGGTGGAACAGGTGAAGCTGGATAGAAGATCAGCGATAGGTGGGAGCTAAATAGAGATTGACAAAGATGCCATGGACACAAGATAAATGGAGCGTTAATGGTAAGGGCTGAAGAAGGTGCTTATAGTGGCATAAAGGTAGGAAAGCAGAATGTGATAACAGCAGAACAAAGGTAAGCACTCTGTGAAAGAACAACATTGAACAAATGACAGATGGCGCTTTTGAGGATGGGGTGGGAGGACGGGTGGTGTTTGGGGAAAAAGGATAGGAAAAAGGGATAAAAAAAGGGATAAAAAGGGGATAAAACAAAAATAAATGAATAAAAATAAAAATAAGTAAGCGAAGAATAAAAATGTTTTTAAGGGGGTTAAAAAGGGGTTAAGGGGTTAAAAAGCGGTGAAGAGAGCTCATGATCTAAAGTTGTTGAATTCAATGTTAAGTCCGGAAGGCTGTAAAGTGCCTAGTCGGAAGATGAGGTGCTGTTCCTCCAGTTTGTGTTGAGCTTCACTGGAACAATGCAGCAGGCCAAGGATGGACATGTGGGCATGAGAATAGGGTGGAGTGTTGAAATGGCAAGCGACAGGGAGGTTTGGGTCATGCTTGCGGATTGAGCAAAGGTGTTTGCAAAGCGGTCACCCAGTCTGCGTTTGATC
Source organism: Carcharodon carcharias (assembly GCF_017639515.1). NCBI lineage: Eukaryota > Metazoa > Chordata > Chondrichthyes > Lamniformes > Lamnidae > Carcharodon > Carcharodon carcharias. The sequence continues at coordinate 4,448,229 of NC_054474.1, forward strand.
TCTCCAATGTAGAGGAAACTACATTGGGAGCAGCGAATGCAGTAGACTAAATTGAAGGAGGTGCAAGTGAAATGCTGCTTCACTTGAAAAGAGTGTTTGGGCCCTTGGACGGTGAGGAGAGGGGTAGTAAAGGGGCAGGTGTTGCACCTTCTGAGGTTGCATGGGTAGGTACCGTGGGAGGGGATGAGGTGTTGGGGGTGATGGAGGAGTGGACCAGAGGGAACGTTCCCTATGGAATGCCGACAGGGGTGGTGAAGGGAAGATGAGTTTGGTGGTGACATCATGCTGGAGTTGGAGCAAATGGCAGAGGATGATCCTTTGAATGCAGAGGCTGGTGGGGTGAAAAGTGAGGACAAGGGGGACACAATCATGGTCCTGGAAGGGTGGGGAAGGGGTGAGGGCAGAGGCACAGGAGATGGGTCAGACACGGTTGAGGGTCCTGTCAGCCACAGTGGGTGGGAAACCTCGGTTAAGGAAGAAGGAAAACATGTCAGAAGCATCATTTTGGAAAGTGGCATCATCGGAACAGATGCAACGGAGGCGAAGGAACTGAGAGAATGGGATTGAGTCCTTATAGGAAGCGGGGTGTGAGGAGCTGTAGTCAAGGTAGCTGTGGGAGTTGGTAGGCTTGTAATGAATATTGGTGGACAGTCTATCACCAGAAATTGAGACTGAGAGGTCATGGAAGAGGAGGGAAGTGTTGGAGATAGATCATGTGAAGGTGATGGAGGGGTGGAAATTGGAAACAAAATTCATATATTTTTCCAGGCAAGAGCATGAAGTGGCACCGATACAGTTATCGATGTATTGAATAAAGAGTTGTGGAAGGGGGCCTGAGTGGGACTGGAACAAGGATGTTCCACATGCTGCATAAAGAGACAGGCATAACTGGGACCCATGTGGGTACCCATAGCCACACCTTTTATTTGGGGGAAGTGGGATAAGTTAAAAGAGAAATTGCTCAGTGAGATATCAAGTTCAGCCAGGTGGAGGAGAGTGGTGGTGGATAGGGATTGTTCAGGTCTCTGTTCAAGGAAGAAGCGGAGAGCCCTCAGACCATCCTGGTGGGGGTCGGAGGTGTAGAGAGATTGGACACTGATGGTGAAAAGGCTAAAGAGAAGTAGAAAGTGGTGGAATTTATACTGCTTAAGGGGAGGGGGTGTAGCAGGTAAAGTAGAATAGAATGTGAACAATAGGCGGGGATTAAGGCGAGATTGACAAAGATGTCATGGACACAAGGCAAAGGGAGTGTTAGTGGTTGTGGTAAGGGCTGAAGAAGGTGCTGATAGTGGTATAAAGGTAGGAATGCAGAATGTGTGAATGACAGAACAAGGCTCAGCACTCAGTGAAACAACAACATAGAAGAAGATGGCCCTTTTGGGGGTGGAGTTGGGGGTGTGGTTGGGGAAAAGTGATAGAAAAAGGGATAAATATATCCTTCTACTCCTTTCCCCCTCAGGTTTATCTAACTTTGCCTTAAATATATCTATTCCATTCACCTCAACCATTTGCTGTAGTAGCGAGTTCCACATTCACATCACTCTCTGTTTAAATAATTCCCTGTTGGATTTATTAGTTACTATCTTCTATTTATGAATTCCAGTTTAGAACTCCCCAGAAGTGGAAGCATTTTCACTACATCACTTTTATCAAACCATTTTATTTTCCAAAGGACCTCTATCAGGTCACCTCTCAGCCTTTTACTTTCTAGCATAAAGAGCCCATTTCATTCAGCCTTTCACAAAAAGTACTTCCTCTCAGTTCTGGGATCATCCTGGTGAATCTTATTTGCAGCTTTGCCAATGGATCGACAGCCTTTTAGAATATAGAGATCAGAGCTGTGTACGGTGCTCCAAGTGTGGTCTAACCATGGCTTGATCAACCAATAAAATTGGTCTGGATACTTTCAGAGTTCTGCAGAGCTTCCAAGATGGTGAACGGGGTCAAGATGTAGAAGCCCCACCTCCATTTTTGACAGATTCAATTTTTGCCAGTAGGGGAATGGGAGCAGGGTATGATTCATACATGAGGGAAACCCAAAATTAACAGAGCAATTTGAACTCAGTGCTGAGTTCAAACAGGTCCCATTTTGTCTGCTGGAAAGAACTTAACCTACATTATGGAAGTCATAAATTTATAGAGTAAATGTAAAGGCTTTTGAAAGATGGATTGGGTCTGCATAACTGTCATGATGTGAAGTTAATTAAATCCACAACCCTTTAAAAATTGAGAAAAAGACATGCTGCAAGTATCAGAGAATTTAAAAAAAACTGTTCTCGCAGTTTCAGTAGCTGTTTGTTGATATTTACTTAAAGCCTCTTTATGAATGCTTGGCGTTTTTCCAAAAGCTGTGATTATCTCAGCAGGGGTTTTCTGAGTTCGCAGTGTGATCGACAGCTCAAAGAGGCAATTAAGGAAATAACTGTCTTTGATGTTGTGTATGAAAGAAGTTTGTTTTTATAAGAGGTTAAACACTTGAGATTTTTAAAACAACTTTGGGCTGGGCTTTCATGAATGTATTCAGGAGTGCCTTCAAACTGCATTGGATTCATTTATTTTGTTGAATGTATCAATGATTTCTGAGCTAACACATAAAATAATGGCCTGTGTCAGACAGTTAGACACAGATCTTTACTACAGGGGCCAACCTGGTAACTTGGACTGAGGCTGGGGTTGTTCCTGCAGATTCCCACCAAAATTACAGTGGGAATCAGACTGAGTGGCTGTGGGTCTTTCTTAGGAGCTCGGTAATTTTAGCAAAAACACTGCAGGCCTGTGCAAAACAGACAGGTACCTGAGACAGTGGACAGAAGAATTTCATGCAAACTCATTCCTAATGTCACATCATCCACTTTCAAACCTAGTGTTTGAGACTGTCTCCAACAGTGGGCACACAGGTTAATGGGTAGCAGTCTCATTTCGGATCCAGAATTCGTGGCTTTAAATCCCACTCCAGAGACTCTAGCACAAAAAGTGATGCTGTAGTGGCACTTCACTCTCAGAGGTTCTATCCTTCAGATGGGATTTAAACCAGGGCCCTATTTGCTCTCTCAGGTGAACATGGAAGATCCCACGGTACTATTTTGAAGAAGAGCAAGAGACTTCTTCCTTTTGCTCTGGTCAATATTTATCCCTCAACTGATATCTCTTTAAAAAAGCAGTTTATCTGATCATTATCACATTGCTGTTTTTGGAACCTTGTTGTGTGCAAATTGATGTCTGTGTTTCCTAAATTACAACAGTGTCCACATGTCAAAAGTGCTTAATTCGTTGTGAGGTACTTTGAGACATCTTAGCCTTGCAAAAGATGCTAGATAAATGCAAGTCTTTGTTTTTCTCTTTTTAGCATTTGTTTTGCACTGACGGTATAAAATCTGAATCCAATGCGAAGCAAATTTTAAAAGACAGTTTCAGATTTTTCAACTAATATCAATTTAATATTAAATTTAATATTGGACTAATACTAATTTCTTTCAATATCAACAAAGATCCCCTGACACGTCACTAACATTAACATTAAAAAGAGGGAGTGATTGTCTGTTCATGTGCCCTTCAGGTTTCCATGATCAGAGAGTGATGCAGATCAGGGAGCATAACTCAGATCTCCTGTACTCTCTCTGTCATCATGAGACTCGAGTAGCTGCCATGAAATAATTCCCCAGTTAAGAGTCAGGAATATCTTCAGGATAGGAGGGAAAAGCATAAAAATAATATAAATTGTCACATTGTAAAGATGGTATATTTTAGAGATTCAGTGATCGATAAATGCTCATTTTATCAAACATTGGCCTGTTTACTACACTGTACCGCTATAAAGGTATCTAATGTAGTATGCTGGGAGCATGCCAGCCTTTCAGTAAGACTTCTGTTTTGAGAATGAACAAGTGCAGCTGACACATCACAAAGCAACGCAGTGGCACAGAAGATATACTGTGACAGCGAGTTAACAAGGTGAGTGTCCTGATATCCCATGTTTCAACATAAAGCATTCATTTTAAAATATACCACTTTTAACCTGTTCAGCCAACCTAAGTGATCTGTATCTATATTTCAGTGTCTAACTGTGTGCATAATCCCATTTAGACCAATCTCTTAACATCTCTGGCAATGTAATTCCTAAACAGCAGGGTGGAGGTGATTGGATTTCCGGTGGATTTGTTCATCGTTGGTGTGAGGATTAATATTTGTGCAATCACTTTATTTTCCCAGAGGCAAGAATTAGATCTAAAAGGTTTGGTGCAGGCAAACAGTTTTAAAATCAATGAGTCAGGAGTCAGGAAGTCATGGATTTAAGAAACTGAGCTAGTTTCCTTTCTCCCCTCGATGGAATTTGCAGGTGGCTGAATCACAATGATTGGGCGAGTTTTAATCCCAATAATAAACATTTCACATCAACCTGTCGAATGGAACAAATTTGAACTGCGATGGTATGAGTGATGCAGAAATTTATATGAATTTGCAGTGTGATGGTAAAGATTGGCATACCTAGCTTAAAACAATATTCATTTACCATATAATGCCTCAACCAGAGAATGTTTAGTATAGTATCAGGGTGTTCAGGACCAAAAGGGTTAATATGGGACTAGGGAAACAGTCCCGCCCACATGATAATGTAAACGATGTCACATGGCTAGTGGACATCTGAATGGAGAAAGCTCATGGCTTGGGCTGGAGAAGGCCACTGTCTTGTATATCTGCACATAGTTATGTTCTGCAATAAGTATTACTGTTCAGACTCTACGCCTCTGAGCCTTTCCCTTAGGCAACCACAACAACGTGCAACAGTGAATACTCTCCTGCAGGCGTAGTTGAGTGAATTAACATAGAAGCATTTTAAGAGGAAGCTAGATAAGCATGTGGGACAAAAATGATCAAAATGTTGTGCTGATCGGTTGCGTTGAAGTAATGCGGGCCTGTGAGGAGCAGAAATACCATTATCTAATTGGCTGAATTGTTTCTGTGCAGTAAATTCTAGGTAAATTATACTTTCTTAAATTTAATATGGTAATTAATATTACCAGCTGGGCAAAGTTTCATATTTCATGAAATGTAAATAGTGTCAGTATATATCCTCTATATATATATATCCTATGAAATGTAAATAGTGTCAGTATATATCCTATAATCTTTCCCCCTCAAATGCTGTTCTTTTTTATACAAAAAGGTAGAATCCATTCTTCCATGATCTATCAGTTCTTGTGATTATCCTGATGTATATTGAGCGAATTTAACAAAAGTCATTGAAAACAAACGCACTGTTAAGAGAATTGCTATAATTATATTGCTGCTTTTGAAGAAGTGTTAAGTTAATCCACACCCTTGGCAGTCATTTTACTGAATTTCAAAAAGAATGCATTCTGAATTTTATTTATTTTTATAAAGGCTCAGGATCCAAAGTCTGCAATACTGGTTCTGACTTTTTCAAAAACACTCAGTAAAATTTGAATGCAATTCCATAATAATTTTTTAACAGGTCATGTGGTTAACCAAACTTCAATGAAAAATGTCACGTTAAATTAACATTTATTGCGATTTTAAAGTTTAATGCAATAAATACCCTTGAACAAAGATGCATTCCATAATTAATATTTAACCTGATACTACCACAGAATGGTCCGCGACAGCAGGCAGTTACTATCTCATCTGCTCAAGGCAACAGTTCATCACTCATCCTGCTGGATGATGCAAACTAGATTGGGAGGGGGATGGGAACCTAAGACGCAGCTCAGATTCGAAGAAAGCAAAACTGGTAAAAGGGAAGTAGAAAAGTAGAAAGCAGAAATAGAAGATAAACAAAGCACAAGCAAGTATCAGATAGAATCAGAATAGAGAAGAAAGTTAAAAAGCAGAGTTGAAGGCACTCTATCTGAATGCACGTAGTGTTTGCAAAAAGGCTGATGATTCGAACATACAAATTGAGGTTAAATGGGTATGATTTAATTCCCATTATGGAGATGTGGCTACATGATGCTCAAGATTGAGAACTAAATATCCAAGGAAATTCGGCATTTAGAAGGGGTAGGCAAAAAGGAAAAGGCGATGTGGTATCACTCTTAATAAGGGACAAGATCAGTACATTGGTAAGAAAGGATCTTAGGTCAAAGGATCAAGATGTAGAGTCAATTTGGGTGGGGCTACGAAACAGCAAGGGGCAGAAAAAAATTTGTGGAAGTTATTTATAGGCCACCAAACTGCAGTGATTATGTTGGGCATGCTATAAATCAGGAAATTAGAGCTGGATGTAACATGGGTAAAACAGTAATAATGGGCGACTTCAATATACACAGACTGGATTAACCAAATCAGCACTAATGCTGTGGAGGATGAATTCCTGAAGTGTGTATGAGATGGGTTTCTGGAGCAGTCCATTGAGGAGCCAAATAGGGATCAGCCTATTTTGGATTTAGTGTTGTATAATGCGAAAGGGCTAATTAATAACCTTGGTGTAAAGGAGCCTTTGGGAAATAATGGCCATGATATGATAGAAATTTGCATTAAATTTGAATGTGATATTGTTCATTTTGAAGCTAAGATCTTGAATCTGAAGAAAGGGAATTGTGAAGATATGAGGGACAAGTTGGCTATGGTAGATTGAGAAAATACACAAAAAGATTTGATGGTAGACAGGCAGTGGCTAGTATTTAAAGAAATACTACATGGTCCACAACTGAAATACATTCATCTAAGGCACAAACATGCAAAGGAAAAGGTAAATCAATTGGGGTTAACGAAAGAAGTGAAAGGTTGCATTAAAGGAACTGGCTCATAAGGGCGCCTGAAACAGTGGTAAGCCAGTAAGTCTGAGAGCAATATAGAAATCAGCAAAGGAGGGTCAAGAAACTGATTAAAAAAGGGAAAAGAGAATATGAATGCAAAATAGTGAGAAACATAAAGGCTGACTGTAAAAGCTTCTTTAGGTATATGAAAAGGAAAAGATTAGCAAGGGCAAATGTAGGCCCATTACAGGTCGGGACAGGAGAATTTATGGTGGAAAACAGGAAAATGGTGGAGAACCTAAACAGTTACTTTGCATCTGTTTTCATGGAAGAAGATACAGAAAATCCCCCAGGCATACAAGGGACATGTGAAACTGAGGAATAAAAGAAATTAGTATTAGTAAAGAGGTAGTACTTGAAAAGTTAACTGGATTGAAGGTTGATTAATCCCCTGGATCAGATGAGCTTCATCCCAGAGTGTTGAAGGAGGTGGCTGGATAGATAGTGGGTGCATTGTTGGTTATCTTTCCAAATTCTATAGATTCAGGAAAGATTCCTGTGGACTGCAAAGTAGCAAACGGAACCCCATTACTTAAGAAGGGGGGAAGAGGGAGAACGGAGAACAATAGACGTGTTGGTTTGACATCAGTAGCTGGGAAAATGTTAGAATCTATTATAAAGAATGTGATAACTGGACATTTAGAAAATAGTAGTAAAATTGGGCAGAGTAAAGATGGATTTATGAAAGGAAAATCATGTTTGACAAACTTGTTGGAAGGTTCTTGAGGATGTTACTTGTAGCACAGATGAAGGAGAACCAATAGATGTGTTGTATTTTGATTTTCAGAAGGATTTTAAAAAAATCTTTCATGGGATGTGGGCATCACTGGCAAGGCCAGCATTTGTTGCCCATCTCTAATTGTCCTTGCTAGATCATTTCAGAGGGCAGGTAAGAGCCAACCACATTGCTTTGGGTCTAGGGAGTTACATGGCCAGACTAGGTGAGTACAACATATTTTGTTCCCTGAAGTACATCAGTGAACCAATTGATAGTTTCATGGTCACCATTACTAAGACTAACTTTCAATTCCAGATGTAGTAACTGAACTGAAATTCCTCCAGCTGTTGTGGTGGGATTTGAATCCATGCCCCTAGAGCATTAACCTGACCCTACAGAGTTACTAGTCCCATGACATGACCACTACACCACCATCTCCCCATCAGCATTGTGGATGTATTTACACTGTAGGGACTGCAGTGGTATAAGAAGGCAGATCACTGCCACCTTCTCAAGGGCAATTAGGGATAAGGTCCCACACAGGAGGTTAGTAAATAAAATTAGAGCACATGGGATTAGGGGAAATATACTAGTATAGATTGAGAATTGGTTAACAGATAGGAAGCAGAGAGTAGGGATAAACAGGTCATTCTCAGGATTGCAGGCTGTTACTAGTGGGGTACCACAAGGATCAGTGCTGGGCCCATAGCTGTTCACAATCTATATAAATGATTTGGATGTGGGGACCAAATGTAATATTTCCAAATTTGCTGATAACACACCAAACTGGGTTGGAACGTAAGGGAGGCTTCGAGAGGACTTGGACAGGCTGAGTGACTGGGCTCGAACATGGAAGATGGAATAGAATGTGAATAAGTGTGAACTTGGTAGAACAAACAAAAAGGCAGTGTATTTCTTAAATGGTGAGAGGTTGAGAAGTGCAGGTGTCCAAATGGACCTGGGTGTCCTTGTTCATGGGCCTGTTATGGCACAGCTGATGGTAAATTCTGAGCTGCTCAAATCCCAAAGGGAAACTTGAAACAACTGTCACAACTGTTTTGCCATTTGTATAAACTTTGAGATGTGTACCTTGAATTCAGTAGTAATAAGACCACCAAGTCTTATAGGTTTCTTACAAAACAAAATTCAACCTTGATTAATGGAAGAAAGTAGTTTAAGCACACACAAATTATTACTAAGATAACTTTTATATTCCCTAGTTAATCTAACCCCCAGTTACAATTTTGTTAAGACAATAGTAAGACACATAGATTTTAAAAGACCCAAGCAAAGAAACATGATACCCTGAACATTCGAATTCAAAGTGAGTTTTCTTAACTTTAATTCTTTGTAGACAGCAGCCTAAGGTTTAAATGCTGGAGCCTTTTAACACTTGTTTTAGATCTTAGAATTCCTATCCTTACACATGGCTTTCTCTCCTTTATACGTATTTTCCCCTTTGAATGCAAATTCTCATTGTTTCACTATGTCTTTGGACTTTACCTCTCTAATAATAATCTCTCATAGTACCAATTTTACTAGTAACCTTTGGGAAAAATAAACACAGTGAAACATTTCACCCCCTCCTTTGAATTCAAACTAGCCTGGTTTATTTAAAATGCAAATATTCCCTTTACCTCTTACATTCTAAAACTTCCCCATGTTTACCTACTTGACATTTAAAACCTAGCTTATCTTCTGACATCAAAACCTTCAGGCCAGCTGCCTTTAATTCAATTAAGTCTCACACACACGCACACACACACACACACACGGACACATGCATATACATACGCACACGCACAGACCCATAGACACTAATCCCACTATTATTCTACTTTGCAATAAATTTCAATAACATTATGAAAATTATTATATCTTCCTGACAAGTTAGCAGGCAGGTGCAGCCAGCAATTAGGAAGGCAAATGGTATGTTGGCCTTCATTATGAGGGGATTTGAGTACAGGAGTAAGGAAGTCTTGCTGCAATTATATTGAGCCTTGGTGAGACCTCACCTGCAGTATTGTGCACAGTTTTGATCCCCTTATCCAAGGAGGGATATACTTGCCATGGAGGGAGTGCAATGAAGTTTCACCAGATTAAACCTTGGATTGGTGGGGTTGTCTTATGAGGAGAGATTGGGGAGACTGAGTTTCAAAGAATGAAGAGTGACCTCACTGAAACTTATTAAATTCTTACAGAGCTCAATCCTTAAGCATGTTCAAGACAGAAATCAATAAAATTCAGGAGACCAATGGCATCAAAGGATATGGGGATAGTGCAGGAATGTGGCATTGAAGTGGATGATCACCCATGATCTAATTGAATGAGTAGCAGGCTCGATGGGCCAAATGGCCTATTCCTGTTCCCATGTTCTTATGGAAGAGGAAGTGCTGAGATTGGAGCTAACAATTCACCTCCATTCCTTTTCTTTTAATTCATTCACAGGATGTGAGTGTCACTGACAGCATTTATTGCTCATTCCTAATTGCCCTTGAGAAGCTGGTGGTGAGCTGCCTCCTTGAACTGCAGCAGTCCACATGGTGTAAGAACATCCACAGCGCTGATGGAAAGGGTGTCCCAGGATTTTGACCCAACAACAGTGAAGGAAAGGTGATGTAGTTCCATTGTGTTCCTTCAGCAGATTACTACTTTACTTTTTTATGTGTTCATTCCACAGGTATTTTGCTGAATATGGGGATTGAGCTTCTATTCTTACCTGGGGATATATTTGTTCTTAGTTGATGTCATAGGGCTCTTTGTAGCCAAATTTAACAAACAGTAAAACAGAAAAATTTAATTACATCAAAGACCATTTTGTGTCACCACTTGATCCACTGGACTATTTAATAACATCAATCATTAATACAGGTATTTCTATTGTTGTGATAGAAGATCACAGAGACCTTGGTGTGATGCAGGGAGGATGTTTCCCCTGGTTGGGTAGTCTAGAACCAGGGGCCACAGTCTCAGGATACGGGGCAGGACCTTTAGGACTGATTTGAGGAAACATTTCTTCACTCAGAGGGTGGTCAACCTGTGGAATTCTCTACTACAGAAGGTTGTGGAGGCCGGGTCACTGAGTTTATTCAGGAAAGAAATTGATGATTTTTTGGATTTTAAAGGCATCAACAGGTATGGAGAGAAAGCGGGAATATGGCGTTTAGATGGAGGATCAGCCATGATCATATGGAATGGCAGAGCAGGCTCGAAGGGCTGAATGGCCTACTCCTGCTCCCAGTTTCTATGTTTCTACATCCATAGATTCCTGAAGATAGCAGGGCAGGTAAATAAGGTGGTTAAGAAGGCTTATGGGATACTTGCCTTTATTAGCCGAGACGTAGAATACCAAGATGAAGTTTATGCTGGAACTGTATAAAAGGCTGGCTCAGCTGCAGCTGGAGTCCTGTGTGCAGCTCTGGTCACCACATTATAGGAAGGATGTGATTGTACTGGAGAAGGTGCAGCAGAGATTTACCGGGATGTTGCCTGGGCTGGAGGGCCTGAGCTGTGAGGAAAGATTGGATAGGCTGGGGTTGTTTTCCTTGGACCATTGAAGGTTGAGAGTTGACCTGATAGAGGTGTATAAGATTATGAGGGGAATAGATAGGGTGGATACAAAGGCACATGTTCCATTAGTAGAAGGGTCAATATCAAGGGGCACAGATTTAGAAGTTAGAAGGCTAAGAGGAGAAATCTTTTTCACCCAGAGGGTGGTAGGAGTCTGGAACTCACTGCCTGAAAGGGTGGGTGAGTCCGGAACTCTCGTAACATTTAAGAAGTATTTAGATATTCACTTGCATTGCCATAGCCTCCAGGGCTATGGGCCAAGTGCTGGAAAATGGGACTAGTGTAGTCAGATTTTTGTTGACCGGTGCAGACACGATGGGCCGAATGGCCCCATTCTGTGCTGTAGATGTCTATGACTCTAAATTTGGGCACATGTTTCTAGTCACTGGCTTTTTTCTGCATATGAATGGTGTTCTTATACTGCAGTTTGGGTCTCAATAGAATGGAACATATTCTGGAGGTCATTGAAAGTGTCAGCAGTGACTCAGCGGGTAGTACTCTCACTACTGTGAGCTCAAGGACTACTCCAGAGACTTGAGCACCAAGTCTAGGCTGACACTGTAGTGTTGCACTGTCAGTGGTGCTACATTTCAGATGAGACATTAAATCAAAGCCCTGTCTGCCTTCTCTGATACCTGGTAAAAGGTGTCACATCACTACTTCCTACAAGAGCAGGAAAGCTCTGGCAAATATTTTTCCCTCAACCAACATCACTAAAATGGATGATTTAGCCATCATCACAGTGCTGTTTGTCAGATCTTGCTGTGCACAAATAAGCTGCTGTGTTTCCTATTGTACAACAGTGGCTGCGCTTCAAAAGTGTGTATCTGTGAGGCGTTCAGGGTGTCCTTGCATTGCAAAAGGTGTCATATTAATAATTGTTCTTTATCTTTTTCCATTGTAGCATTTCTTGCTGATCTAAAAATGCAGACAGTTTGACAGCCGTGCTATACCTGTAGCTGTTCCTGTCTATTTCATATTTCACTTTACCCCATTTTATGATGTGTCAATTCCTACTCAGAGAGTTCTGTAAAGCTCCTTCTTTGTTGTATGTTCTCAGCACAAAGTACAGACACGGTTTATTAAATTAATGGTTAGAGAGAAAAAAATCCTGTGTGTCTGGCAACCAAGTGTAACAGTAAGAGGTTGTCAAACCTTAAATTTAAATAACTGCTGACTGCATGCTACAAGTACGTCAGTGTAAAGAGTAACAATACACTATCAAGATGAAGAAGCATTCTTGATAAACTATGCCTTTGTGGACAATAGAAATAAGATAAAAGAAATCCACTTTGCACATGAAATTGCTTTGATACAATTGGCAGTACAAAGGTACTGAACTATATTTATATTATTTAAGGTCTGCAGTCTGACACACATGTATAATAGGAAACTTAGAGATCACCCTGTCACCTCAATTTAAATATTTATATGAGAAAAGCCCATTCCAACATGTCAACCTGGAAGTTCCCCTCCAAGCCACACACCAATCTGACTTGGAAATATATCACCGTTTATTCACTGTTGATGGGTCAAAATCCTGGAACTCTCTTCCTAACAGCACTGTGGGTGTACCTACACCACATGGACTGCAGTGGTTCAAGAAGGCAGCTCACCAGCACCTTCTCAAGGGCAATTAGAGATGGGCAATAAATGCTGGACCACACCCCATGAACAAATTTAAATAACATTTTAAGAATGCAAATTACTGTTGAACCAATTGCATCACTCAAAATGGTTCATGTAAACAAAGGCATTCAATATTATTTAGCCCCCCACCCAAACCTCCCCACCCCCCACCACACACACACCTTAAACTAACTTATATTTCACCCCTTTCTTGGACTCACTCAAGTTCTGTCGAAGGGTCATGAGGACTCGAAACGTCAACTCTTTTCTTCTCCGCCGATGCTGCCAGACCTGATGAGTTTTTCCAGGTAATTCTGGTTTTGTTTTCAATATTATTTTGCTCAGTAACTGGAATCTTTACAGAGCAAAGATTGAAAGAAAATGTCTTAAAAATCAAAAATGTAAGATTTCACAGTAACATGATCGCACATACTGACTGAACTGTTTTTGTGTATTTCCTTCCTTAAAGTTTTAAGCCAGGAAATTTGGCTGCCTATCTCCATTGGTGCTGGTGCTATTGAAGTTTGAGACCAATTCTGGCCACTTGTCCTGCAGCCCGTATAACATGCTATGACTGTGACAGCATTTGCATGGGCAGGTTGTACCTGCATAAAAAACATTCAGAGCGGGCAATTCATGACATCAGTGCTGCTTTGGAAGCTGAACTGCCATTTTGATCCTTGAAGGTCTTTTTAAGATCCCCTCCTAAATATTCACAATTGAACATGTGTTCAGCTGCACAAGGAACTAGCACCACTCACCCTCTCACCCACTTCCCCCTCCACTGGCACTATTTAAAAGACTTAATATGGACCACCAGGACTCATGCTTTTGAATTTCTTTTGTTGCTGTGCAGCTAGTGGAAGGACTGTTTTTTTTAGTGTTGTTGGAGGAGGTGAGGTGTGAGTAGCAGCCCTGGACATCCAGGCAGTGTTTGACAAAGGTTGACTCAAGGAGCTACAGCAAAATTGAAGTAAATGGGACTCAGGGGGAAACTCTCCACTGGTTGGAGTCATTCCTAGTACAAGGGAAGATGGTTGTGGTTGTTGGAGGTCACTTTTCTTTGCTGCAGGACATCACTGCAAAGGTTCCTCAGGGTCCTGTCAAAGGCTCAACCGTCTTCAATTGCTTCATCAATGTCCTTCCCTCCATCATAAGGTCAGAAGTGGGGATGTTCGGTGATGATTGCACAATGTTCAGCACCATTCGTGACTCCTCAGATACTGAAGCAGTCCATGTCCACATTCAGAAAGGAATATTCATGTCACAAAAGTGCCAGGCAAGGACCATCTCCAACAAGGAAGTATCTAAACAATCATCCTTTGGTATTCAACAGCATTACCATTATTGAATTCCCACCATCAACACTGTGGGGATCACCACTGACCAGAAACTTAACCAGATTGTCCAATTAAATACTATAGCTACAAATACAGGTCAGAGGCTGGAAGTTCAATGAGTAACTCACCTTCTGATTCCCCAAAGCCTACTCACCATCGACAAGCACATATCAGCAGTGTGATGGAATACTCTCCAATCGCAAGGATGAGTGCAGCTCCCACAACACTCAAGGAGCTCGACACCATCCAGGACAAAGGAGACCATTTGATCAGCACCTTAAACATTCACTCCCTCCACCAGCCATTACACATTGGCAGCAGCATTGCTGGGCTGAACATCAGTCTGACAAATGAAGAAGCTGGAACCAGTCTCTCTTTGACATAGGTTTATTCATAAAGCCCAGTATAACATAAATGCAGGCTACTCCTCCCTTCCACACAGTTTGCCCCACATAGGTGGAAACTGTTTTTTATGTATATACCCTAAACTTTCCCAAAATAATATCAGCTGCTCTTAATCACAACATGCACTCAGTTGTCACAGCATTTATAACATGAACAGCAGTGTGCACCCTTGACAAGTTGCAGCTACTGTGACTTGCCAAATCTCCTTCAGCAACACCTCCCATACCCATAGCATCTACCACCTTCCTGTTGCTTGCCATTTTAATTCACCACCCTAATCTTTCTGTCCTCGGCCTGTTGCACTGTTCCAGTGAAGCCCAGGGCAAGCTTGAGGAATAGCATCTCACATTCCAATTAGGCACTTTACAGCCTTCAGGGCTCAACAATGAGTTCAACAACTTCAGAGCATGAACTCTGTCCTACGTGCTAGGTGCCAGTCTGTAACTTGTTTTCGTGTTTTTGTTTCAGGCAGAGCTGTTCATTATTTTGCCATTAACACTCAATCTTGTAAGAAATCAGGGCCTTTAATAAACTGGTATTTTCTACGTAGTATGAACCATTATGAGATTAACTAAGCAATATTGATTCTCTCTCTGGAAAGGCAATTTCTAAACAGGCAACAATTCTGAACAATCCCTGGAAATGTCAGAGTCACTTGGTTCAGGCTCCCAGGCTGACATTCCTAAATAGGGAGGATCGCATCCTGTGAACCCTCTTATCTATGTAAGTTTTTGGAAAGGCCATGACCCTCAGCATGGCATAAACTTTAAAGCTAACCACGGGCAGGGTGACAAACAGGGCTGGGGTGGCTGACATTTTAGGTACCTGCCCTGTATCCATTGGTCAGAAGGGTTTAAACAGGTGATTGACATTGGGTAAGCTACCAGCCTCCAGAGAAGGGGTACATTCACAAGTGGTCGTGGACAGTGGGCAGTGCTGATGAGGTGGTAGTGTTCGTCAGGCAGCCGGCTTCTTCAGATGGAAGAGGAAGAAGAGGAGGAGGAGGAAAATCAAGGGAAGAGATCCCAGCACTTTGACTAGCGAGCAGAATACTGATATCACCAGCTACTGAGATCAACACACTCTGTTTCAACCATCTGTCCATCCTCTGGGATCATAAACCACTCTCAACTGTTACAAGTCATATATTTTTTCTGTCTAATTAGTTAATGCATCATATCTAAACTGTTATTTCTTAATAAACTATCTTAAAATTACTTGCAGATAGTTGACTGCCTATCTTAGGTATATGTGACCCCTGAGTCCAAAATCTTACACTCTGGACCAATGCTTTGTTTCTTTACTATGACCATTACCACTCCCTTTGCCTTTTGACCCATTGCATCTTTGTTATTTAATCACTCCTGCCCTCTAACCTATCCAAGACTTTCCCTTTTGTTCTCCGCCCCTCCCTCTCTTTCACCAGCATAATACCCATCAAATTTATATCTCTGTTCAGTTCTGAAGAAGAATCATATTCAACTCAAAACATTAACTTTGTTTCCCTCTGCAGATGCAACCAGACCTGTAGAGTATTTCCAGCATTTTTATCTCTGCTACTATCTTGCATAATACCTTGTTCTTATAAAACCTCTGACTTATCATGAGAAATACCACTGGAGGTCAATTGGTAGTATAATAAAACAAAAATTGTCAGCTTTCCGTAACATCACACCCCATTGAAAATTTTAAATATATTCCATGATTGTGCATTAATCCTGGCAAACACAGCAGCAATCCTGAATGACTAGCATTCCCCAAATGGTCAATGTGATGCATGACCAACTCAACCCCTTTGGTGATACTGGTTGAGGGATTGACGTTGGTCAGGTACCCACAGAATTTTCTACTCTTCCTTAAACAGTGCTTTAGATCATCAACATTCCAACTGAAAAAATGGAAAGACTTGTGTTTATATAGTGCATCTCACAATGACAGGGCATTTCAAAGCACTTTACAGTCAATGAAATACTCTGCTGAAGTACAGTCACCATGGCAATGTAAGAAACATGACAGTCAGTTTGTATATAGCAAGCTCCCACAAACAGAAATGTGATAATGACCAGATAATCTGTTTTATTGATGCTGACTGAGGAATACATATTATGCAGGACATTGGGGAAAACTCCCTGTTCGTTGAAATTATGCCATGGGATCCTTTATGTCCACTAAGAATACAAACAGGGTTTGGCTTAATGTCTCATCTAAAAGGGGACACTTCTGACAGTACAGCATTCCCTTAGTAATGCACTGGAGTGTCAACCTAGGTTTTTGTGCTTAGCTCTCTGGAGTTGGAAGAGACTGATGACATTTCAGACTAAACTCTCTTCAAAGGGCGCTTTCAATAATGGAGTCATCCCCTGAAGTGTAAAATTACTCTATAACCTCAAATCCCTGCTGTAGGGTTGGAATATACAATCTTCTTACCCAGAGGGCAATCAACTGAGCCTTGGAAAATAATTATTAGGCCAATTAATATGCTCAGGGTGGAATTTTCATCCCCAATGGTGTCGGAAATCATGGCCGGCGTGAGCGGACAGTTTGGCATGAAAGCCAAAACTCAGGCCTTTCCAAATGCTACACATCACAGGAAAGTTACTTGAATACATCTGCATTGAATTATAAGCCCTGCTTGGCGGCATCATTCCCCTCGCAGTGGATCATCCGGGCACATCAGCGTACAATCACGCCGACGTGTCTCATAACTGTGCCTAAGCACCATGCATTTGACAAGCTACACTTCACTCGGGACTTCAAGGTTTGTTTGCCTGCCTTGCTTCAGGCAGCACTCGCGATCATCAGTGTGTCAGGCTTCACGGACAGCAACACATCACTTTTAAGGGGACTCACGGGCAGGTCTCAACTACCAGATCAGCCATAAGACAGGGGCAGCTTTTCAATTGCTGCAGGACTAGGACTTGTTTGGGGAAGGGGGATAAGTGGCCTCAGGCAAGGGAAGAGGCTGCAGGGTGACGGCTATACTGGAGAAGAGGGGTATCCCAGGGTGTGTGGGGAGGGGACACGTGTTGATCTGTGCAAGTGGCCTCAAGATGGTGGAGGGCTGAGGAGGCAGTCTCCAGAGGAGATGAGGCCAGGTGTAGATGTGAGGGTGTGTGTGAGAGAGTGAGTGGTGATGTCCCTTGAGCTGGCAGTGAGTGAGATGCCAGTGAGTGTGTGATGGCCTTGTGAGTGTGTGTGTTTAGAGTGATGAGATGGTTGCCTTACCCAGGTGGCATGGATGAGATCATTCATCCCCTTTCTGCACTGGATGGGTGACCTCTTGTGTGCAGCATTGGCACTGACCACCACTGTCACTGCCTCCCAAGCCAGAGTGGTGAGACTGATGAGCCTCCTGCAGCCACAGCTGGCGGTAGAGGACATGGCAGTGGGGCCTCCATGGGGTCCAGAAGGTGTCTCAGGGATACATCACTGAATAGGGGAGCTGCACCTTTCTTAGCTTTTGGAGCCATGTCTTCATCGCTGCCCTCCTGGGCTGCAAGCATCGGGAAGACTGCGCGTGGCTGTAGTTTAAATTATGGCGCACTGTGTGAGGAAGTGGAGAGGTAATGGTATGGTAGGAAAATTGGAGGCCGCTCCCCAGCGAGATGGCGTGTTTTCTGTGGCTGCATAATTAATGAGGTGGGAATGGGATGATACAGCATGAAAATCCGGATAAAGCAACATTTGCCCAGACTGCTACCTCACTTTGTGCAAATCTGGGACCATTCCGCCCTGAGTTTAGATTCTGAAATATGTAATTTTTGCTCTAATTAATGTTTAACATTACATTAAAACAAATGAGCAATTTTCTTGCTGATTTGCTGGTGGCTGTGCCTTATACAAAGGTATAATTGTCAGCTATGGCTCGATTGTGGATGAATCTACTCAGGATCGCAAGGTCCTGCCTTCATGTGAGTGAACAGACCAATTTCTCAACCCAGAGAGGTGGTAGGAACCGGAGTGCAGGATTTACTTCCTTTTCTTTCCCTCTCTGCCTCATCATTAAGATGTTGTAACTCAAAGCCTGATGTAGCTTAATGGACAGGTTGTCCACAATTTGAACTATTGGTAGTGAACCCCTGCCAGCCATTAATGTCAAGGAGAGATTCCAAGTGTCTTTGAAGTGGTTTCTTTGTCCTCTCCTGGAACATTGGCCATTTGAGGGTTGGGGAAACAAGACCTGGTGGGGGAGATGGTTTTCAGCTATCCGGGCAGTGTCCAGCCAATCAAAGCTGATTTTGCAGGAATTTTACCTGAGGGCTTGTGGCGCTGGCTTCAAGAAGGACGTGGGTATTTGTTTGACAGTCTTCCCATTGAATCTGGGGGACGCAGCGGAGAAGTTGCTGGCTGAGTTTCTCTGGCGCTCTTATGTGTCACTGATACACTGTCCAGGTCTCACTGCAGGACAGGAGTGTGGTGGTGACAGCTGCCCTATACAGTAGGAATTTGTTGGCCTGCGGAGGTCTTTGATGTAAAACACACCATGCCGTAATTTGTAGAAGGTGGAGTTGGCGCAGCTGATCCGGTGATAAATCTCCTTGTGAATGGTGGCCTATTGAGAGAGGTGGCTGCTGAGGTAATTCAAGTGGTCAACATATTCCAGAGCCTCCCTTTCAATATGTGTGAGACGTGGAATATTTGGCTGACCAGGTGTGGGCGATCTATGAGTTTTGTTTTGGCAACATTCGATGACACGTCGAGTCTCTTGAATGCAGAATTGAAGAGATCGAGGGCAGAATTTTGCTCTTGATGGGTGGGCGGTCCCCACCGGCTCGGTGCCGGGCGGGCAGTTGATCGCCACTGCCGAAATGGGCCCCGCTGCCATTTTGAGCGGGTGAGCCTCCTGACGGGAAGCGCTATGGGCATCCTGTGCAGGGGGGGTAGGGATTCCCCAACTGTCAGAGTGTGCTCTTTCACGCATGTGCACAAAAGAGCGCACATCTCCCTGAGGCTAAGTGCTGCCTCAGGGAGATGACTGACAGTTTCTGAAAGTTGAAAAATAGAAAAATAAAAAAATTATTACCATGTGCCCCTCATGTGACAGTGTCACACAAGATGGGACATGTTAATAAATATCACATAAACTTTATTAATTTTTTTTAAAACAGACATGAAACTTCATCCTGCCGGTGGAAGAGGTTTCATGTTTTTTCAGAAGCCCCCTGGGGCTTCTGGGCTGCCCGCCAGCCTTAAGGTTGGACGGGCAGGACCTTTAATTGGGTTAGTTTTCCTGTCAATGGCTTCAATTGGCCATTGACAGGTCAGCGGGCGGACAGCTGATTTCGCTGTCCACCCACCTTCCTGAATATTTAAATGGGTTGGGGTGACGTCGGGGATTTCCCCCAATGTCATCCCGCGTCATTTTCCCATCGGCAAGCGGGCCCTAAGAGTGGCTTGCAAATCTGGCAGAGTGGGCAATGACCCTGTAGATATCCACAAACTGTAGGTCATGAATATCTATGGAGGTCAGTTCAGTTTTGGCACAGAGGCAACTGAGGTTAAAGAGTTTTCCATCTAGGAGGTATTTAATACTGACACCAGAGTGCAGTTGATCTTTGATCAGGTTAATAGTTGTTGTCAGGTAAATTGTTAATAGAATGGGGGCTATGACTTGCTTGATACCTGTCCAGATTTTGAAAAGTCCGTTTCAGGTCTCCCACTCAACACAGTCTAAGCCATATCATCATGAAGCAGTTGGAGGATTGTGATGATATTTCTTGGGTATGCGAATCTTTGGAGCACAATCCACAGAGCGTTGCGATTTACTGAGTCAAATGCCAGGTCGATTATCGCAATGAAAAGTTCCTGATGTTGTTTTCAACATTTTTCTTGGATTTATTTGGCAACAAAGACCAGGTCAGAGTTTCCCCTGGAAGGTCTGAAGTTACACTGTGTCTCCACGAGGGAAGTAAGCGATTCCAGAGAATGTGTGTCGGGATTATCCCTACTATGGGCAAGAGTGAAATACCTTGATAGTTTCCAGTGCATGATTCATTTTCCTACTTGAAGATAATTATAATTGTCACAATTATAGGGGGGGAGTGGATTCTTTTTTCTCCCAAATCAAATGGAATCTTGATGTGAGCAAATGTTCTCCAGCTTTGAAGATCTCAGCTTCAATACCACCTGGGCCACAGGCTTTGTTGTTTTTCATCTGTTTGATTGCTTGTTTCAGCTCTCTTATTGCTGGTGAATCACCCATGGAGTCTAGCACAGGGTGCTATGGGATAGCTTGGAGAGTATCAGCTGCCACTGTGGATTCACAGTTGAGGAGTTATTAAAAATGCTCTTTCCAGCATTGATGAACAGTATTGTCATCCCTCACAAGAGAAACACCAACCTGTGAGTGAAGGTGATTTTGTCCATTTGACCTTGGCCCATAGATGGTCCTGGTGACTTCAAAAAAGCCATGTGTGTCTGACAGTCAGCATATTTCTGGATCTCTCAGGCTTTCTCTTCCATTCCTTATCTTCCAGGTATGTCTTTGGGTGTTAGCCATGAATTATTGGAAAGCTGACTTCTTAAATTTCAACCTTGTGTTGTTCTGCCAGGCAATGAAGACCGCTCAATTTTGTTCCATCGAATCAGTCTGGTGACAGCAATGCTCAAACCCAGTGGTCTGGACACAGGAGTGTATGCAGCTGACTTTATTTGATCGCACTGGTCTGAAATTGAGTTGGATACGTGAAGATTTTCCAGATTTGTCGTGAGCTGCAGTTTATAATTCCTCCCTTGGGCTGGGCCGCTTTAGGGCTGAGACATTGACCTTCTTCCTCTTGAAATCTGGGTCTTGCGATGTCTTGGTGCTGGGCGTATGTTCATTATTGATTGGACAAGTCTATGATCTGTCCAACAGGCATCAGCCCCTACGTGGATCAAGAGACACAAATATCTTTTAGATCTTTGACTCAGTGACATCATCAGGAGGTGCTAATGCTTTGACCTAGGTTGCCTGCAAGTGGTTTTGTAATTGCCCTTCTGGTTGAAAAGAGTTTTTGTTATAATGAGGATGTGCTGAGCACACTTCGTCAGCAGGAACCATTTGCATTGGCTTTTCCCAACATGTTTTTCCCAATGTTTCCTCTCTAGACATCGGAGTCATGGCCAACCTGGGCATTAAAGTCCCCTAGAAGGATGAACTTCTCTTCCTTTGAGATGGCAGTGAGGACTTTATCAAAGTCAGAATAGAACTTTTCCTTCACATCATCATCGGAGTCAAGGGTCAGGACATAAGCACTGATGAAGGTGGTGTATTAATTACAGCTGAGCTGTAGGTGAAGTGTCACGATTCTTTCATTTATACAATTGAGTTCTGGCAGTGTATCCAAGATCCAATTCCTGAACAGCAAAACCAACCCCAGGGACATGAGTGTTGCTGTCAGCCTTTCCTTTTCTGGGAGATGCGTATCCTCCTGCTTGTCCCTTCAGCAACCCTTCCCCGGGAAAACAGGTTTGACCGAGAGCGGTGATGTCAATTTGGAATCTTGTTCACATGATACGATTACAGATCTTCTTTCTGGACGATCACTCTTGCTATTAACCATGGGTGCTCTAACATTCCAAGTTGCAAAGTTCAGTTTTCTTTCGTTGACGACAAAGATGGAGATCCCTCAGGGTGTGGTTCCTCAGCCAGGAGAAAGTGGGACAGTCTATTTTTAGGGCACCTTTTCTAGCCCCCTCCTCATTTGGGGTGAGCAGAGGGTACCCTGAAGAGGACTGTTCAGTCACAGATGCTGCTGCCCAAAGACACCTCTGTCCCCATGCAGGTGTCTGACAATCTCCATGCATCTGTCCCTTGTGTACAGATTCTTGAACTCCCAAGTTCACAGCCCTGTCCACCTCATCAATTCTCTATCACCACAGAACTTGGCATATGGACGTTGGTAGAAGCCCATGTGTGACTTTGTTTGATATGGGGATCTTGGGGAACCATCTTGGTCCACAAGATCTTGATTAGCTGGTGATCAGATTTCGGAGAGATCTTCCTCCTTTGCAAACGGTGAGGTGCAGTCTCCTTCACCCATTTTGCCATTGAGGACCAAGCTATACCCAACAAGGAAAGTCTTCAATCTCATCCCTGGTGCAGAGTTAACAGAGGGAAGTGGAAGTGGAACACAAAAATTGTCTTCTGTGTCCTGAGTTAAACAGGGAAAAAGGAACCAGTGTTTTCATTCCTAATCATCATAGAAAACATCTCTGAGGATTATGTGAGGTCCAGCATCACCTCAACTTTAAAATTTTCAGCACGGTGTCCAAACCTAGCTCTCTATGGCCTTGTGCCTCCTCATTTCTCTAGACCTACAATCTTCTAAGATATCTTCACTCTTCCACATTTGGCCATCTCTGCACCCCCAATTTTAATAGTTCCAACATTGGCAGCTGTGCCTTCAGCTGCCTGGGCCTGTAGGCTCTGCTGTTCCCTCCCTGAAGCTCCCTGTCTCTCTCTACCTCTCTTCTCTTTTCAGCTACTCCTTAAAACCTACTTCTTTGACCAAGATTTTATTCACCATTCCTATTATCTCCCAATGTGACTTAATGTCAAAATTTTTCTGATAACACTTGCATGAAGCTTGGAATATTTACTGGTCAAAGGTGCTACATAAATGCAAGGTGATGTTTGTTGTTGTTGTCTGCTGAGATTTGGTTCAGTAGGAAGAATCTTCATTTGGGAGACAAATAAAGACCTAGTGAAACATGGCCCAACATGAGTTTTGCCTTCAACAGAGAAGCACAGATAAGTGTGATGGGAAGGTGGAAAATTTGGATCTGAACCTGACAAGATTTGATTTTTTATGTAGGAACAGTTTTCTTTTATGGTTTTGATTTCAAATTTATGGCATTAAACCAGATCATCACCCTCCCTCATTCCCATTCCCACGTGCTGCAACTCTCTCATCAGATGTGAAAAGAGTGCGTCGGCTGGCGGTTCAAAAAAAACCATCAAAAGCAAGGTGAGTCTCGGCTTGAACAGGATGACAGGATGCAAAAGCCTTGTGAAAACTGGCCAGGAGACATAAAAAAGAACACAAATCATGTCATAAAAACACAATGTTCTCTTCTGCTGCCACATCAGTTCAAACAGTTCATCGTTTCCAAGCTATTCCTCATTAGCTCCACAAGACTGTATAGGGTAAGCCATAACACCATTGAACTACTGAGAAAAACATCGTTCAAAGAGGCAATTAAGCTAGCATGTAATCACCTCAGGATATGTTATTTTGCAGGCGAACTGCTACAAAATAATTTGTAATATTATATATTTAGTTTTTTTACATATTGCAGTGCTAATTTGAGGTTGGCAATTTAGCTTGCGACTTAGGCTATGTAAAACTAATATAACTACAGGGGTGTAAATTTATGCAGCAGTGTTAAATCTCAAAAATTGGATACATGATCTAGTATTAAATATGTAAAGTCTGCTCCAACACTCATTAATAAAAGGTTGAAGACTGCAAGAATTGATGAATACTAATACCTCCTTATTTTCCAATTAATTTTGATTGAAATTATTTATTACCTTTAAATCTTTTTGTCTCAATGTCCTTCCTCCCTCTACTGAAACCTTGTCCTCACACAGTGTACGAATGAAAAGAGGGACTTGCATTTGTGTAATGTGTTTCATGATCTTAGAACATTCCAAAGCACTTTACGCTCAATGAAGTAATTTTGGAAATGCTCAGCAGGTCTGGCAGGATCTGTGGAGAGAGAACGGAGTTACCGTTTCAAGGCCATGGGTGGACTCTTCCGGTTGTGGCCAGGCTGTTGGCAGCAGGACAGGAAGTGAGTGACTCTTCTGCTTGGAGTCGGGATGGCCGACCACAAGCGACCATATGGCATCCAGCCAGTTAGCCCTGCACGCTCAAGGAGCGCGGCAAATCACGCGTTGAGGACAGGCAAAAAATCTGCGGCGCTGCCCTTACCTCACGGGGCTGAAGGTCCAGGCACCATGTCTTGTAAAGGGTTAACATCAGAAACATGCACGATGCTGATGTAATAATGATGTAATAATGATGTCGGATCACATGACTGAGGTGTAAGGGAGATCTGGAAGGAAGGGAATCTCCAAACTCATGTGGAGGACCAGATGTGTAAATACTTGCTGTAAGTAACGAGCAATGGTTTTAAGAAACTACGGACTTGAGCAGCATACTGTGGGTAAATCGACAATCCCCAAAACACCCATCTAGACCCCGACCAAATAACAAAACACATCTAAAGGACACCCAGAGAGGCATTCATTCCAAGCGAGCTAGGAGCATCAGCCTGGCTGTCGTTCTGAAAGCATTGATGCATCCTGCACCCTCCCCCACCACCATGGAAGACCCATTGTTGCTACCATCGTCAATCGTGTCTCAGAGCAGACAGGGAGTGACCCCATAGTTCAGTGACGCCTCGGAACAGATTCTCCTCCTGGCTGTCTAGGAAAGGCAGGAAGTCCTGTTTCCCAGGGATGGCACAGGAAGCCTTTCCATCTGTCTGAGGTGGCCTGGATGGAGGTGATATCCCAGGGGCCCACAGAAGAACCTGGGTCTAGTGACGATAGAGGATGAACGATCTACCATGCTCCGCAGGGGTCAGTGGCATCATATGGGCACCAAGCAGTGTAAATGTGTGAGTGCCCAGGGATGCCAGACAGGCGTTTGAGTTGGCAGCCTCACCAGCATTTGGAGTGTGTGAGAGCCACTTCTCACTGTAAATATTGTACCAGTTACAGGACAGTGAAGAAGGGCTCAGGAGCTGTCATGGGTTCATGATCATGAAGTGGTTATACACCCATTGGGATGACACTCAATCATTCTGTCTGTCTGTGACATAAAGCCATTCATAACAGGTGGGAGTGTTCAAAGATGGGAGGGGCAACAAATGGCTAGACTATTTCAGAGGGCAGTTAAGAGTCAACCATATTTCTGTGGCTCTGGAGTCACATGTAGGCCAGACCAGGTAAGGACGGCAGATTTCCTTCCTTAAAGGACATTAATGAACCAAATGGGCTTTTAAGACAATCAATGATGGTTTCAAGGTGACTATTACTGAGACTAGTTTTTATTCCAGATTTTATTAACTGAATTCAAATTCCACTAGCTGTTGTGGTGAGATTTGAACCCATGTCCCCAGAGCATTGGCCTGGGTCTCTGGATCAGTCCACCAACATTAATACAATGCCACAATCTCTCCCAGCATCTGCTGTTGCATCTGCAACATCCACTCCCTCATCAGCAGCATCATCTTCCCCTTCCTCCTCGTCAGAGGAGATATCTGGATCCTCCATCCCCCTGTCTGCAAATTGCTCCCTTTTTGCTGAGCGAGGTTGTACAGGGTGCAGCAGACCACAATAATCCTGGGCACTCATTCTGCAGCACTCTACTGAAATAGGCCAAGCAGTGGAACCTCATCTTTATGAATCCAATCGTTTGTTCTCCTGTTGCTATTGTTGAGGGTTGGGTGGCATCGCACCTCACCTTGCCGGCACTTTGTGGGTTGTGCACTGGTCTCATCAGCTGCTTGTACCTCCTGTCACCAAGGAGCCAACCCTGAAATTGATGAGGGGGAGCAGACGTTTGTGACACCAGCGAGTTATTGAGGATGTTTGAATGATGAGAGCTCCCTGGGAAGTGAGCTTACACCCTGACAGATTTGTTTCCGCTGATCACAGAGCGGTTGTACATTCAGACAGTGAAAGCCCTTTCTTTTTATGAATGCTGCTGGCTGTTCCTGGGGATCTCTCAGTACCACATGAGTGCAGTCAATTGGTCCCTGTAACCCCTAGCAGTTAGAGTGAATCCCACAGCTCCGGCTGCCTGGCTCTCTAGGTATATTCCGAAAATTAACAAATTTATTTGCTCTTCTGAACAGGCCATTGGTGACCTCCCTGATGCATTTGTGAGTGGCTGACTTCGATATCCCACTCATATCCTGCCCTGGAAAGACCCACTGGTGTCGAAGTTCATTGTCATGGTGACCTTTAATGCTACCAGAGATAAAAACAAAAACAAAAAAACTGCAGATGCTGGAAATCCAAAACAAAAACAGAATTACCTGGAAAAACTCAGCAGGTCTGGCAGCATCGGTGGAGAAGAAAAGAGTTGACGTTTCGAGTCCTCATGACCCTTCGTCGAAGGGTCATGAGGACTCGAAACATCAACTCTTTTCTTCTCCGCCGATGCTGCCAGACCTGCTGAGTTTTTCCAGGTAATTCTGTTTTTGTTTTTAATGCTACCAGCATTGGATTTCCTCCCAATCATCATGGAAACCTGTTTGCAAAAGTTGTCCAGAAAGCAGCCAGAAGGAAGATCCCCCGAGGTTGTAGAGCACACTACATCTCTGGTCTCACCAAGGAGAATGCTGAACTCTACTGGGGGTACATCTCAATGTTTGAATCTGACCCCTTCTCAGAGGAAACAATATCTACCGGTGAAAGGCTGATGTTAAGTATCTCTCAAGAGCATCAAGACACCTGGGACACCTTGACAGAGACAACAGATCTTACAAAAAACAGCAAGAAGGCATGGTTTCTCATATGCAAACTTGGAGGCAATCCCAAGAAAGCTGCCCAACATCCAAATGTGTCTGCAAACGATGTTGCACACCATTGCTTCTAAATGGAAAAATCAACAAGAAACAACCAAGAGCACAACTAGATAGGAAGAAGTACAGCGATAACCCTGGCTTCACTGGACCATGCACCATGGAAGAGTTGGAAACTGGTATATCTAGTCTAAAACACAGGAAAGGAATTGGTCTTGACAACATAGCAACGGAGCAGATAAAGCATTTTGGACAAGCAAAGAAATGGCTCCTATCATTGTTCAACCACTGCCTGGCAATAGACAAGCTACCTAATATTTGGCAGAAGGCACATGTAATAGCACTATTAAAGCCTGGAAAAGATTCCTCAGATCCTAAGAGTTTTCGGCCAATTTCACTGCTCTGCCACACCAATAAGCTTTTTGAATGCCTGATACTCAATAGGTTGCACCAACTGTAGATGAGAAGATCATTCCAGAGCAAGGAGGTTTCCACCCCGGCAAATCAACAACAAACCAACTGCTCAACCTCACACAACATATTGAAGATGGTTTTGAGCAAGGGATGGTAACAGTTCTGTTTTTGTAGACCTGTCAGCAGCATAAGATACAGTGAACCATAGACGTCTCCTATGCAAGATCCTAGGGATGACAAAAGATATTCACTTAACAGAGCTGTTAGAAAGCATGCTTCAGAATCGCCAGTTCTATGTTGAACTAGGTGGGAAGCGCAGCAGGTTGTGTATTCAGAAGAATGGTCTTCCTCAGGGAAGCGTGCTTGCACTGCTGCTGTACAACGAATGACCAACCTATAGATGGTGTCACACACCGTTTTATATATGCTGATGACTTATGTGTCACTGCCCAAAGCACTGATTTTAACACAGTGGAGAAAACGCTTTCTGAGTCCTTGGAGGGACTAACATCCTACTATGAAGAAAACCATCTTTGTGCAAACCCATCAAAGACGCAAGTTTGTGCATTCCACCTCAGAAACTGTGTAGCTAAATGCCAGCTTAAAGTAACCTGGTGTGGAGCAACACTGACACATTGCGAGCATCCTACCTACTTAGAAGTCACCCTTGACAGATGCCTCACCTTCAAGAACCACATCGAAAAGACAAAGGCAAAAGTGAGTGCACGAAACAACATCCTGAATAAGTTCACTAACAAAAAATGGGGAGCAAGCTGGAAAACATTGCGAACCAGTGCACTTGCTCTTTGCTATTTCACTGCCAAATATGCCTGCCCTACGTGGGAAAGATCTACTCATGTTAAGAAGATGGATTCCGTTCTGAATGCAAGTTGCCGACTTATCACAGGTTGTTTAAAACCAACAAACACCAACAGCCTATATATCCTGGCGAGTATCACCCCCCCTGATATAAGAACAACGGTAGCCAGCAAGAAAGAGCAACTCCGTCAAACATCAGATGAGAGGCACCCTCTACATGGTCATACACCTAAACCCAGCCACCTAAAGTCAAGGAAGAGCTTCATGAACAGTGTTGCTTCTTTACAATCAACCCCATCTGAAGCCCACATCACCTTGTGGAAAGTCCGGCTCGCAAGTCTTGAACAACACCCAGCGATGGAAATTCTACCGGATGAAAGCCTTCCCCCAGGAGCTAGTTGTAACTGGGCAACATGGAAGTGCCTTAACAGACTTAGGACTGGTGTGGGTCATTCAAAGGTGTCACTGAGTAAATGGGGATATACAACCTGCCCGACAACTTGTGAATGTGGAACTGAGCCACAGACTAGGCAACATCTCCTGCAATGTCTATCGCTAGAGGAACCCTGCACTGTTGCAGATCAAGCTGAATTCAACAACAAGGAGTAAAAATGTGTCCAGTTCTGGCTGGGCCATGTATAGACTGTCCTTGGACATGATAAGAAAAATCATGGAAACACATCTTCTTGGAGAAGCATATGCGAGTGACGGCCACCTGTGACATCCTCAGCCACTCTGACTTTGCCTCTCCACCAATTACAGGCAGTTGCACTGCCGGCGGTATATTTGATTGTGTACCAATGCTCGATATTGTACTGACTCCTGCTTCCCAGCATCTTTCTTGCACCGTTTGACCATTTGTTGCCGCTCCCTGTTGGTGCTCTGGGCCACCCTCCGCAGCTTCCTCCGCAGCTGCACCAGAGCTAGCACAAGCGCAGGGTTGACTTGACCCATCATCCTGTCTGCCTGAAGTGACCTGTGTTCAAATTGCAGCAATTGTTCTGGTCAGCCCTCCCTCCTGTCCTGTCTATTTTTGCCCAATGGGAAACCCTATACTTAGCAATTGGCACACCCTGGCCTCCACCCACCCTACTGTGATCTATCCAATCCTGGAGGATCACCGCCGAGATCACTTCTTGTTTTTGTACCCATGTGTGTGGACACACACACTGGAGTGACCATGGAGATGGAAACCAAGACCATGCACCTTTCCTCAATCATTATTGAGCTCCCCTTCTTCACTCTCGAGCCTCAGTCCATCATCCTTTCCCTTAGATAAGTTCCAGCCACCCCATTATCAGCTATGACCAACAATCAGGAACCCTTGAGTTTCCATCTGGCACACCCATGATGCTCAGCCCTCCCCCCCTGCACACATTCCTGCAGCCCGTCCTCCCCTCCCTGCCACCCTCTCTTCCTGCCTTGGACAGTTTCCCTCCCTCCCTGCCCTCCCTGTCCTTGCCTCAGTCAGCCTCCTTGACTCCCTCTCTCTTTGCCCTGGACAGCCCTGCCCCATGCCCCTTAGACTCCGGCCTCCCTCCCTCCCTCTCTCTTGCCCAGTTGCCTGTTGACTGCCACCACCCAATCTCAGTCATCGCCTCTCATTGGAACAACGCTCCCCAAAGGGGAAAAAGCAACAGTTACTCATTCCAACTCTTAACTACCTCGCCTGCTGCAAACTACTTCTATGCAGTTGTGAAAATGAAGGCACATATTTTTCACTCACCAATTACATCGTTTGAAAGGTGGGTTTAATTGTGGTGAGATTGCCTTTTAATATCCATTCATGACAGACAGACGCATATGGAAGGGCTTCCCAATACTTGTCATCAGGAAGCTGGAACCACCATCCAACCTCCAAGATCTTAATAGCTTAGTTTCATCCCACCGTTGGGAAGCAGAATTTTGGCCTCTCACGCAATTAACCTCCCCTGTCCACCCTTGCTCCACGCTCTCGGGAACAGTACAAGATTCCACTCAATGATCTTTCATCCGGGTGGGAATGATCTTTCAGTCACGGGATGTGGGCTTCGCTGGCTGGGCCAGCGTTTATTGCCCATCCCTAGTTTCCCTTGAGAAGGTGGCGGTGAGCTGCCTTCTTGAATCACTGCAGTCCATGTGGTGTAGGTACACCCACAGTGCTGTTAGGGAGGGAGTTCCAGGATTTTGACCCAGCGACAGTGAAGGAATGGCGATATATTTCCAAGTCAGGATGGTGAGTGACCTGGAGGGGAACTTCCAGGTGGTGGTGTTCCCATGTATCTGCTGCCCTTCCCTTGTCCTTCTAGATGGTAGTGGTCGAGGGTTTGGAAGGTGCTGTCAAAGGAGCCTTGGTGAAATCTTGCAGTGCATCTTGCAGATGGCACACACTGCTGCTACTGTGCGTCAGTGGTGGAGGGAGTGAATGTTTGTGGATGTGGTGCCAATCAAGTGGGCTGCTTTGCCCTGGATGATTGACACCACATCATAAATGTAACAGGTTTAAAGTTTTAGACAGGCTCAGCAAGCTTCCCGATGGAGCCGGTGCCATCAGCTGCATACGCGCTTTGAGGGAACCTGTGTTCTTAAATTTAATTTGTACTTATTGAGGCAGGCCATAAGTAAAACAGACACTGACCTGAAGAGGGAATCAGAAAGGGATACTGAACAGGTAACCACAGAAAGGAAACTGACTCTCCCCAGTTTTGAGGAAAATAAAAACAAACTGAGCTTCAGAAACCAAATCTCCTGGGCAAACTGACCCTGGTTAAAAGATTTAAAAGGACACAGATAAGTCCAAGATGAGCAATAGCAGTTGTTGTGTCCACTGTTGCAGTACAAGCGAGACTGAAGAAGAGCAAAGAGGTCAGTCCACACCCAGAGGCTGAGAACTTATAGCTGCAGCTGCTTCTGTTACTGGGAGATAACATTGGTGGGTCTACCCCATCCAGCCTGAGCTGAGAATGTTCTGCAAATGTGTGCCATATGTGGTGAAGACTGTGCCCTTGGAACTCGGGTCGATTATGCTCTGCTGTCGGCTGGGGATCAGACTAGCTCCTAGAAGGAAAAGTGCTGAAATTTCTCGTGAGGAAGGCAGAGTTTGAAGGACTTTATGCCTGAATTTAATCACAAAAATGTTTGGGGAGATGGTGGCATGGTGGTAATGTAGCTAGACTAGTAATCCAGAGACCCAGGTGAATGCTCTGGAACCATGGGTCCAGAGCTCGCCACAGCAGCTGGTGGAACTTAAATTCAATTGATAAAAATCTGGAAGTATAAAGCTAGCCTTAGTGATGGTGGTTATGAAACTATCATTGATTGTGGTAAATCCCATCTGGTTCACAAGTGTCCTTTAGGGAGAGAAATCTACTGCCCGTAACAGGACATGTGGCTCCAGACACACAGCAATGTGGTTGACTCTTACCTGCCCTCTGAAATGCTGAGCAAGCCACTCAGTTCAAGGGAACTTAGGGATGAACAACAAATGTTAGTTTTGCCAGTGGCACCCAGATCCTATGAAAGAATAAAGAGAACAAAAAATCTGAGTGGACCACTGAGCCAGCAGTAAGATCTGTCTTAGTTGTACCTGTCATTCAAGGTACAATTTATAGTTTATATTGAACAATAATTTGCCAGTTCATTCATGTTTAACTCATTAATTCTGGATATTAGAGTATCAGATAGATAGTATTTAGTGTTTGCTTTGTTGATTCTTGTATAATAAAAATTCTTCTGTTTTGACAATGGAATCTTTTTGCCTCATTCTTTTAGTAGATAACTGGGATTTTGAATTGTGTCTACTTTAAAAAAAAGTTACTGGCCTCTATCCAGATCATAAAAATGCAGCTCTGCAATCCCTCCACATCAATGGGAAAATATGCAAGAACTGTGTCAATCTGCATTTCGTGTGCGGATACTGCTCAGAGCTGAGAGCTACCCACTTCACACAGTGATTCTGAGCCCTTTCTGCCATGCCACCACAAAAGGTCGAGGGGCCTCTGGTAAAAATCAGGGCTCCACCCAAAACACCATGGAGCAAGCCTTCTGCCTCCTCGATCAAAGGTTTCGCTGCTTTGATTGCTTGGGGGATCTCTGTAGTACATGCCCAAGCGAGTTTCTATGTTTGGGGTGCCGTGCTGTGCTCTCCACAATTTAGACCCTCCGATGGTCTAGCTACTAACTCGTGGGAGCCGGAGGCCATCTCAGTAGGAAGAAGAGCAGAAAGAGGAGGAGCGAGAGGAAGAGAGAGAGGAGATCACATCTGCCATGAGCAACTGAGCAGAGTGAGTGGAATTACATTATGAGGTTTTGCTTCAGTTAAAAGGAACTTCCCCAACCCTACATGGAGCTACCATTCTCTCACATAAGAACATAAGAACTAGGAGCTGAAGTAGGCAATTCAGCCCCTCGAGCCTGCCCCGCCATTCAATACGATCATGGCTGATCTCACTTTGGCCTCAACTCCAATTTCCCGCCCTCTCCCCGTAACCTTTCAACCCATTACTAATTAAAAATCTGTCTATTTCCTCCTTAAATTTATTCAGCGTCCTGGTATCCACTGCAATCTGAGGTAGTGAATTCCACAGATTCATGACCCTTTGAGAAAAGTAATTCCTCCTCATCTCTGATTTAAATCTACCACCCCTTAGCCTAAAACTATGGCCTCTCATTCTAGAATGCGCCACAAGGGGAGACATCTGCTCCATGTCTACTTTGTCTGTCCCCTTTAGCATCTAAAATACCTCAATTAGATCTCCTCTCATCCTCCTAAACTCTAGTGAGTATAGGCCTAAACTGCTCAATCTCTCCTCATAAGACAAGCCCCACATCTCTGGAATCAATCTAGTGAACCTCTTCTGAACTGCCTCCAGTGCAACGACATCCTTCCTCAAGTAAGGGGGCCAAAACTGTGCACAGTACTCCAGGTGCGGTCTCACCAATGCCTTGTACAGTTGCAACAACACTTCCCTATTTTTATACTCTATTCCTTTCACAATAAATGCCAAAATTCCATTTGCCTTCCTTATTACCTGTTGTAACTGCATACTAGCTTTCAGCAATTCATGCACAAGGACACCCAGATCCCTCTGCACTGAAGCATTTTGAAGTTTCTCTCCATTTAAATAATAAGTTGCCTTTTTATTTTTCCGGCCAAAATGGATAACCTCCCACTTATCCACATTAAACTCCATCTGCAAATTTTGGCCCATTCACCTAACCTGTCCATATCCATTTGTAAGTTTCTTATTTCTTCATTAAAACTTACTTTCCCACCTATTTTGGTGTCATCTGCAAATTTAGCTATCGTACCTTCGATCCCTGAATCCAAGTCATTAATATAGATTGTAAATAGTTGGGGCCCAAGGACCGAAACCTGTAGCACCCCACTAGTTACAGCTTGCCATCCAGAAAAAATCCATTTATCCCGACTCTCTGCTTTCTGTTGGTTAGCCAATCCTCTATCCAAGCTAATATATTACCCCTAACTCTGTGTGATCTTATCTTGTGTATTAATCTTTTGTGCCACACCTTATCAAAGGCCTACTAGAAGTCCAAATATACTACATCTACAGGATCCCCATTATCCACTTGTCACATCTTCAAAGAACTCTAGCAAAATAGTCAAACATAATTCACTCTTTTTAAAACCATGCTGACTCTGATGGATTGCATTTTGACTTTCCAAATGCCCCATTACTACTTCCTTAATAATGGATTCCAACAATTTCCCAACGACAGACGTTAAACTAACTGGTCTATAGTTTCCTACTTCCTGCCTCTCCCCCACCATTTTTGAACAAGGGTGTTATACTAGCCTACAGTACATCAAGGCTAGACTCCCCATCACAAAGCCCCTTCAGCCAACATCATTCAATAAATACCAACAACAAATATCCATTAGCCAAATAACCACAGCTTTATCCATTAACACATCATTGATACCAGGAAAAACAGAACTATTCATCCCTGTGCCTGTCTTGTGGGTTGCCTTCTCCTGCTCTGCTTCTCCGACATGGTGATAGCCCAGCTGTTGCAGCACGGCTGGTGGAAGACTGTTGACTTTCACTGGGGCAGGCTGCAGATGGCCTTTGCAGGACGGCTTCAAGCAGCTTTGGACCCCGAGGACTCAACTTTAGACCGTGACACCCTGGGCATGGGCAGCATCAGTCTGGGCTGGCTGACTGACCAGCAACAGCAGGGACTCTGGTAGAGTGGCAGTGGTGGGAGCACAAACGCTGTTATCCTGAGAGAGAACAGCAGGTTTGTGCTCCATGGAGATGCTGTCACTCACCTGGGGCGGTACCTAAGCGATCTTCGTAATGCTAATTAGGATGTTTTAAACTGGATGATATCTCTACTGATTACCCTAAACAGTACAGAGAGAGTTAAAACAGAAAACACAACTAAAGCATAGCTGTTGAGGGAGCATCTCTGAAATCTCCAAGTATCTCTGTTGGGCTTTGTGCATCTGTATATTTGGATGACAGCAGGTTTTTACAAGTTGCTTCAGCTTCAGGCAGATTTCTCTCTGGTCATTCTTTGGAAACTCCTCATTGTTCTCGAGCACTTGAAGGGCAGTCAAAACTCCCAAAGGAATTCCCATCTTAGCAATCCTGCCTGTGGTAATTCTCTCTGAAACTCCTTTGAAGCAAAGAGAAAGAGATGCTGAAATGTAGCATTAATATCAAAATGCCAAATAAATTAAAAAAAAAATTCAATGAAATCACACTAAAATAGCAAAAATAGTACAAGTTCACTTGTTCAGGAAAACTAAGCTTGTCGATTTACATTGGCTCCCTGTCTGGAGATTCTGTTTCACGTCTCTCCATCCCTCGCCCTTCTCTATCTTTGGAACCTCCTCTACCCCTGCAATCTTCACACTCCTCCAATTCTAGCTTCTGATGTGTCAGCGATCTTCATTGTTCCACCATTGGCTTCTGTTTCTTCAGCTGCCTGGGCCCTAAGCTGTGGAACTCACTCCCTAGACCTCCCCACTTTTCTCTCTCTCCTCCTTTAAGGCACCTTCTTACTCAAGATTCTGGTGGGCTGTCCTAATACCTCATGACATGTCTTGGTGGCAAACTTACTTTGATTATCTCCTGTGAAGCATCTTGGGTTGTTTTACTATGTTAAGGGTGCTATTTAAATGCTGTTGTTGTTAAAACATTTGAAAGCGAGAATGTGAAGTTGAGCACACATGAATAGTTACATTCAGAGGTGACATTGAAAACCATGGAAAAGGCAGCCTGCCCACATCCCATAACAGAATAAAAAAAAATTCAAGTGGCTGAATGATCTCCTCTCGTTCCTATGTTCGAATCGTGGGGAGAGACCAATAATCATTTCATCATTAGGTATATTTATTTAGTGCATGTCACATCAAATATTTAAATAAGTTCACCAATCCTAAGCTTCCAGTGGGGAGTTGAACTTAAAGTGTTGAGAAGCGTATATCTCCACCTGCATCCACAAGCCCTTGGAGAATTCATGTCATAGCATAAAATTTTGAAATAAATTTACAGACGTTTGAAAGCATTTTAGGTAGCACGCATGTTTTATTTTGTGATATGAGTTGTTGTGATCTGGCATGCACTGTCTGAAAGGGTAGAGGAAGCAGGTTCAATGGAAACATTGAAAAGGGCATTGGAAAAATACTTAAGAACAGGAAAACTAAATAAATATACACAGCCATGGGCAAAGGGCATGGGCAGTGGGACTAATCGATTGGCTGTTTCAAAGAGCCAGCACAAGCATGATGCGCCAAACGGCCTCCTTTTGTACTGTGTGATTCTGTGATTCAGCAAATGCTGAGAACCCTAATGCATCACATTGGAACATTTAGTTTGATCAATTAGATAACATTCCAAAAAATAATTCAGCAAACAACGGAGTTCACAGTTGCTGATCTTTCACCATTCTGAATCAGGATGCGATCAAATATAAAATAGCCCAATATGTTTCGCATGGTCTATTACCTACATGCCTTTAAATTTAACCAGTCCTTAAACATTCACATCAGTTCAGCTGGACTGATCATGCCTTTGATCTGAATGTAATGTTAAGATGTATTATTTACCATTTATCATGAAAGTCTTCATCAGAAAAAAACAAAATCACCATTACTTTCTCTACTCCAACTGTTTTTTGGCATCTCTGCTCCCTTTTGGCCATGTCTTTGATATTCAGCCAGTTTTCATAAAGTTCATGATACTTATGCCGCCCATTCTGCATAGTGTCTGGAATAAAGATGTGAATTGATGTACAACAGGAATGTTATTGGCAGCTCCAGCAAGGTGAAATCTGATATAACATGGATTTCTAGAGTGAAAAAAAAATTGCTTGGGGCAATGAGACATATGATGTATAACCTGCTCGTTGGCTGGCCTTCTTCAGACTCCAGACAGAACTCTGCGTCGTGTTCGGAAGGACTTCCAACTGTGTCCGTCAAATCAAAGAATAACTGATAGATATGATTAAGAGTAGAAAAGGGCATTTGACTCATCTAGCAAAAGTCTGTTGCAAGTCTCGATCACACTACATGTGACGAAGAGCTACCTATCGGTTTTCAAGTTGACCCAGTATTCAGAGGCATGCTCCCATTCTCTGCAACTGTTCAAGTTGGAAACTAAACCTGACCCTTCTGACAAAGAGGAGAGAATCCTATTGCTGGCTATCCTATTGTTCACTCCATCCAGAAGTAAGCACACCACTGGATGTCAACCCAGTATTTTAGGGCAATATTGTTATCTCCGCCGGCTGCAATGGGCTTCAAAACCTTCATCTTCTGACTTGGAGGCAAAATGCTATCACTAAACCACAAACTCACTCCAATGGGTGAGGTAAAATGGGGAAAAATTCCTCAGCTCTAGCTATCCTGCGATCATGATGAGGTAAGGTATTGTTACCATAGTGATGAGTTACCATTACAGTCCTAGCTTTTCTAGTGGGTTTCTTTCGGAGTTGAATTCAATGATGAAAGTAACAGTAACAGTAACAGTAAAACTAATGTAATTATGTTAATAGAACCTCAATTTCTGCAGGTTTACATAGAAGACAGCCATCCTGTGAAACTGATGTCAATGCCCAACAGAAATTGTTAAAAAGATATATTTACTGTCAACACAATAGAAAAATCTTGAACAGAGTCCTAATAGAAAATGTACAAAATGAAAATTTAACCATTGAATTCTTGGTTCCTATCAGTTGATCTTTTTTTCCGTAATTTTATTAAATATTGCCTTGTGTGGTTTCTTCAATGATCAATGATATTTTATACAAGATATCTTTCTCAAACATTTAGGAATGTGAAGACTTTAGGCAGGGCACAGAGAAGATTTATGAGAATGTTTCCAGGGATGAAAGACTTTGGTCATGTTGATAAATTGAAGAGGTTGGGGCTGTTCTCAAGGGGTAAAATGTTTGGCTTGGCTGGTGGGCAGACGCCAGACCTGACCGAGCGTAAAATGACGCGCGGTGACATCGGCTGAGTGTCCAGAAGTCATCGCGCACTCAGGTGATACTTCAATCGGCAGCACACCCGGCGACAATTAAAAAGCCTACTAAGGTCATTAACAAGTTAATTAAAAGAACATTTTCCGTTGGCCATCCAACCCTTACAGTGGGCGGGGCAAGCCAAAAGGCCAAGCGGTCTTTGCACTTTTTTGGAAATCTCATCCACGGGTGGGATGAGGTTTCTAACGGCAATTAAAAATCTAATGAAAACTTTATTATTTTTCACTACTAACATGTCCCCCTGCTCACATGACAGAGTCACATCATGAGGGGACACGCTTCATAACATTTATAGAATCTTTAGTCTTTTAAAAATAAGTTCATCAAACTGAGGCAGCTCGAAGGTCAGGCTGATCCAGCTCACACTCCTCCCAACACCCTCCAGCCCCCGGCACAAGCAAGGCTGAGCGCTTCCACTCGTCTCTCACACTGGGCGGGCCTTAATTGTCCCACCCAGCGTGAAATCACCTTCCGCGACCCATCACGAGCGGCGGGCAGCTTCCCGACCACCCCCCCCCCCTACAATCCCCCCGCCTAGCATCTGCCAAGCCCACCCGCCAAAGGTAAAATCCTGCCAGTGTTCAAGATCATGAGAGGGCTGAACAGAGCAGATAGAGAGAGAAACTGTTCCCTTTTGCGCAAGGATGAAGAACCAGGGGACGCATAAAGTGATTGGCAAAAGAACTAAAATAAAAATGAGAGGTTTTGTCTTTAATGCCTGGATGAGTGGTTAGGATCTGGAAAGCACTGCCCGAGAGTGCGGTGGAGACAGATGCAGTTGTGACTATCTAACAAGAATCGAATAATTATCTGAACAGAAAAAAATTCGTAGGGCTACAGGAAAAAGTTAGGAGAGCGGGACGAGAATGGTTGCTCTTGCAAAGAGCCAGCAAGGGCTCAACAAGTCGAATGGCGTCGTTCTGTGCTGTAACTGTTATATGGGAAGATTTTTGCCCTTGATGTGGGGGGGCTCAGTAGGGGCAGGTGGGAAGCTGACTGCTGCTCGCGATCAGGACCGGACCGCGGTTTCGCACTGGCCGGCCAATTATGGTCCACCCAGCATGAAATGCGAGTGGCTGCGCTGAGCACTGCCTGTACCGGGGCGAGGGGGAGGAGGGTGAGCACAAACTTTGTGCCTCCGCACGAGTGAGCGCTTCATAATCTCCTTGAGGCTCAGAGCTACCCCAGGGAGACGATGTGTTGTTAAAAAAAAGAAACTAAAGAAAACACAAATGTACCATTGCATTGTCCTCTCTGTCGCGTGAGCAGGGACATGTTATTAATTCAATTTTAAAACTTTTATTTTATCTTTATTTCCTTTGAAAACATCATCCCGCTCGTGGATGAGGTTTCCAAAAAAAATGCAAAGGCCGCTTGGCCTTCAGTTGGATGGGCAGCGGAAAATTTAAATTAATTGATTATTTAATGGCCTTAACAAGCCTTTTAGTTGTCGGCGGGAATTACTGCTGGGTCTGGCCCACGCCTGCCGACCAGACCATCGCTCGGTTGCGAGTTGATGTCAGCACACCTGCTCGCCGAGCGAAAATTCTGCCCTATGACTCTAAGACTCTATGAAGTTAATATCACACAGTTTCCTGAACTTATTGCCATGGAAAGGGTCCACCTTCCTCATCAGAGTATCCAGTGTTTGTTAAGTGACACTAGGCTTGTGCCTCCTCTGCCCCAGGCCACGTGTTGACAAGTTTTGGTGCAAAGAAGAATCGGCTGACATCAGTTTGAAGGTTACTTTCCACCAGTTGCAAACTGACCCGCTTTCCCCCCTTTGTCTGACATTGGCAGTTTAGTGTGGAGCAGTGCTGATTAGCTCATCTGGTAGTGGTCCTGTTTCTTAAACCATAGACCAGAAGTAAGCATGTAGCCAATAAGACAGGTACTTCATTCTAGAACCAATAAAACACTGCATTGTGAGAGGATCCTTTGTTTAGATGAGAGATTAAACCAACGTTGCTTTAAGTGATGTGACATTAAACCCATTCAAGTATGCCTGCTTGTCCAACTGAACATAGGAGCGCTAGCTCAAAGAAAACGAGAGGATCTTCTGAGACCCTGGCCAACCTTCCTCTTTACAACCACCACCATAAACATATAACGGTGATGAGTCATTCATTTCATCTTCCCGTTTTGGGATCCTGCTGTGTTTGAATTTGCTGCAATGTTTACTTACAGGAGCTACACTTGATAAATAATTCATAGGGTGTGAAGCAATAACATGGTATATCAATCCACGTTCTTTGTATTTGCAATTCTGACATTCCATTTGTTCTCCATTCTCTTGCAGCTTTATTTTGCATTTCCTATTTTAATTTTTAAAAAAAGGCATTAAAATGAACGGCTTTAAATACCTCAGTCTTATAAAACAACAACTCAACACAGTTACTGCCTTTTCAATTTGTGTAATGTGAACAGGTCTTTCAAATGCAAAGATGTGTTGCATTGATATCAATGCACATTTATATTCCAAACCTTCAGGCTTGACTTACCCAGCTGTGATGTTATTTTTTAATATTGTCATCTCTCTTAGTGTGTAAAAATAAATCTCAATGATGAAGAAACTAATAAAAGTTGAATACAGCCAGAAACTCTGGGGACTGCAGTTAAAACCATCGACTTTGACTTAACAATATTGGGCAGAAATAATGGTACATTTAATTATATTACAAAGCTATCACTGCTCCAAAAAGAG
This sequence comes from Carcharodon carcharias, assembly GCF_017639515.1. Taxonomy (NCBI): domain Eukaryota; kingdom Metazoa; phylum Chordata; class Chondrichthyes; order Lamniformes; family Lamnidae; genus Carcharodon; species Carcharodon carcharias. The sequence goes on from NC_054474.1 coordinate 4,488,621, forward strand.
GCACAGGTTTATAGCAGATATACTGAACAAATGGAAGATCAGAGTGTTCTGATGAAGGATCCCACCTGAAATGTTAACCTATCTCACTCAGATGCGTTTCTGATATCTTTGGCTTTCATTGCATAATTATAAGACAATTGCATTGCCTTTTTAACTCTGTGTTTGTCTGGGTGAATATGTTTTAATATGCGCTCACAAAGAGCAGAGTTACAGATGCTGAAATCCCCTGCCCCCACTCTGATTTCTTTTGTCTTTATTCTTTCATGGGATGTGGGTTTCTAGCATTTATTGCCCGTCCCTAATTGCCCTTGAACTGAGTGGCTTGTGAGGCCATTTCAGATGGGCAATTAAGAGTCAGTCACATTGCTGTAGGTCTGGAGTCACTGCAAAATAAAGCACCATCTGCCATGATGTGATTTGAACCTGTAACCCCAGAGCATTAGCCTTGGCCGCTAGATTACTGGCCCAGTGACATCACCAACATGCCACCATCTAACCACAGCCTACACCTGAGCTGAAAATGATGTTCAAGAGAGAAGATGAAGGTAAAATACAGTAAAATCCCGACGGAGTTGAATCCCAGGGGACCCTCCCACAAATCTGTGTTAAGTCAAGCTTTGTGATAGTGAGGAAGCCCCATTCCCACATGAATACATCTGCCTACGAGTGCAGCCCATGTCAAAAAACAAGTGCTTGAAATGCCAAATTGAAACACGCTAAAGCAGCAAATGTGTGAAGAAGCTGTTATTCAATTTGTTCACACCTTACAATCGCCCGACCTTGTAAAAGGCTGGAGCTTTGCATTGAAAAATGTTGAGGATTAGCCCAGGGAAAACTCCGTCAGCTTTTTCCGCTTAGAGTGCCTTGTCTTGAATCGGCCCAGCCATCTGTTGCTGTGGGTGATCTCCATGTGGCCAAGCTTCTTTGTCAGGGTGATTCCCGCCATCCTGCAGGATTGGACCGGAGATGGGAACGTTCTCTGCTCAGGCTGTCTTGAACCACGTTAGCAGAGCTCCTTCAACGCCAGGACAGGCAGCCATTCTCGTTCTCTTCCTTGCTGGACAGAATGCTTGCTTATCCAACTGTTCCAAAATGTTCACCTTGTGTTTTATATTGGTGGATAAACTCGATGGTGGAATTTCCCACTCCTTTGTGATGTCTGCTTTCTGCATTTTCTCACTTACTGTATCAACTTCCTTCTGATCGACAACACCTTCAACTTTCTCTCAGGTTTCGCCATGCCCTCAGGTTTTGCATGTCTCTTCGTGAAAACAGGGAGGTTTCGATGTCAAGTGATGGCTTGCCCAGCACTCCATGATTTCCCACTCGTGTGTGGTCTAACTCCACTCTGATTGGTCATCGCGGACATACGACAAGTTTAGACAAGTTTGGCCAATCCAGAGTTACCAGTGTGGAATTTCAGTTTAGCACAGGCAGTGGTCTGTGGGGTTCGCTATTCTGCTGGCAGGAATGGTTGATCACTTTGACATGACCTGAATTTCATGTCATCTGAGTTTGGCTGTAATTCTGTGCCATACCATCTTAATAGAATGATACAAGTAGTTTGTGAGGCCTTCAACCCAGACAGGCGCAAGCCTCTCTGGGATTTAAAATTCTGGCTCAGATGATGTTATCCAGATGCCCGACTATATTTGAAACAAAAACAAAAATAGCTGGAAAAACTCAGCAGGTTTGACAGCATCTGTGGTGAGGAAGACAGTTAATGTTTTAAGTCCGAATGACTCTTCATCAGAACAGAAGATAAATAGAAATGAAATATAAACGGTTTGAGAGGGGTGGGGACAGGTAGAGCTGGATAGAGGGCCAGTGATAGGTGGAGATTGCCAAAAGATGTCATAGATAAAAGGACAAAGGGGTGTTGATGGTGGTGATATTAGCTAAAGGAGGTACTAATGGTGACATTAAGGGTAGAAAGCAGGATGAGCAAGGTACAGATAGCCCTAGTGGGGGTCAGGAGGGGGAAGGGATTGAAATAGGCTAAAAGTTGGAGATAAAACAATGGATGGAAATAAATTAAAAAATAATAATAGAAATAGGTGGGGAAAGAAAAATATTTTAAAAATATATAAATTATTAGAAAAAAGGGGGATCGGAAAGGGGGTGGGGATGGAGGAGAGAGTTCATGATCTGAAGTTGTTGAACTCAATATTCAGTCTGGAAGTCTGTAAAGTGCCTAGTCGGAAGATGAGGTGCTGTTCCTCCAGTTTGCGTTGAGCTTCACTGGAACAATGCAGCAGGCCAAGGACGGACATGTGGGCATGAGAGCAGGGTGGAGTGTTGAAATGGCAAGGGACAGGAAGGTCTGGGTCATGCTTGCAGACAGACCAAAGGTGTTCCACAAAGAGGTCATCCAGTTTGCATTTGGTCTCTCCAATGTAGAGGAACCACATTGGGAGCAGCGAATGCAGTGGACTAAATTGAGGGAAATGCAAGTGAAATGCTGCTTCACTTGAAAGGAGTGTTTGGGCCCTTGGACGGTGAGGAGGGGGGAAGTAAAGGGGCAGGTGTTGCACCTTCTGCGGTTGCATGGGAAGGTGCCGTGGGAGGGGGTTGAGGAGTAGGGGGTGATGGAGGAGTGGACCAGGGTGTCCCGGAGGGAGCGATCCCTACGGAATGCCGATGGGGGGGGTGAAGGGAAGATGTGTTTGGTGGTGGCCTCATGCTGGAGTTGGTGGAAATGTTGGAGGATGATCCTTTGAATTCAGAGGCTGGTGGGGTGATAAGTGAGGACAAGGGGGACCCTATTTTTTTTTTCCAGGAGGGAGAGGAAGGTATGAGGGTGGATGCGTGGAAGATGGGCCAGACACGGTTAAGGGTGCTGTAAACCACCGTGGGTGGAAAACCTCGATTAAGGAAGAAAGAAGACATGTCAGAAGAACTGTTTTGGAAAGTGGCATCATCAGAGCAGATGCGACAGAGGCGAAGGAACTGAGAGAATGGGATGGAGTCCTTACAGGAAGCGGGGAGTGAGGAGCTGTAGTCGAGGTAGCTGTGGGAGTCGGTAGGCTTGTAATGGATATTGGTGGACAGTCTATCACCAGAGATTGAGACAGAGAGGTCAAGGAAGGGAAGGGAAGTGTCAGAGATGGACCACGTGTAAATGATGGAGGGATGGAAATTGGAAGCAAAATTAATAAATTTTTCCAAGTCCCAACGAGACCATGAAGCAGCACTGAAGTAATCATCGATGTACCGAAGAAAGAGTTGTGGAAGGGGGCTGGAGTAGAACTGGAACAAGGAATGTTCTACATACCCCATAAAGAGACAGGCATAGCTGGGGCCCATGTGGGTACCCATAGCCACACCTTTTATTTGGAGGAAGTGAGAGGAGTTGAAGGAGAAATTGTTCAGCGTGAGAACAAGTTCAGCCAGACGGAGGAGAGTTGTGGTGGATGGGGATTGTTCGGGCCTCTGTTAGAGGTAGAAGCAGAGAGCCACCAGACCATCCCGGAGGGGGATGGAGGTGTAGAGTGATTGGACGTCCATGGTGAAGAGGAAGCTGGTGGGGCCAGGGAACTGCAAATGCTGATATGACGTGCGGCTTCAGAGGAACCACGGATGTAGGTAGGAAGAGACTGGACAAGGGGAGAGAGAATGGAGTCAAGATAGCAAGAAATGAGTTCTGTTGCGCAGGAACAGGCTGACATGATCGGTCTGCCGGGACAGTCCTGTTTGTGGATTTTGGGTAGGAGGCAGAAGTCCGTGTATAGCATACCCCCTGATCTTCCACTCTCTGATGCTGAATGTTCAGTGCTCAGCAAAGGACTCAATTTCATACCTTTACGCCCTCACCTCAATAGATTTCGTAACCTTAATGCCCTGGTCCACTCCTCCATCACCCTCTACGCCTCGATCCCCTCCCACGGCACCTGCCCCTTTATTTCCCCACCCGTCACTGTCCAAAGGCCCAAACACTCCTTTCATGTGAAGCAGCATTTCACTTGCACTTCCCTCAATTTAGTCTACTGCATTCGCTGCTCCCAATGTGGTTTCCTCTACATCGGAGAGACCAAACGCAAACTGGATGACCTCTTTGTGGAACACCTTCGGTCTGTTCACAAGCATGACCCAGACCTCCCTGTCGCTTGCCATTTTAACACTCCACCCTGCTCTCTTGCCCACATGTCCGTCCTTGGCCTGGTGCTTTGTTCCAGTGAAGCTCAACGCAAACTGGAGGAACAGCACCTCATCTTCCGACTAGGCACTTTACAGACTTCCGGACTGAATATTGAGTTCAACAACTTCAGATCAAGAACTCACTCCTCCAGCCCCTCCCTTTTTCTGATCCCCCTTTTTTCTAATAATTTATATATTTTTTTAATATATTTTACTTTCCCCACCTATTTATATTATTATTTTTACATCTATTTCCATACAGTGTTTTAACTCCACCTTTTAGCCTATTTCGATCCCTTCCCCCTACCCCACGCCCACTAGGGGTATCTGCCACGAGCTTGTCCTGCTTTCTACCCTTAATGTCACCATTAGCACATTCCTTAGATAATATCACCACCGTCAACACCCCTTTATCCTTTTGTCTATGACATCTTTGGCAATCTCTTTTTTGTCTCCACCTATCACTGGCCCTCTATCCAGCGCTACCTGTCCCACCCCCCTCAACCAGCTTATATTTCACCTCATTTCTATTTTTCTTCAGTTCTGATAAAGAGTCATTCGAACTTGAAATTTTAACTGTGTTTCTCTCCGCAGATGCTGTCAGACCTGCTGAACTTTTCCAGCTATTTTTGTTTTTGTTTCAGGTTTCCAGCATCCGCAGTATTTTGCTTTTACCCGGCTATATTTAAACTGGCAGCAGCGAAGATTGCACCTGACGCCTGGGTACTCATCAGGAAAACCCTTGTATTGAGGATTAGAAGAGGGCCAAAGGGCTGATTATCTTTTTAACAATGTCCTTAGCAATGGGGCCTGGGTGATGGTATGGGGCAGAAGGAGCAGCTCATTTTTGGCAAACTTAAGAGATAGCCTCTGAGTTGCAAATCATCACTTGTTGCTGGACAATTTGTGCTGTTCTAGCTTTGTGAAAACAGCAGCATGCCCTCAACATCCCTGTGAGTTTCAATAAATTGCTTCAATTTTGCCATGAATACAAATGAATTTATAGCAGCAAGTTAGGATTGTTGTTTAATAATGTGAGACCTGATTAGTGGCGAGATTTATGTTCTTATAATACCACTCCACCACTCTGGCTCAGAAAGGGAATAATTGGAACTGTGGCATCTTAATCCTGAAGGGAGTAAATTGTTATTAGAGATTACTTACATTTAACATCCCACTTTAAAAAAATCCTTATTTATTCTTTCTGGCTCTTTCTATTCCCACCCCAAATCCAATCTTTCCTTCTCTCTCTTTATTTTTCTTCCTTCTGATTTGACTCTAATTTACCCAATTTCCCTCCATCACTCCTCTGTTTATTAATCCCATCGGTTAAAACTATTGTTCACCAAGGTCCCCAGGTGCCTCTTGTTGTGCCTTTATTAGCTCCCAATTCCAGAAACTTACTTGTCAAGGCATTTTTGAGTTGAATGGTGAGGGAAAAAGTCTAATCCAGAGAGCATTCCATGAGATGTCCCTCTCCAGCAAAACCTGGGACAATAATTCAGCCTATTGATGGTTTGGTTCACCCTTACCCAACAAAAATGTTATTGATAGCCTGACATACGGCACATTGAAACAACCAGAATGGGCATTGTAGAGAATTGTAAACATGTTTAATTTGATTGTTCAGGCACAATTCAACATAAGTCTGTGTCATTCTCCTGATGACACCCTGTAGCAAACAGAGTGAATGCTCTTTGTATTCATGCTCTTTTGTTCGGTAGCGTAGCTGCAGGCTTCATGTTTTTTCCTGAAAAGTGTAATCTAGATGAGCATGTAGAGTGCACCATGGCCTTGTGCATTATTGAGCTTGACATCTTTAACACAGCAGCATGATTGGTATTTAGCATAACGTCTCCAAATATTTGCATACTTGTTTCAATGGTGAACAGAATGCACGACTTCCACAAAGTGTCCCGTGTTGCACAAGCTTTCTCCTTTATTAGTGAAGAACGCGTGTTCAGGGAATGAATTGACAATTCGCCTGGTGGGTCTAACCTGTTTGTACAGCCATGTGTGAAGTGCTCCAATGGGAGCATTGATTAAAAAACACAAACAGTTCACAACTGAAGAAAATTCAAAACCAGGACATTGAAATCGGCCAAAGGGGCATTGATAAAACAATGAGGAAGCATTGTTGGGTTTTTCTTGCAGGTATCATTCAGATGAGTGAAGTTTATTTTATCCTTTATTTCATTTACGGAATCATTTTGAATTAATTGTTTCCAGCACAAGCACAGTGACTTCCAGGTGAATATGAATGACAGATCTGGCTACATGATGGTGGACAAATGCGTTGACTGCTTAAAATACATATGAAAAAAAGTTGATGTCAGTTTTGATTGCCATCACCCTGAGTTAATGGGGCTGTAACGGCCTCAAAACGCAACCTGTAACCTTAATGCCCTGTTAGCACCAATGATGTGGACAGCCCCATTTTGATGGGGACCTAATGCGAGTGTCCAAAGTGTCTGCCTGCATCAGGATGCAGGTTCCTTTTACTATGGGGTTCGGCAACATAAATAAGACCTCGGTTGCCATTTTAGGTTGGAACTGGTCACCTGGCAATGGAACAGAAGAAGCTTGGCGAAAGCGCATTGAGTTAGTCCTGCAGGCCCTGTTTGAGCAGGAGCGTTCCTCCAAGATCCACAGAAATAATCTGGGCCGCTGCTAGAAATCTGCACCTTCTGGCTTCACATTCTGGCATTTACATTTTTTAATAAACTTACCTTTCTGTTGGTCTCCAGCAAATCCCTTTAAGAATTACGGCACATGGAGGCCACATTTTCCTCAAGGCAGATAACCCTGGTACAAAGCCATGTTCCAAGCAGCTCAGTTTTGCAAGGGGTCCTTAAACAGGTGTTAGACCACCTCTTGTGCAGTTGCCACTTTTTCTGCCTTCACTAATATGGGTGAGGGAAATACTTCGAGCATGTAACGACAGTGCAACCATCCACCAGCCTTATTGGAAGGGTAAACGCCCATTTTGTTACTAACAAAGGGTGTGGTGCCGTCAAACTTTACAGCTGTCATCTCATAATTGTCATGCTCAAGGTACCAACCATGCCCCAATTCTGCAGGATTCTTTTGTAAAAGAGAGAGCGACTTGCATTTATTTGACAACTTTCCCAATCTCAGGACTTGCTAAGCAATTTACAGCCAATGAAGTGTTTTTGGGGTGTAGTCATTGCTTTGATGTAGGAAACATGACAGCCATTTTGTACACAGCAAGTTCCCACAAACAGCAACGTGATAATGACCAGATAACCTGTTTTTAGTGATCTCAATAAATACCAAGGCAAGCTCTCTGCCCTTCTTCCAAACTGTGACATAGAATATTCCTTCCTGACTTGAGGGGAGGGCCTGTAATTAAATATCTCATCTGAAAACAGCACATTCAGCAATGCAGCCCTCCCTCCGCACTGCCGGTTTTTGTATTCCAATCCCTGGAATGGGATTTGAAAGTGTATTTTCTCATTGAACTGTGGCTAGAAGTTATCTTACAATTTGTTTAAGTTGAGGGGTTACCCTGTGATTCCCTTAGTTGTGCAGCAAAGGCAAAGTTGAGGCATTCAGTTAATGGAGGCAAAGAAAAGGCACTCAGAACCAGCTGCAGAAATATCCTACAATCATTTGGGCTGTGAATGAAGGCTAACAGGCACAAGAAGAAAGAGACCAGCTCCAGACTACAATGAGAGTAAGGCAGACAGTAGATACCTTTGTAGCCATAATATGAGAGTGGTTATAAAGCACATGGATTATTTGGGGTTTTAAATAAAGTCAGAGAATAAAAATGCAAAGAGATCATGCTTGAACTTTGTAAACCACTTGCCTCAGCTGGAGTTTTGTGGACATTTCTAGGCATCCCACTTCAGTAAAGATGGAAAGATCTTAGAAAGGCTACAGAGGAGGTTTACCAGGATGTTAACAGGGATGAGAGAGTTCAGCTATGAGGAGAGATTGGAAAAAAGAGGCAAGTTTTACTGGTAGCAGGTGGAGATTCATTCCATGATGTCCAGATGCTCGGGTGAACAGGAACCCATGGTCATTTGGTCCCTGCGTTGATCTTCTGACTGGCTGTAGCCACAGGCCAACCTGCTGCTGTAGAAATCATTCACTTTGAGGATCCATCAGCCCTGCTCCAATCACAAATCGATTACAATTGATCACACTGGTTGCATTTCGCCACTTGATGAGAGGCTTCAACCTCCGAACATTCTGCTCGTGCAATTTGTGCACCATCTCTCCTTGGCAACAGGGACGGTGCCAGCTGCATTTCTGGGTTCAGTTCACCAATTGTAGCCTTGGTAGAAACCCAGGCTCCCCTGAAGAACGAACTTTTAAACAGATGCTTCTGTCTTCAAAATTCAACCAGATAAACAGAAAAGCAAAGTGCAAAAAAAAAGACCAAGTTGTCAACGAGTTTAAAAAGTTCGGCTGCAGTCCAAACCCCAGCTGGATAAATTAAAATGAACTGTAAGTGTGAGTTAGGTTTTAACATTCAATTTGTTTTTTTGAACTTGCACACAGGCTGACTTTGGTATTGCAACGGTAGGGTTTTGAGTTGGTACTTAGCAGAGAATAAAATCTGTCTGTCAAGTCCACCAGTGCTGCACAGTTTAAACAGTGATGTGTCATTACAGCCAAGATCATGTCTCTCCTTGTCTGCAGAGCATTCAAAGTATACTGTAGAGTCAAAGGCCTTGAATAAGAAGATCTGTTGCCTGTGTACTGTATGTTATTGTCGTGTGCATGGATTGTTACAATATGATGCCTATAAATTGAGCTCCCTGGCTGCATTACCACAATCTGTTACTTTCCAAAAATGACATGTTATCTTATTCGAGCTGGGGTGCTTGCAATGAGATTTTAAGTCTGCTTGTTGCTCCTGATGGCCTTTAGAGAATCCACCATTGCATATTAAAAGGGTATCAGCAAGTAAATTAAGTAACTAGAAATTATACTAATTGGAGATCTGTATCTATAAGGTGTTAGAAATATCTTAATGTTGAATACCTGGCTGGAAGTAACGTATTAACTGGTATATATGTTTAATTGTCACTATGGGATATGTTTTAATCTGGGCTTCCAGAAGTGTAAATATTCTTATTTTTTGCTCCTGTTAACACCAACGAGAAATCACTTCTGTTCTTTGCCAGCTGAAACCTTTCACCATTTTGGTTAATCCTGAGTAACCCCTGGTAAAGTCAATTCCACAATTTGATGAGACACAAGAGGCCTGAAGGAGTACATTACCTGATGACAGGTCCAGAGAGCCAGGAAATGGAAACCATCACAGTATGAGGCTGTGCGATCCTTCATACCTATGACAGCACTTTGAAAGACATATTCATTTAGTCCTTCATTCTTCCCAGTAGTCCGGAAAAACGTTTTCTTTTCAAGCACATGTCTAGTTCCCTTTTGAAAGTTGTTACCGAGTTTGCTTCCACTAGCCTTTCAGGTAGTGCTTTCCAGATCGTAAGAACCTGCTGCGTAATAGAAATTGTCCTCATATTCCCTCTGGTTATAAACTGAACTCTCATCAACTGTGTGCGGAATAACCTGTCAGGAATGAACAGTCCTGTAAGGTTTTTAAAAAGTGCCCTGCTTCTTGACTGAGCATTAAGAAAGCTCAATTGAGTTGTTGCAAATTTGTAGCTAGGGCTTTGTAAAGGATAAAGCTTCTAGTTGAGGTAGCAATGGCCAATGCCATCAGGATTAGCTCACCTGGAAATACACTTTTGAAACAAAAACAGAATTACCTGGAAAAACTCAGCAGGTCTGGCAGCATCGGGGGAGAAGAAAAGAGTTGACGTTTCGAGTCCTCATGACCCTTCAACAGAGCAGTTCTGTTGAAGGGTCATGAGGACTCGAAACGTCAACTCTTTTCTTCTCCGCCGATGCTGCCAGACCAGCTGAGTTTTTCCAGGTAATTCTGTTTTTGTTTTGGATTTCCAGCATCCGCAGTTTTTTTTGTTTTTAATACATTTTTGACACAGTTTATGACCTCTGACCTCAGTTAAGGTCAGACTCTGCATGAAAAAGCCAAGGTGACTTAATAATGCAAGAAATCATGGATTGGGAACTGACCATTTGACCTAATGATCCCATTACCTCCAATGAAGCAACCAAAATGATATTGTAATAGCTCAAAGGGCCAAATGGCATGCACAAAGGAAAAGGATAAATTTAGATGTCAGGTATAAGCTTGCCAGATAAGTATCCTGTTGGCATCACAACACAATCCAAGTTTGATAAAGATCTTGAAATGAAGTTCCAATGGTCTCCAAATAGAGGGGACCCTTACGTAGAGGGAACACTCAGACTGCCTGATATTGTAAATCAATAATGTAAAGGAAAGTTTAGAATGTTCAGAAAAGACCAGTGATTCAACACCATCCAGGAGAAGTAATCCACTTGATTGGCACCTCATCCACAAACATTCACTCCCCCCAACTCTGACGCACAGTGGCAACAGTGTATACAATCTACATGATGCACTGCAGCAACTCATCAAGACTCCTTTGACAGCACGGTCCAAACCAGTGACCTCTACCACCCAGAAGGACAAGGGCAGCATTCATATGGGAACGCTGCCAGCAGATAGATGGGAACACCACCACCTGCAAGCTCCCCTCCAAGCCAGACATCATCTTGACTTGGAACTATATGGCTGCTCCTGCAACGCTGCTGGGTTAAGATCCTGGAATTCCCTCCGTAACGGCACTGTGGATATTCCTACTGCAGATGGACTGCAGCGTTCAAGATGGAGGCTCACCACCGCCTTCTCAAGGGCAATTAGGAGCAGGTAATAAATGCTAGTCTTGTCAGTGATGCCCACATCCCATTAATTTAAAAAAATCTTTAGAGAGGGATATATCGACATCCTGCATTTCAAGTGAGCCCATTATCCATCAGCCTGCTGCCCTACTCCATGTCAAACGTTGTTTGATATCATTCCCGCACAATTTCCTGGGAGCTTTTGCCGTATAATGTGCTATATTAATGCAAGATACTGTTGTTGTTCAATTACTTTTCAATGACCCTGAAAATTATTTGCAGCTCCAAGCGCAGTAAGTTTCTCTCTGAGTACAAACAACATTGGCCTCTGAGCTGAAGAAATGTTAAAGAAAGATGGTTCAGCAAAATAGCTCAAGGTCAAGCAAGGGCAGGTGGTACAACAGGTAAAAATAAACCTCGCTAAAGCAGCAGAGTGCCAGATATGAGATAATCCGGACTACAATTTTTCCGGGCTCTGTCTGCCAATCATTCAATGCCCTCCCCGATATCTAAAAACTTTTGTTGAAAGAAAGAATGATTTGAGATTGGATTTTCAGTCCGGGCTCAGGAACCTCAAGTTGGGACCAGTTCTGGGCCTTGGCTCCAGCCACATCCATGTGGATCTTTGAAGGCAGGGAACAAACTTGCCATCCAGTTAGGATGGTAGGTGGGTTCTCGAGGCTGGAGGGCCAATGAGAAGCTCTCAGGTACTAGTTTCAGACATACTAACAGCTGCACCAGCTAAGATGGGAGCTGTTGATACCTGATGGAGGGAGACAGGGTACGGCAACATGGAAGCTCCCTCTGGAGGAGAGTTCAGTTTTTTTTTAATTTGACGTGACCACAGCTGCCTGCTGTGATCATGGAGGGATTGGCCAACAGCCACAGATATGGCCTGGTATCCTTGAGTGGTACATACGGCTGTGGGGGGTGCTGGGGGTTTGGAGGGATGGGGGGGGGTGCTTCGTCACGTCATTAATCACACTCCTTACCTGACGTGAACCTGCCAATGTCTCTTGATCGCATTGCTAAGTGGAAATCCCAGTTGGCATAGAAACAGGGCCTTAATAGGCTCCTTGATTGACTACTGGCCACTTGTGGGCAGTTAGCTGTCCCAACTCCAACCTGAACTCTCTAAAAATAGCTCGGGGTCAGGATTGTGGCACCGAAATAACACGCCGGGTGGCAGTGGGAAATTGCAGGCTTGCCCACCTCCAATCCCAATCCAATTTAAGAACCCTGGCCTTGCATTTCTATAGCACCTTTAATGAGCTAAAAAAAATCTCTAATAACTTTGTCAAGTTTTCCCGTCTGTAAGGCCATGTTGACGATGCGCATTGGTAAGGCTTCCTTAATAATAGATTCCAGTATTTTCCCGATGATTGATGTCAGACTAACTGGACTGCAGTTCCCTGTTTTCTCCCTCCTTCCTTTCTGGAATAGCAGTGTTATATTTATTAATTTGCAATACACTGGGACCATTCTAGGATCTGGGGAATTTTGAAAAATCAGTCACCCACTGTCTCTGCAACTTTCTCTTTCAGTACGCTCAACTGTGTGTTGTCAAGTCCTGGGAATCTTTTAGCTTTTAGTCCCTAAATTTTCTCCAATAATTTTTCACTGTTGATATTAACTATCTTAAGTTCCTCGATCTTATTAGCCTTTTGGTTACTCTTTATTTCTTGTATGTAATTTATCTACTTTACTGTGAAGACAGACACAAAATATCTGTCCAGTGTCTCTGTTATTTCCTCATTCACCATGATTATCTCTCCTGTCTCTAAAGGACCATAATTTACTTTAGCTACTCTCCTCCTTTATATGTACTGGTAAAATCTCGTATAATTTTTTTTTTTCTATTTGCCTGGCTTGCTTACACTCATATTCTATTCCTTCCCTTTTTATTTACTGTAAGGTCATCCTTTTCTGTTTTCTAAAAATTCCCGATGCTCAGACTTACTGCTGTTCTTTGCAATATTATGACCCTCTTCTTTTCAGCCAATGCTATCCTTAACTTCCCAAGTAAGTCATGAATGGATCTTTCTCACTAAATTTTTGTTTCTTTTTGGCTGAATGTATTCTTGTTAAACATTTTGAATGGTTTCTTTAAATGTTTCACACAGTTTATTTACCATTACACCTTTTAGTCTACTTACCCAATCAACCTGAGCCGCTGGTGGCCCCTTCCTATGGAATTGCCTGTGCTTAAGTTTAAGATTCTTGTATGAGGCTGGAGTGTGTTGCTTTCAAACTTATACTTTCAGTTGTATGATAATCGCTTTTTCCCTATGGGATTATTAATTGACCGCGCCTCATTTTACAGTACTTGACCTAGGGCAGAATTTTCCCATTGGCTGAGGGAGGGGGGCCCCGCCCGTCCACGCGTAATATGACGCCATGGTGACATGTCTGAATTTAATACCACAGGCAAAGAAACTAAATGAAACAAAATGACAAGGGTGTTTCAATTCAAACCAAATCATAAAGACCTCATCTCAGGCCAACACAAAAGCACCAGTGAGAAACCCATGGTGTGCCTAAGGTACCTTATGTTTAGGTTTCCGGGTGCTACGTCTTGGTGCTGCCCTCTCGCTGGGAGTGGTATCTGAGACAGCTGCTGACTCTGCTGTCCTGTTGGCCTCGATGACCTTGGCGGTTGTCCTCTGGCCTGTGGAGCCTGTGCTGGCCCCGCCTGGGAGGGAGCTGCCAGTTCCACAGCTGGCATCTCCCCAGTCACCGCAGCCTCACCGGATGTAACAGTCACTGGGAGAAGGGCAGAGAAGCTGCCGCCCTTATCTGCTCCTGCTCCGCTCCCCCCCAGCCATCCGGAAAATTCTGCCCCTAAAATAGTTTTACATTGATTCCAGAATATATTATTCCATGAAACTGTCATAAAACCAGTCTACAAATTCATCTTCCAGACCACCTTAACCAATTTGACTTCTACAGCCTATATGAAGATAAAAGTCCCTGAAGGTTATTATTGTCTTTCTTACAGCCGCGATTATTTTTTGCTTAATGCTCTGTAGTTATTCTTGTATATGATTGTTTACAGCAAGCTGCCAAAAATGACAATGTGATAATGATTTTACACTCCCCCGCCTATCGGGTTAGAACGTGAGTAGGCACATAAAATCCAATTCCTGACACCTACCCACCCAGCCTCAACCCCTGTCTGAAATGTTATGGGGGGTGGGGTATGCATCAACACTTGGGCCTATTGAGGACAGTAAGTGACCAAGTAATGGCCATTTGAGGTCCTCGTCCTGCCCACACCAGGATTTTACCTACAGCAGGCGGAGTCCCACACCATGCAGGAAGCCCAGCTTGAGCTGCCTGGGCTGGTGTTGGGTAGGAGGGTGCCCTTTGGGACCATCAGAATCAACCTCCCCAGGTCATCACATCCACCTGGCCTCTTGAATCCTGCCTCCCATCAAACCCCCTCACACCCTGTGGCCAAGACCCTTTTTTGTTCATGGGGTGTGGCCAACATTTATTGCCAAGGCATTTGCTGTGAGTCTGGAGTCATATGTAGGCCAGACCAGACCAGACCAGACCAGACCAGACCAGGTAAAGGCAGCAGCAGATTTCCTTCCCTAAAGGGAATTAGTGAACCAGATGGGTTTTTATGACAATCGCTTCATGGTCATCGTTAGACTTTTTAATTCCAGGTATTTTTTATCGAATTCAAATTCCACCATTGCCATCTGGTGGGATTTGTACCCAGGTCCCCAGATCACTTCCCTGGATCTCTGGATTATCAGCCCAATGACAATACCACCATGCCACCAGACTTACCTGGGCTCCTTGGCATGTTGAGACTCTTTGTAATCCCAGTAGGGGCCGCGGCTTCCACTAGCGCTGCGGGGACTACAGAACTGCCGGCCACCCTTATTTGTCGGCAGTTTCCAGAGTTGGGTCTTCCTCCCGAGACAGGGGCAGAAGTCTCGCCTTAAAGCAGTTAGCACTGCTCTCAGTGTTAAATTGCTGTGGGGCAGCTGTTGGGATCACTGGGGGCTCTCTGCTGACTTTTTAGCCAACGTGGGGGAGGTGTCTGGGGATTGTTGGTGCGTTCCTCATTAACCTTTTAACCTGGGTGCAGGGGCAGGGGGGTGGGGGGGTGGTGGTGGGGTCAGTGACCACGGTGCCCTGTAAAATCCAACCCCATCAGCAAATACAGTTTGTCAAAGTTCAGCCCTCTGTTCCTCCCAGCCCTACTACATTAAAGTCAGTGAAATTGTGCTGCATTTACACTAGTTTTTCCACCACAGCTGCTTAGGCTGAATTGTAGTGGATCGAGTGGGATCTTGGTCACCAGCAATCGGTGGAATTTATGGCTTTTTACATTATTTTCAGCCCAGGAGAGACATAAAAATCTTCATCTCTGCAGAGTATGAAATCCTGCAGGAATAGGCTTTTATTTTATCACACATAATAAAAATAAGCTTTTGACATTTTGCCATCAAAAATAAATAAAAATTATCATGATTCTCATTCTGAAGAGATCTCTCGAAGTAAGTGCAAAATCGTTAAATGCATTGATGTGATCTGTGAATGTATTTACATTGATGTGTTCAAAATGATTGATTAAAGCAAAATATAAGTTCTGCTCTTTCTTGATATATTTACTTCTGAGCTCAATCCTGACCAAACGCTGGCTCATTGCTGGATGTAAGGTTCTCTGTATATTGTGAGCACTATTTAGCATGTTCCAAACCCACGGACTCTACCGCCCAGAAGGATAAGGGCAGCAGATGCACGAGAACACCACCTCCTGCAAGTTCCCCTTCAGTTCAACACACCACCTTCTCAAGGGCAATTAGGGATGGGCAATAAATGCTGGTCTCTCCAGCGGCACCCATACCCCATTAAATATTTTTTTTAAAACTGAAGCGCATATAACCGTCAATGTTGAAAGTGAATGTTCCTTGGAGACATTTCAGGCCCCTTAAATTACTAACGTCACCTTAGAAACATAGGTCTGAGTTCTCTGGTCGGCGAGTTGGGACGGGGCCTGCTCACTGATGTGTAAAATGACGCACGGTGATGTTGGGCGAGCGTCCTGACATCACCGCGCGTTATTTGGGTTTTCAGTTCGGCAGGGGCGCGACCAGCTGGTCTGTGCACCCGCTGAACTGTCAAAGGCCAATTAAGGCCTGTTAAAAACTAATTTGAACAATTAAACGAGCTGCCCGTCCAACTTTCAGGTCGAGGGGAGGGGGCAGGCGAAGATCCCAGGCGGCCTTCGCATTTTTCATCGAACCTCATCCACGGCCGGGACGAGGTTTTATGAAGTGTTTAGAAATTCAATAATTTTTTTTTTTTAAAAAATCATTGACATTTCCCAGCTCATGTGACATTGTCACACGAGGGGACATGTTTTAAAAGTTTTCACACACTTTATTTAGAAATTTTAAACTTAAACAAATCTCCCTGAGCCATCTCTGTGCCACAGGGAGATTTCTGCGCTCTTTCGGGTGCAGGCACACAGTGACCGCTCTCCCGACTCAGGGAGTTTCCCCTCCGCCCGCACAGGGAGCGCTCAACCCTTCCGGGCGAGCGTCACGCTGGACGGGCCTTGACTGACTTGCCCACGTAAAATGGCAGCGCGCACCCGATCGGTGCACGTTCGCTCCTGCACCCCCCCCTGCGCACCCCGTCCCCAATGGGGAGGGGGGATAATTCAGCCCATGGAAACACAGGAAGCCGAGCGGGCCATTCAGCTCTCCGAAGCTGCTCCAGCGCTCAGTTAGGTAGTGGCCGATTATTTCCTCAACTCCATTTACCTTCTTTTGCTCCAGATCCCTGAATACTCCGACCTCTAAAAATTCACCAATATTCAAATTGTCCCTCAGGATCCACAGTCTTTTGGGGAAGAGTCCAGATTTCCCTTTGAAGGAAACATTACTTCCTGATTTTTGCTCCTAAGTAACCTGGTTGTAATTTTAAGTCCCTTGTTTCTAACTCTCCCACTAGAGGAAATAACTTCTTTGCACCTGCCCAATCAAATCAGATTAACATTTTAAACACCTCCATCAGATGACCTTTAACCTTTTCTACTCAAGGAAATACAAGTCAAGCCCATGCAACCAGCCCTCCTAATTAACACTTTAAGTTGTGGTATTATTCTGTTAAACTTTCTGCTGTACCACCTTCAAGACCGATATATTCTCGCTACGTTGTAGTGCTCATTTTATAAATAGGATTTTCTTTTTTAAACCTAAAGTATCATGTGGTGAAAACTGAATACATAGGAACAGGACAACAGCAGCTGAGTGTGTCCATTCATCAAACACCATTCTACAAGTGACTAAGTTCAGTAAAGTGAAAGAATATGACTCAGTTCATGTCAATATTGATCAGGCAAACTAGTTCATTGATGCAGGTGGGATAAGGCAGTGGCTGTGCCGTTTCTGAGGTCTCTCGATTCACCATTATGTTTGCTGTAGTGTATTAATGCTGCTTTCTCACTGAGCTTTGGAAATAATCTGCAATGGACAGCTTGGGGTACAAAATGGCAGAAGTGGCAGATCACATTATCAGGAAATTGAAGGCTTTTCCCCCTTTTTGATATTTGAAACCCACATAACAAGTCTTTACACATCCACTTTGCCATAGGCATTTACACAAATCTACAAAATTGAGGAAAAAGCCCAGGGCCTATAAGGGAGGAATACCCTGAGAAATTATTCTCTGATTCCCCTCAAGTGATCAAAACCAGTCCAGGAGGTTGCATGAGCCATGTGTTAGCTATGAAGATACTTGCCCGCTATTAGATCAATCTCTGCCCCAATCTGGGACCAGTCCAGTTCCTTCCTAAAATAGCAGCAAATGTAAATGCTGGGAACCTGAAATGAAAACAAAAAGTACTGGAAATGCTCAGCAGATCTGGCAGCATCTGTGGAGAGAGAAAGGGTTAACGTTTCAAGTTGAATATGACCCTCTTCAGAACTGAAGGGTGGTAGAAATATGATGGCTTTTATGCTGTTGAAAGGGGCGGGGGAGAAAGAACAAAAGGGAAGGCCTGGATAGAGGGTAGAGGAGATTAAATGACAGAGATGTCATGGATCAAATGGCAAAGGGAGTGGTAATGGTTGTGGTAAAGAAAAAATGCATTTGTCCAGAGTGAGTGTAAATGGCGGAATAATGAACACGGTTCTGTCTCATGAGAAACAAGATTAAACAAGGCAAAAAAAAACAGAATCAAAATTCTGACAGAGTTCTTAGCCTGAAATTGTTGAACTCATTGTTGAGTCTAGAAGGCTGTAAAGTGTCTAGTCGGAAGGTGAGGTGTTGTTCCTCAAACCTGCATTAAGCTTCACTGAAACACTGCAGCAGGTCGAGGACAGTAATGTGAGCATGAGTTCATTCCTGGCCTGCACCAGTGGGCTTCCAGGTAGACTATTCAATAACTCTCACTCTGTGAGTGAAAAACTTCCTCCAGAGTTCCATGTATTCTGTACCCTGCCTTGCAAATGCTCTCACGTATTCTGTATTTACCACAATTACGTGTTATCTCTTTATTTCCCTAACATTTAATTTAGCGTTGTCAGGACGCATTAATTAAACAAGCAAAAGCTCGTCACATGCATACCTCAGGATTCATGACTTTGCTAAGCTGAAGATATGTGGAAATCTGCTTAAAAATGCTGCTGTCAATCAACTGCTTCCCCACTGGCTAAACATACTGCGTGGTGGGATAATGAGTCTTACCGACGAAGGGGAATTATGATTCAGTTCCTCCTCAGTATTGATAGCTGATCTAAGCAGAGATGGCAATTGGTATGCTGTGTCCCTGGGTGAGTGAAGAGGGAAGACAGCCAAGATTCCAATTTATAATCCATAACGTGCTGCTACAAAAGAATTGTGCACAATTCTGGGCATTGTGCTTCAGAAACGATGCCATAACGTTGGAGAGAATGCAGAGGAGCTTTACCAGGATAGCCCAGGGGTGAAGGAGTTCAGTTATGTGGTGAGATTGGAGAAGCTGAGATTGTTCTCCTTAGAGCAGAGAAGGTTAAGGGGAGATACAATAGGGCTATTCAAAACTATGAGGGGTTTTGATAGTGCAAATAGAGACAAACTGTTTCCTCTGGCAAGTGTGTGGGTAGCCAGAGGTCACAGATTTAATATAATCGATCAATTCCTGGAAAAAAGAGACATGTCAAAGATTTTTGTTTTGAAGTCATCAGGGCACTTTGCAAGAATACCAATATAAGGGAAAAACAGCTATTTATACTGTATGTGAAAAGACTGCTGATTGGTTGGAAAATGGCATTGCCATGGAGAATGCACCAGTGATGTTGAGTGACAGTTAACTGCCGCATTGTTTAAAATTTAAAACAGGCAACTTGACCCTGATTGGTCAAGGCATTTCCCTGAGGAAGGAATCAGCCAATGGCTGTCCCTTATTTTGTTTAGCTGAAACAGGCTCAATGTATGTAAATGTTCTTTCCGTCTGCAAAGAACAGGGCCCTGTGTGTTAATATAGGTAGCTTCCAGTACATGCAAATGCACCACACTGCAAGCCTGACTGACAATCTTAAATTGGTTGTCAGCATAGTTCTGAGCACACTGATTATTATTTAGCAAGTGTTGTCCAGTCGCAGAATTACATCTAATGTTGGACACTGTTTTGAGTGTTGCAAGCCTGAGCTGGTTGAGTATGGCCTGTACCTTGCCCATTGCAAACAGCGGCTGGGACACGCTGTTTGACATGATCCACCAGCCTTTGGCACATATGGCCTAATATCACTCTGGCCCTGAAATTCATAAACTCATTTGTGCGTTAGGAAGAACGTCTTTTTGGCTTGACTGCAGCATCCTGTTAGTGGCGAATACCACCCGTGTTACTGCTGCATAATAGCAGCGTGAAGCGGGCTTCACCTGGTGCTCAAATTTCTGAGGCACTTTGTCCTTCCTGAGGGTATCCTGGGCGATTTTCATTCAGCTGAAAGTGATGGTCTTAGCTTTGTTTATGAGTTTGTGTGAAATGATCTGATCAGGGTAGGCATTATCCCGCAGGATGCCCTTAATGACCCCTAATTCAGCATCAAGCTTGCATGGTGAGCAAATGGCTCCGGCCACATTTAGAAGATTGCCGGAAAGACCAATCTTATAGCGTGTGGAACAGTAAGAATGTAAGAATTGGTGTACTGGAAGCTACAAATATTAATACGCAGGGGCCCTGTCCTTTGTAGACATTGAGCCTGTTTCAGCTGAACAAAATAAGTGACAGCCATTCGCTGACTCATTCTTCAGGGTAATGCCTTGACCAATCAGGGTCAAGCTGCCTGGTTTAAATTTCAAACAATGCTAGGCAGTTAACTATCAGTCACCACCACTGGTGCATTCTCCATGGCAATGTCATTTGCCAATCATCCCGCACTCCCTTCACACAAATAAAAATAGTTGTTTTCCCCTTATTTTGGTATTCTTGCAAAATGTCCTGATGACTGAAAGATGAAACTCTTCCACGTGTCTCTTTTTTCAACAAAACTCAAACACTGGACAACCAAATGACCATGATTGTTCAAAGAATGAGAGGAGAATGAGGCAAAGGATTCCCACATCGATGGTTGTTAAGATTTGGAAGGCACTGCCTCAAAAGGTAATGGAATCAAATTCCATCCGACCTTCCAAAAGACAATTAGACACGTACTTGAAGAAGAATAATTTGTAGGGTTACGGGAGAAAAGTTGGAGTGTGGAGCTAATTTGGATAGCTCTTTTCATGAGCCAGCACAGGCAAGATGGGCCAAGTGGCCTCCTTCTGTGCAGTACTATTCTATGAATATATATATATATAATATATTTAAAAATATTGATTGCACATTCAATGGTGATATGTCTAGCTCCTGTCGAATAGCCTCAGCTTACCAAGCTCGCACTTTGGCAAGGGGCTAGGGGACAGTAAAAGGCAAATAATACAATAACTCACCTCAAACCTCAGGATAACCCAAAGCACTTCACAGCCAATTAAGTACTTTTGAAGTGCAGTCACTGGTGTGGTGGAGAAAATGTGGCAGCAAACCAGTGCACTGCAAGATCCCACAAACAGCAATTTGATAATGACCAGCTAATCTTTTTTTAGTGAGCTTGGTTGAGGGTGTTTTTTGAATTCATTTACATGATGTGGGTGTCGCTGGCTGGGCCAGCATTTATTGCCCATCCCTAATTGCCCTTGAGAAGGTGGTGGTGAGCTGCCTTCTTGAACCGCTGCAGTCCATGTGGTGTAGGTACACCCACAGTGCTGTTAGGGAGGGAGTTCCAGGATTTTCACCCAGTGACAATGAAGGAACAGTAATATATTTCCAAGTCAGAATGCTGAGTGGCTTAGAGGGGATCTTCCAGGTAGTGGTGTTCCCATCTATCTGCTGCCCTAGATGGTAGTGGTCCGTGGGTTTGGAAGGTGTTGCCTAAGGAGATTTGGTGAGTTTCTGCAGTGCATCTTGATGGTACACACTGCTGCTACTGTGCATCAGTGGTGGAAGGAGTGAATGTTTGTGGATGGGGTGCTTATCTAGCAGCTGCTTTGTCCTGGACAGTGTCAAACTTCTTGAATGCTGTGGGAGCTGCACTCATCCAGGCAAGTGGGGAGTATTCCATCACACTCTTGTCTTGTGCCTTGTAGATGGTGGACAGGCTTTGGGGAGTCAGGAGGTGAGTTACTCATCACAAGATTCCCAGCCTCTGACCTGCACTTGTAGCCACAGTATTTATATGGCTAGTCCAGTTCAGATTCTGCTCAATGGTAACCCCCAGGATGTTGATAGTGGGGGACTCAGCGGTGTTAATGCCATTGAATGTCAAGGGGCGGTGGTTGGATTTTCTCTTTTTGGAGATGGTCATTGCCTGGCACTTGTGTATCATGAATGTTACTTGCCACTTGTCAGCCCAAGCCTGGATATTGTCCAGGGGCAGAATTTTGCCGTTGACGAGCCGGTGGGGTAGGGCCACTCGCCGAAATGTAAAATAACGCAAGTTGTCATTGGGCGGAACCCCCGACATCATCCAGCCCCATTTAAATTTTCAGGAAGGTGGGGGCGCAGCAAAATCAGCTGTGGGCCCACCGAACTGTCAATGGCCAATTGAGGCCACTGACAGGATAATTTAACCAATTAAAGGAACTGCCCGTCCAACCTTAAGGTTGTCGGGTCGGCCAGGAGTCCCGGCGGGGAATAGAGAAAACACGGAACCTCATCCAGCGGCGGGGTGGGGTTTCATGCAGGGTTCTAAAAAGTTTAATAATGTTTTACTGTAATTTATGAACATGTCCCATCTCGTGTGACATTGTCATATGAGGGGGACATGTTAGGGATTTTTTTTTTTCTATTTTTAATCTTTTTAAAGGTGTCGGCGATCTCCCTGAGGCTGCACTTAGCCTCAGGGAGATGTGCGCATGTGCGATAGAGCGCACTCTCGCTTTTGGGGAATCCCCCTCGCCTTAATTGGCCCACCCACGTATAATGGCGGCGAAGCCCACTTCTCCGGTGGTGATCGGCTCCCCGCCTGCCGGAGATTGTGTCAGGTCTGCCTGACAGGCAGAAAATTCTGCCCCAGGTCTTTCTGCATTTGGACATCGGGGAAAGTTTTCTCTGAAACCGTGCTGTGAGATCTGAGAGGGCAGGTCGAGCCTCAGTTTAATGCCTCACCCAGAGAACGGCACCTCTGGCAGCGCAGATGTCCCTCGGTACTACATTGGGAGTGTCAGCCTAGGCTTTGTGCTGAAGTCTCCGGTGTGAGATTTGAATCCACAAACCTCTGACCTGGATACTCACTGTGTAATGGCTGAAGAGCTGTGAGGTTTCATTTCAGTTTGAGTCAGCAGCTCCAATTGAGCAGGGAAGCTAAGAAATAATATTTTAATGCTGGAAAGGCTTGTTGACGGATTGACTAGACTGAAAGATATCAGCCCAGCTATTTCCTTCCTTCTGTTCCCAGTTAACAGTCCAGTGTAGCACACCTGATATTTTGCCCCTATTCTGATCCCACCTGGATGTTTAGATTCAGGCTATTAGCATGGGTAGCAATGCCCCCAATAAAGACCCATTCCTAGCAGCCTCTGAGTCAGAACTTGTGATAATAAAATTAATGCAGAGCGAGGCTCAAGATTAAAAGCTACTTCAATAATGAAAAATCCCGTCCGCAAAGCAACACCCGCATTGGTGGCCAAGGATCTTGTGCTCGTCAAATGAGCGGGTCCTGGTAAAATTATTTGATTATTGTTTGTTTGATCCATCACATTACATAGCCCACACACAAAACAATAATTTTGCACTGTTCTTACCTTGGAATTTTTCAGTCCTGGGTGCTCAGACTTTGCTGTTTTTGTTTGTTCAGGTGCTTTTTGCAGGAGTTTATTCTGAATAGATATGAGAGCAAATAAAACTTGCCCCGTTAAGTTGCCAGTGCTTGACAGTTTAAATGGCCCCCTGCCATTAGAATTCGGAAAACCTTGTGCTGAACCTGATGAGGTCACATCAAGAACCATCATGCCCAACCCCACCCCTGCAAAACCCGCGCCCCCCCCCACCACCACCCCAGGGGGATAAAGCTGACTGACGTGACTCCGGATATTCTCGACCTGAGTGAGCATCTCTTGTGAATGAATAAGCAAGCTTTGTGGGAGAGTGAGTGACGGGCTAGCTGGCTGCATCAGTGCAGCCTGAATGACGTCATGAGCGGATGGTTGGCTGACATTATCTCAGTGAGTAAGTAAATGCACGAGTCTGACTTGCTTGTCTGACTGGGAGTAAGTGGCTGGTTACATGAGTGAGTGATTTCAGAAGCTGTCCTTGTCATTGGCTGTTACGAGTGAACTGATGTCACAAACTGGCTGCAAGTGACACTTTTGAAGTGTGGTCACTGGTTAAAAGAAACGTTAAGAAAGGAGGCTGACTTTGGAACTCATTTGAATAGTCAAGTCAGGAAGTAACAATAGCACGTTTTAGCGTTTCAGCAACATGTAGGCTGAGTCATGAGTAATATTATTACAGTTGTTTTTTATGTTAGAGAGGACATGGGGTCAGAAGCTAAACTCAGGGTCAAATAGGATACTGTGTTTGCAAATAGGTTTCCCCCTGGGGGAGTGGCCAGAAGGGGGGTAGAATCAGTGGCAAGGGCTGACTACAGTTGCCTTGGTCTTCACCATGCTCAAGAAGGGCTGGATCTCAGACAGGCAGGCTGACAAATCAAAGGCAGTGGAAGAGTTAAGAGAGAAATAGAGCTGGGTGCCATCAGCATTCATGTGATACCTGACATCTTGTCTGCATTAGAAATTGGAGGGGGCCAAGTATAGATCCTTAGTGATTCCAGAGGTAATTCTGAGGGAACAGGAAGAGAAGCCATTGCAATCGACTCTCTGATTATCAATGAAGCAGAATCCACTGAGGGAAGCTCCACTGAACTGGCCAATGGAAGAAGCAGCCCAATTAATTGACACTCCGTCTGCCACCTTCAACATTCATTCCTTCTACCACTGGTGCACAGTGAGAGCAGTGTGCACTGCAGCAATTCACCAAGGCTCCTTTGACAGTACCTTCCAAACACACGATCTCTATCACCTAGAAGGACAAGGGCAGCAGATACATGGGAACACCACCACATGCAAGTTCCCCTCCAAGCCACACACCATCCTGACTTGGAAATATATCATCGTTCCTTCACTGTTATCGAGTCAAAATGCTGGAACAGCTCTCCTGACAGCCCTGTGGGTGTTCCTGAAACACATAGGGCATGTTTTTCTGGCCCTGCCCGCCTCTAGGATTGTCCAGGAATTTTGGCTGGGCCATCGAACCTCCCGCAGCAGGTCCTGTCATAATGGGGGCTGGAAAATCCCAGCCAGAGGCTGTAGCAGTTCAAGAAGGCAGCTCACCACCATCTTTTCAAGGGCAATTAGGGGTGGGCAATAAATACGGGTCTAGCCAACAGTGTGTACCATCTACAAGATGCAAATAACCTGTTAGCACAAAAACACATGAAACTCCATATGGTTAATTCTCAATGATATTCTTGGCCGTAGTCAAAATCGAGTTCCAATATGTTCCAAGCACATACACCAGGAGGTTGATATTGTATAAGTGCTAACTTTGGTGCCTTGCGCTCGAGGGAGCTGCGCCATTCCATAACTGCTCCATGCCTCATCCAGTTGATGTCTCCTTCCCACAAAAACACTGATAGAAATCCTGGCTCTTGCACATTAGGAGGCTGAATTTCCCAATTTCTTTCAGTGCAACTCACATAAAATAGGCTAAATCAGTGCAAAGGATTGCCGAATTCCTGGGGCAAAACATGAAATTTGAGTTTTGCGATCTCTGTTGCTGGCTTAAAGAAACATCGCACTGGAAACCAGGCTCTGTCCACCAAATTGACTGCACCCCCAGATCGAATTAATATCTCGATGAGCTTCCGCTAATTGCTCCTGTTTGCAGGGTTTTGAAGATTTGTTCTAAGAATTAAGCTGGTTCTATTGGATGCAAGAACAATATCAGCTACATTTTAAAAGCTTTTGAATATTATGTTTTTAATATGCTAGGAAACTGACTACATACACCAACATAACTCACCACCTGACTCCCCAAAGCCTGTCCACCATCTACAAGGCACAAGTCAGGAGTGTGATGGAACGCTCCCCACTTGCCTGGATGAGTGCAGCTCCCACAATACTCAAGAAGCTTGACATCGTCCAGGACAAAGCAGCCCTGCTTGATTGGCACCATATCCACAAACATTCACTTTCTCCACCACCGGTGCACAGTAGCAGCAGTATGCACCATCTACAAGATGCACTGCAGGAACTCACCAAGGCTCCTTTGATAGCGCCTTCCAAAGCCACGACCACTATCATCTAGAATGGCAAGGGCAGCAGATAGATGGGAACACCACCACCTGGATGTTTCTCTCCAAGCCGCTCACCATCCTGACTTGGAAATATATTGCCATTCCTTCACTGTCGCTGGGTCAAAATCCTGGAACTCCCTCTCCAACAGCACTGTGGGTGTACCTACACCACATGGACTGCAGCGGTTCAAGAAGGCAGCTCACCACCACCTTCTCAAGGAGTTAGGGATGGACAATACATGCTGGCCTAGACAGCGACACCCACATCCTGTGAACAAATTTAAAAAATAATACAGCAACTCTAACGAAAACATATCATTGACTCAAAGGCTGCAGTCTGCAATTCACGGTGCAATTCACCTCTTAGATAGTTTCTCTCAACGTCCTCTGTCCCACATCCAGGCAGCTGTGGTGGCATTCTAATATGGGTTTTCACCAGGTCCAGGCAAGACTCACTCATGATGTCGTTGCCCTCTTTGTGAATTTCTCTTGCTGATCTCAATCAGGCTCCACCTTCAGTATTCTTCCCCTTACGCAAAGAACTAGTATCCTCACCAATTTGTTGTTATTTAACTGGCAGAAGCAACTCATAATGTTGGGAAACACAAAGTGGTTGGTGGTGGGGAGGGAGGGGAAATGGATGGTGAAACAGTTGTCTCCAAAAATAGGGCCACACTATAAAGAGGGCTTCAGATAGCAAGTGATGATATGCAAAAGTGCAGTTCCCATGGTGACCATAACAGCTATTATATACCAGTGTTCTTCAAGTGCTGTACTACACTTGGTAGCACCTCATTCTGAACAAAACCGTGCAGATGAAAATGATCCTGGACTTGTACCTTTATTGGTGAAGCTTTGACTCCTCATAAATACAAATCATTCTTTGCATTACAATGAACAGCACAATGCCAGAAGCATGCCACATCCCTTGTTATCAGGAAGTTGATGAGCAGATTGTTTCAAAAGACAGCAAAAGCAAAACTTCGTTGAAAATCCACAATTTCCCTGTTGTTTATGAATTATATATGATCCTGTTGGAGTGGAAAGCTGTTAGAGCACATCCATTGTCACTATCAACTCCAGCAAATGATAAGTATGTCATGCTTTGAGTGCATAAAACATTTATTAAGATTACACAACATTTCAAAATAAATCATTGTAGTTTACCAATAAATGGCACTTCCGTGATTTTTATTTGCTCTTGCCAATCATCTCCCCTATTTTTCTAATCCTAAAAGCACTAACTCAGCCTCATGTACAGTAAGAAAGAAAGGCTTGCATTTGTATATTGTCCGTCCCTGCTTTCACTTGAGTAAATAGTGGTCGTGTGCACCGTTCGTAAATCTCTGTAGTCCATGCGTTGTTGCGGCCCCCACAAAGCTAGGAAGTTCCTGGATTTTGGCCCACCTCCAGGATCGTCCAGGATTTTTGTCTGGGCCACCAAATCTCCCGCAGCAGGTCCCATCATAATGGGGGCCGGAAAATCCCAGCCACAGACTGCAGCAGTTCAAGAAGGTGGCTCACCACCACCTTCTCAAGGGCAATTAGAGGTGGGCAATAAATGCTGGTCTAGCCAGCAGTGTGTGAGACTTGGTAGAGAACTCAGAGGTGTTGGAGCTCTCTTCCACCTGCTGCCCCGGTTCTTCTTGGTGGTAGAGTCACAGGTGTTGTCTTTTGCAAGTTAATGCATTGTATAGATGGCACATACTTGCCGAGACACTGGCAGATGGATTGGATATTTCCTGTTTTGCCACACTTTTATGGATTTTTCCAATCCCCTTCTCTCTGCATACATTTCTGTCTTTTTTTCTTTATGTTTCTCATTCTACCCTTTTCCTGTCTCATCCCACGGGAACATTGAGTAAGGATCAGTTCACCACTGTCTTCAATGGAGATCAAAATCAGCGCAGACATTAAGCAGACAGCCAAACCGCACAGAGTTAAAACCTACCCCAAAGTGCTCTGAGCCCAACTATACAAAACAAAAATTACGCAGCTGTAAACTACCTGAAAGTGTCCAGGATTATTCTCAGCCATAGAATCAAAGTTATGGAAAACGTTCAAGGAACGGAGCTTACTTTTGCTGGAGGAAATGCAAAAAGGACAGGTCACGAATTGAAGATAAGGTTGAGGTAAGCAGGCTAATTAATTTGGAAACTGAGCGTAGGATTGGAGAACAGAAGTCTAGAATTTCAAGCAAAATTTAAGATTCAGCAAATCTTTTCCACACACTATAAAGTTCGTGCAGAACAGAGTTCAAAAGAAGTTAATTGATTCATATTGATTGATACTTATAGGAGAGAGTTAATTGGGTTGATATGATGTGCTATAAGTTATGTAGAAGAAAAGGCCATGAGACCCATTTGTGTTTGCTCGATGTTTTGTTAGACTCATCCATATCTAACTCTCCCTCTCCCCATCTCCCAGGAGACGCATTAACAAAAGAAACTTGCAAACCAACTTGTGTTAAAAATTCCTTTCCGGCCCTTCAAAGTTGATTAGGCAAACCCCAGGAGGTGCCTTTCGTTATTTCTGGAATAATTACCTTCCTTCTGCTGTGGTCATGTTTCTCAAAAAGGCATCAAACACGTTCCCCCTGGAGTCAGCAATGGGAGCAGTAACATAGTTATGTTTATGAGCAATCTAAAGGTTTGCACTAATGATCCAGACATACGAGTTCAAGTCCCACCATAACAGCTGGGGCAGCTAAATAAATTGGGAGTAAAAATCTTCTATTAGTAATGGTGACCACGCAACTAACAGATTGTTGCACAAAAACCTTTCACATTCACAAATGCCTCTTAGGGAATGGAATCTGCCATCCATAACTGGTCTGGTCTCTATATGACTCCAGACCCACAGCAACGTGATTGATTCGTAACTACTCTCAAAAATGACTTCAGGAACTACACAGCTGTCGTGAAAATAGCTCACCACAATCCTCTCGAGGGCAATTGGGGATGGGCAATAAATGTTGGTCTTGCCAATGACACCCACATACTGTGAATAAAAAAAAAAAGTTCTCATTACCGGGATTAATATTGATCCAACTTAGCTTCACTTGTTTGTTTCCCGAAAAAAATCTTCTCACTAACTAAATGTCATGACATCATTAAGACATCAGGAATCACAGAATCTTATAACGGGAACTCTTCACCTCCCTTGGTCACCATTTCATTGTTAAATCCCAAAATTACTTTACCAAATCACATGTCATCCTCGCTGCTGTTCTTCACTACACAATTGGAGGATATATTTTGGCCTTTTGCGATAGCGTATGTGTTTTAGTCAATTGGCAGTCTGGTGTTGATCTTTACACCATTTCTATTCCCATTGACTTCATGCAAAATGATAATTTTACAATTATTGTGCAATTTCAAGATCTACCCAGCAGTGTTCAGCAATATGGACATTGAGTCTTTACTGACGGTTGTCATGGAGAAGAAAAATGAAAGTGATTCTGTTACCAGCAGTGCTGAAGACCTGCATAACATTTGAAAAGATCTTTCTGAAATAGATTAACAATTTGGAATACTCAAAATTCTATTTTGATAATTGACAGAATATTCAATTACAAAGGCAATCTTTTTACACAAACTCAACAATACTTGAGGCTATTCACATAATTCATAATCACTTTATGCCACATAAAATACCACAATGAATGAAAACTCTCAATTTAAACCAGTGTTAAGAATACTCTCACTCTAGATGGTTTTAATGGAACTGTGTAGAATTAAAAAGGTGTCACAGCTTTAGAATTTTTTTGCCTGAAGCTTTGATCATGCAAATTAAGTATTAAATAAATACTCATTTGGTTTATGTAGCTCTGGGGAAACTAACAGGAAAGCAAGTTTTATGTCTTATGTATATTTCAGAAGTTATTTTTAATGAGATTTCTGAGTGAGTTAGCAATAGTTTGCCTTATGAGTCGGTGTGGACATGCAACATTGTCTGACATACCTGATATATTGGGGCATAATTTTCTGTTTGACGTTGGTGGTGGGGGATCATAAAATGATGCTCAGTGACATCCAGCGAGTGTCCCGATGTCACCGCGGGCTATCGCGATATTTCGCTGGGTGGGCGAGCGATGAAGTTCGACACACGCCTGCCATTAATTAACGGGCTAGTTAAGGCCTTTATTTGATCAATTGACGGCGATTTTCAGGCACCCGTGCATTCTTCGGCTCGGCGCATGGGCACAGCGGGTAGACGGCTAAGAGACTTTTTAATAAAACTCATCCACGGGCGGGATAAGAGACCTCAGTGGGGTTGTGAATGTGGTTTGTGAAGTATTTATTGCAGGAAGTTTTTTAAACTTGCCTGTGTGATCTGTAGCAGTTCAGAACGAATTCCAGCAGCTTTCTCTGTGTACTTTGTACCTTCAGGTCAGCTCTCTGCAGTCAGGAATCTTCATCAGGCCTACAGCTTTCCGGAGGCCTCCCTTTAGCCTGGGTATGGATTCTGACATCTCCACTGGAGGCAGCTCCTCTGAGGAGGAAGGGAGGGATAGAATAAGGAGGAGGCCAGGAGTGGACAATCAGCCTCCAGGGGAGCCACCTTTGGGAGGCCAGGCGCAGGCACAAGGGGCGCAGGGCCAAGAGGTTGTCCAATGTGGAAGGGGCCACAGAAGATGTCACTATCCTGCTGGCAATATGACTGAGGTGCAGTGCCGAAGGAGGCTCTGAGTGTCAAGGGAGACAGTCAACTACATCTGTCAGATGATTGGCTCTGAGATCTCTCCTAACTGTGTGGGTGGACACCCCATGCAGCGGTCCTGAAGGTCACAGCTGCCCTCAACTTCTATGCCTCTGGCTCCTTCCAGGGGTCGGTGGGTGATCTTTCTGGTGTCTCCCAATCAGCTGTCCACACTTCTGTCAAGGAGGTTACAGACACTCTGTTCAGACAGGCATTAACCTTCATCCACTTCCATTGGGACCAGGCAAGCCAGACACAGTGAGCCAGAGGCTTCGCGACCATTGCTGGCTTCCCCTGTGTCCAGGGTGCTATAGACTGTACACATGTGGCCATCAAGGCGCCAGCAGGTGAGCCCGGTGCCTTCGTCAACAGGAAGGGCTTCCACTCCATGAACGTGCAGATAGTGTGTGACCACAGGATGCTGATTCTACAAGTCTGTGCAAGGTACCCAGGCAGCTCCCACGACACCTACACCCTCAGACACTCCCAGGTGCCGGGGCTCTTCAGTGCTCCAGCCCGGCTGGATGGATGGCTGCTGGGTGACAAGGGCTATCCCCTCAGAAGGTGGCTATGACACCTCTCCACCATCCAAGAACAGAAGCTGAGCAGCGGTACAATAGGAGCCAGGGCACCACAAGGGCTGTGATGGAGAGAGCCATCGGTCTTCTCAAGATGTGCTTCCAATGCCTGGACCACTCAGGGCGTGCACTCCAGTACCCCCCAGATCGTGTCTCGGTGATAGTGGTTACATGCTGCACTCTCCACAATCTGGCACTGGAAAGGGGGGACGCAGTGGACGATGAAGATGATGCAGTGGATGCGGCTGCACACGATGAGTCCAGCACTGATTCTGGGGATGAAGAGGCACAGGGGGATGATGAGGGGCTGAACACTGACCAGGGACTACACCAAGGAGGCAGGGACACCCGGGAGACTTTAATCCAACAAACCTTCAGCTGGCTCCACACAAATGGATCAGGAGGACCAGCCTTGCCTGGCCCTTCCATACTCAGCACCTCAGTGTTAAATCTGCCACTTCATCAGCTGCAACTAAGGGCTTTGGACATAAACCTCAATGTCCACTCAAACACCCATGACAGTTATCTTAAACATACAAATGCAGAACAAAGGAGCCACCCTCAGCATGGTAACACATCTGGTATTAAAATTTTAACCATCAGAAGCTCTCACAAATCCAAAACAAAACGTTAATCAAGCAGAAAAAAATTATATGGACCTAATCTCAGGCCAACACAAAAGTGAGAAACCCGTGATGTGCCTCAGGTACCTTATGTTTACGTTTCTGGATGCTATGTCTTGGTGCTGCCCCCTCGCTGGGACTGGCATCTGAGACAGCTGCTGACTCTGCTGTCCTGTGGGCCCAAATGACCTTGGCAGTCGTCCTCTGGCCTGTGGAGCCTGTGTTGTCCCCGCCTGGGAGGGAGCTGCCAGTTCCACAGCTGGTATCTCCCTAGACATTGCAGCCTCACCCAATGAAGCGGTCACTGGGAGGGGGCGGAGCAGCTGGTGCCCTTATTCAGAGCTCCCTGAGAGGTGCCCACAGAGACAACAGGCAGCTGCTGCACCGATGTGAGGTTGCTTCTGACCTCCCTGCTCACCGTGGATGGATGGGCAATGAGCTGGGAAGCTTGAAGCCCACACCATCTCCCACATTGGCACTGACCAGCTGTGGCCACTGGTGCAGTGAGGGTTTGCAGGTCCCAGCGTAACCCCAGGAGTCGCCACTCTCTCCGTGGAGGAAGCATGACGCTCAGACATGAGGCTCATGGCATCAGTGATGCTCCACGTAGACTCCTCCACCACGGACACCAAGTGAAACACAGCCTCATGTATCACTCCCAGATGTTCCCGCACACCCGGCCACATTTCCTGCAGCTGCTGCATCGCGGACGACTCCAGAGGCACAACATCAGGCACCAACTGAGCATGTACCTGATCCCCTGCAGTCCTCCGTCTGCTGGCACCATGGGCACTCTCTGTCTCTGCCAGCTCCTCCAGTGACTGTGAAGTGCTCTCACCCTGTGCCCCGGGGCACTAGCCGATGTTGCAATTCCCACTGATGCGCTGGTATCTGCGCTGGTGCCTGCCTCGCAGAAATGGTGTGGTGCAGGTGACAGTCCAGGGCCCTCAGGTGTGAGAGGGGGCATCTGGAATCGATCCTGGTCGACAGGCTCTGATGATGCTGAAAATAACAACAAGGACAGAGGATCAGTTAGCGTCCACACAATGACACACTTCATCCCTTTCCCCCAGGCTCCTAATGCACCACTCAACCTTCCAGAACCTATGGAGACGAATATTGGTGGGGTGGCAAATAGTCAGGAGGAGACCCTCACATTAGAGGTGGGTACAGATGGGCTGGTCAGGTGTCCTAAGGAATGCCAAATGGAATGTTATGTGGATAAGTGTGAGGTGATGCACTTGGGCAGGACAAACAAAGTACAGGAATACACAAGGAAGGGTAGGACTGTGGAAATTAAGGAGAATCAGGGGGACCTTGCTGTGCATGTCGACAGGCCCGATAAGGTAGTGGGACAGGTACATAAGGTGTTTAAGAAGTAAATGCCACACTTGCCTTTATTAGCCAAGGAATAGAATATAGGAACAGGGAGGTCATGTTCCAAGTGCAGAAAACGCTGCTTAGTCCACAGCTATATTCTCGGTGCAGTTCTGGAGGGAGGGATGTGATTGGAGTGGAGAGAGTGCAGAGGTCATTGACCAGGATGCTGGCTGGGCTGGAGAGTTTGACTTATGAGGAGAGATAGCATAGACTGAGGTTATATCCCCTGGAGCAGAGGAGATTGAGTGGTGTTATGAGTGAAGTTATGAGGGGCATAGATACGGTTGACAGGAAGGAACTGTTCCCCTTGGCGGAGGGACGAGTAACCAGGTGGCATAGATTTAAGGTAAGGGGCACAAGGTTGACAGGTGAGGTGATGAGGAGCTTTTGCACACAGAGTGTGTTGAGAATGAGGAACACACTGCCTGAAAGGGTGGTGGAGGCAGAAACCCTCCTAACATGTAATAAGTATTTGGATGTGCAGTTGCGATGCCATGGCACACATGGCCATGGGGATAGTGCTGGGAAATGGGATTAGGAGACTTTGGAAGGTGTTTGACCCACACATCCTCAAAGGGCCGAAGGGCCTTTGTCTATGACCCACACTCTGATTCTATCACTCTGTGACCGAGCAATGTTGCAACAATAACAAATTAAACAATTA
Organism: Carcharodon carcharias; assembly: GCF_017639515.1. NCBI lineage: Eukaryota > Metazoa > Chordata > Chondrichthyes > Lamniformes > Lamnidae > Carcharodon > Carcharodon carcharias. The sequence continues at coordinate 4,522,324 of NC_054474.1, forward strand.
TCGGTGCTATGGATGTGGGGAGAACAGAGCGGATCTCACTGTTGGCGTCAAATACCTGGCTGTCCCACCCCAGCCTCACCAACACCAGTTGACCTGGGCACATGGTGCTTCTCAAGTTCCAGGGCTCCTGTTTGAAGCGGCTTAACATCATCAGCTGGGCCTGGCTGTCTCCAGTCCTCGATCGCTCAGACACATTGTGAGCATTCTTCTCCTGAAAAACAGAGAAGACCATTCATTGTGGCAATTAGCAAATGGACTCTGCACACGCACACAGCACCCCAACCACAGTGGCCCATATCAGGCCTCCGGTGCCTCCTCTCCCCGCTACTGCTGATCACTCACACAAAGATAGTACGCCTGCTCCCAATTCCCCACCCCTACCCCTCCCCCAAATTGGCCACCTTGGACACTTTCTGCATCCATCACTTTAAGAAACACATGTTATTTCCTCACATAGCAAGGAGGCACAACTAGGTGCAGTGTTGAGGCTCCCCTTCCACCATCTCATCACGGTGAATAGGACATGTGTTGGAGTTCTGAGTATGCGCCGAGCTGAATCTCCTGCAGGTTGCCCCCAGACTAGTCATGAGCAACTAAGAGCAACACATGGTGCAGGGAGAACCCATCTCCTCATTAACCACTCAGGCTGATGTAAGCATGGGCACTATCTGCTTGACCACCCAGCGTACGAGAAATGCCCAACATGAGTCAATGCAGTCACGACAGTAAGACTTGGTGAGGTGATGGGGGTGGCAGCGGTGGTGGGGGTGGGTGGATGCTTCAAAGCCTAAGGCTACCTGCTGGGTTAAATGCCCAACACCAACATGGTCCTCACCCTTCCAGAGCGCAACAGATTGTTGAAGTGCTTACGGCACTGGACCCAGGTGCTCTGCACCACATCACGGGAGCTCACCAACTCCGCCACCTCCTCCCAGGCACATTTGTTCACGTGGGGGGGTCTCCTCCTCCCATCCTGGGGGACCAGGACCTCCCACCGTGCGGCCACCTCCTCGAGGAGGGCAACAAGGCAATCGTCAGAAAAAAGAGGGGTTCATTGGCCCCCCCGCTGGCCCCATCCTGACCCTGCTCCTGAGACAGACCCTGCAGCCTGGCCCTGCACCTCGGGCTGACCCTGCAGCCTGGCCCTGCTCCTGTGACAGACCCTGCAGCCTGGCCCTGCTCCTGTGACAGACCCTGCAGCCTGGCCCTGTCCCTGTGACAGACCCTGCAGCCTGGCCCTGTCCCTGGGACAGACCCTGCAGCCTGGACCTGTCCCTGTGACAGACCCTGCAGCCTGGCCCTGCTCCTGTACCAGACCCTGCAGCCTGGCCCTGCTCCTGTACCAGACCCTGCAGCCTGGCCCTGCTCCTGTACCAGACCCTGCAGCCTGGCCCTGCTCCTGTACCAGACCCTGCAGCCTGGCCCTGCTCCTGTACCAGACCCAGCAGCCTGGCCCTGTCCCTGTGACAGACCCTGCAGCCTGGCCCTGCTCCTGGTGCTGACCCTGCAGCCTGGCCCTGCTCAGCTGACCCCCTGCAGCCTGGCCCTGCTCCTGTACCAGACCCTGCAGCCTGGCCCTGTCCCTGTACCAGACCCTGCAGCCTGGCCCTGTCCCTGGGACAGACCCTGCAGCCTGGCCCTGTCCCTGTGACAGACCCTGCAGCCTGGCCCTGTCCCTGTGACAGACCCTGCAGCCTGGCCCTGTCCCTGTGACAGACCCTGCAGCCTGGCCCTGCTCCTGTACCAGACCCTGCAGCCTGGCCCTGCTCAGCTGACCCCCTGCAGTGTTACCTGGACGTGGCCGTTGTGAGCAGCCTACAGGAGCTGCCAGTCCTTCCTTTAAACAGACAACCGGGTCGCCATCGGACCCAGAGGCCTGTGCACGCCCACCGCAGCTCACACTCTCCCGCTATTCACGGCATTTGGCAAATACGCTGGGCAGGCCTTAATTGGCTGCCTATGTAAAATGGCGGCAGGGGCCCGGTTATGGGCGCCGATCGGGTCCACGTCCACCCGCGGCCTCTCCAGCTCCGCCCGCCCGACAGGCAGAAAATTCTGCCCATGGAAACCCATCAGTGACCACGAACAGTTCCAAACTATGATGGCGAGTGGTGAGTGACCTGGAGGGGAACCTGGTGTGACGTGTTCCCTTGTATCTGGTGCCCTTGTTCCTCGAAGTGATAGCAGTTGTGGATTTGGGAGGTGGTGTTGAAGAAATCTTGGCGAGTTGCTGCAGTGCATCAGGTAAATGCTAACCACGGGTATCACTGTGAATGTTTCAGCTGGTGGATGGGCTGCCAATCAAACAGGTTCTTAGTCACACAAACATATGAAATAGGAGCGGAAGTAGGCCACTCAGCCCATCAAGCCTGTTCCACCATGCAATAAGGTCATGGTTGATCTGTTTGTGTTTTGAGTTCCGCATTCCCATCTACCCCCCGATAACTTTTGATTCTGGTGCCTAACAAGAATCTATCTCCCTCTGCCTTGAAGATATTCAGTGACCCGGCTTCCACTGTATTCTGAGGCAGAGACCTCCAAAGTTGGTCAACCCTCTGAGAGAAAAAATTTCTCCTATCTCTGTCCTATAAACATGACACCATAATTTTAAAATCGTGCCCCCTTATTCTGGACTCACCCACAAGAGGAAACATCTTTTCCACGGCCACCTTGTCAAGACTATTCAGAATCTTATAAACTTCAATCAAATCACTCTTCCCCCTTCTAAACTCTAGCGGAAACGATAAGATAAAAGCAAAACACTGCGGATGCTGGAAATCTGAAACAAAAACTGAAAATGCTGGAAAAACTCAACAGGACTAACAAGATCTGTGGAGGGAAAGACAGAGTTAACGTTTCGAGTCCATATGACTCTTCTTCAGAGCTAAAGAGAAGTAAAAATGTGATGACATTTATAAGGGCCCCCCCCTTAAACAGTATAAATTCCATCACATTTTTACTTCTCTTTAGCTCTGAAGAAGAGTCACACGGACTCGAAATGTTAACTCTGTTTCTCTCCCCACTGATGCTGTCAGACCTGCTGAGTTTTTCCAGTGTTTTTTGTTTTTGCTCTAGTGGAAACAAGCCCAGTCTGTCCAACCTAGCCTCATAAGACAACCCGCTCATTCCAGGTATCAATTAGTAAATCTTTGAACTGCCTCCAATGCATTTACATCCTTCCTTAAATATGCAGACCAAAACTGCACACAGTATTCAAGATGCAATCTCACCAATTCCCCATCTAACTGCAGCATAACATCCTTACTTTTATAAAAGGCAAAATACTGCGAATGCTGGAAAACTGAAACCAGAACAAAAAATGCTGGAAAAACTCAGCAGGTCTGACAGCATCTGTGGGGAGAAAGACAGAGTTAACATTTTGAATCCATATGACTGTTCTTCAGAACTAAAGAGAAGTAAAAATGTGGTGAAATTTATATTGTTTAAGGGGGGTGGAGTAGGTGTGGCTGGATAGAGGGCCAGCGATAGGTGGAGGCAAAGAAGGGATTGCCAAAGATGTCATAGACAAAAGTACAATGGGTTGTTAATGGCAGTGGTACTGGCTAAAGGAGGTGCTGATAGTAACGTTAAGGATAGAAAGCAGAATGTGATTATAGCCGGACAACGGTAATCGCTCTGGAAAGAACAACATGAACAACTGATAGATGGCCTTTGTGGGGGTGGGGTGGGGGGAAGGGGCAGTGGTGGGAAAAGGACTGAAGACAGGGTAAAAAGGTGGGGATAAAACAATGAATTAAAAATGAAAATAAATTTAAAATATAATAATAGAAAAAAGTGGAAAAAAATAAAACTTAAAAAATAAAATTGAATATTGAGAAAAGGGGATTAAAAAAGGGGTGAGGATAGAGGAGAGAGTTCATGATCTGAAGTTGTTGATCTCAATATTCAGTTTGGAAGGCTGTAAAGTGCCTAGTCGGAAGATGAGGTGCTGTTCCTCCAGTTTGTGTTGGGCTTCACTGGAACAATGCAGCAGGCCGAAGACGGACATGTGGGCATAAGAGCAGGGTGGGGTGTTGAAATAGCAAGCGACAAGATGATCTGGGTCATGCTTGCGAACAGACCGAAGGTGTTCTGCAAAGTGGTCACCCAGTCTGCGTTTGGTCTCTCCAATGTAGAGGAAACCGCATTGGGAGCAGCGAATGCAGTAGACCAAATTGAGGGAATTGCAAGTGAAATGCTGCTTCACTTGAAAGGAGTGTTTGGGCCCTAGAACGGTGAGGAGGGGGTAAGTAAAGGGGCAGGTGTTGCACCTTCTGCGATTGCATGGGGAGGTGCAGTGGGAGGGGGTTGAGTCATTGGAGATGATGGAGGAGTGGATCAGGTTGTCCTGGGGGGAATGGTCCCAATGGAATGCCGACAGAGGGGAATGAAGGGAAGATGTGTTTAAGACTCACTCCAGAGCTTGAGTAAAAACATCAGAGCTGACACTCCAGTGCAGTACTGAGGGATTGCTACTGTGTTCGGGGTATTAGCTTTCAGATGAGACATTAAATCAAGGTGTCATTAATCTGCTCTGGTGAATATAAAAGATCCCATGACACTATTTCACAGAAGGGCAGGGGGAGTTATCTCCTATGTCTTGGCCAATATTAATCCCTAAATCAACAACTCAAGAACAGATTATTTGGTCATTATTACATTGCTGTTTATGGAGGTTTGCTGTGTGCAGATTGGCTGCTGTGACTCCTAAATTACAACAGTGATTACACTTCAAAAGTACTTCATTGGCTGTAAAGTGTTCTGAGACATCTGGTGGTTGTGAAAAGTGTTATATAAACACTAGTCTTACCTGTCTCCACCAGATCGTGGCATAGGGGTAACATATTATCATGGATAAGAAGTGGTGAGCAACAGGAAGCAGACAGTAGGGATAAATGAGTCTTTTTCATGTTGGCAAGTTATTACTAGTGGAGTGCCACAGGGATCAGTGTTGGGGCCTTGACTATTTACAATCTTTCTATCACTCTTGACTTGTGGATTGTATATGGTGGAAAAGCTTTGGGGAGTTAGGAGATGAGTCATTTACCATAGAATGCCCAGCCTCCGAACGATCTTAGCCACAGTATTTATATGGCTGGTCCACTTAAGTAACCCCATGGTAATGCCATTGAATATCCAAGAGGAGATGATTAGATTCACTCTCCCTAGAATCACAGAATGGTTACAGCACAGAAGGCAGCCATTTAGCCCATCAGCCTTTACTGGATCTCTGAACGGGCAATTCACTTGGAGCCATTTTCCCTGCTTTCTACCCATAACCTTGCACATTCTTCTTTTTCAGATAATAATCCAGTCCCTTCTTGAATGATTGATTGAACCTGTCTCCACCACACTCTCAGGCTGTTCATTCTGGATCACAACCGCTTGCTGTATTAAAAAAATGTTCCTCCTGTTGCCATTGCAAAGTTTAGGAGGGCGACAGAAGCAGGAAGCGATAGACCTGTCAGTCTAACATCTGTCATCAGGAAAATGCTAGAATCCATTATAAAGGTTGTAGCAAGATACTTAAAACATCATAATGGGACCAGGCAGAGTCAACATGGCATTTTGAAAAGGAAATTGTGTTTGACTAATTTATTAGAATTCTTTGCAGAACCAACAAGCAAGGTGGATAAAGGGGAATCTGGACTTGGATTTCCCAAAGGCATTTGAATAGGCACCAGATCATGGCATAGGGGTAACATATTATCATGGATAAGAAGTAGTTAGCAACAGGAAGCAGAGAGTAGGGATAAATGGGTCTTTTTCATGTTGGCAAGTTATTACTAGCGGAGTGCCACAGGGATCAGTGTTGGGGCCTTGACTATTTACAATCTTTATCAATAACTTAAACAAAGGGACTAAATGTATGGCATTCGACTATTGCTGAAGAAAGGAACATGCTGTTAAAGCTTTTCATCCTGTACTCATCAGGACAGAATCGTAAGAATACCAAATTTCAAAGGTAACAACAATTTACACTGCATGAGAAGAGGGCACTGATTGGTTGACAAGTGGACTTTTTAAAATATATTTGTTCATAGGATGCGGGCATCATTGGCTAGGCCATCATTTATTGCCCATACTTAATTGCCCTTGAGAAGGTGGTGATGAGCGGCCTTCTTGACCCACCACAGTCCATGTGTTGTAGGAACACCCGCAGTGCTGTTAAGAAGGGAGCTTCAAGAATTCTACCCAGTGACAGTGAAGGAGTGGTGACATATTTCCAAGTCAGGATGATGAGTGACTTGGAGGACAACATGAAGGTGGTGAAGGTTTTGCCATGGAGAATGTACTAGGGAATAGTTAACAGCCAAGCTTTTGTTCAATCAAAGCTATCCTGTGGGATAATGGCTAGCCCAATCAGATTATTTCTCGCTGTATATCATGCAAACTCATGAATGGGCCTAAGGCTGCCGCTTTTGGTCCTGAAAAGTGCCAAGACTGCCCTGGAACTTTGAGCAACAGGTGAAGCTAGCCATTTCATACTGCTATTATGCAGTAGCAACTCAGCCCACATTCACTAATAACAGGATTCTGCCATCAAGCCAAAAAGGTTTTCTGCCTACTGCACGAGTGGGTAATGTGGTATATGAATTTCAGTGCTGGTGTGATGGCACATACGTAGGCCGTATGTCCCAACAAACAGCGGACCATATCAAATAGCACAGCCCTTCGTCTGTTTGTAATCGGTTGAGTACTCACTGGACTTAACCATCCCCTGGAAAACTCAAACCATAGTGTTCAATATTAGATGTGATTACACAATTGAACAAAACTTATTAAACAATCCTGATTGTGCTAAGAATTGCACTGATAACTAATTTAAGGTTATCAGTCTGGCTCTCAGTGTGGCCCATGGTAGAAACTATTAAACAGAAGCTTGGGGGCGAGCTATTCCCTTGCTCATTTCCCATGGAATGCCTTGACCAAACAGAGTGGACCTGCCTGGTTTGAAGTTGAAAAAAAATTGGCAGTTAACTGTTCCTTGGTGCATTATCCATTTTAGCACCGCTACCACTCGGAATCCACTTGCCAACCAATCTCATGCAGCATAAATCGTTGTTTCCTTTGAGATTTGATATTCTTGTGATCTGCACTGATGAATGCAAGATGGAAAGCTTCAATAGCTTGCCCTTTTCAACAATACTCAAGTTCTGTACTACCAAGCGACTATTTGAATGGATGATAGGGTAGATAGTAGCCGGATGTTTCCTTTTTTGGGAGACACTAGAACTAGGGGACACTGTGTAAAAATAAGAGGTCTTCCTTTTAAGATGGAGATGAAAAGAATGTTTTTCTCTCAGAGCGTCATTAGTCTATGGAATTCTCTTCTCCAGAGAGCAGTGGAGGTTGGGTCATTGACTTTATTCAAGGCTGAGTTAGACGGATTTTTGGTAGACAAGAGAGTCAAGGATTATGGGGGGACAGACAGGAAAGTGCAGTTGAGACTATAGTCAGATCAGCCCTGATTTTATTGATTGGCAAAGCAGCTGTAAGGACTGAATGGACAAAATGGCCTACTCCAGGTCCTAAGTCCTATGTTCCTCTGCTTTTTTTTGCTAATCACCTTAAATCTGTGGTTCTTGATCCTTCCACTAATGGGAGCAGTTTCTCCCTATCTCCTCTGTCCAGAAACCTCATAATTTTGAACGCCTCTATCAAATCTCCCCTAAACCTTATCTTCTCTAAGGAGAACAGTCCCAGCGTCTCCAATCTTTCTGGATAATTGAAGTTCTTCATCCCTGGAACAATTCTCATAACTCTTTTTTCTGTTTTAGATTTAATCAAGGTTGTTGAAGGATAAATATTCCCCACTTTGCTGGGGAAAATTCCTCTGCTCATCTTCTAAGTATTGCCGTAAGGATTTTTTACATCAGCCTGAGAGACGAGACGCAACCTCGGTTTAACATCTCATCTGAAAGCTGACATATCAAGCAGTGAAGCACTCCCTCAGTCCTGACAGTGTGTCAGCCTAGCTTTTCATGCTTAAGTCTTTGAAGTGGGAGCTGTAAGTCACAATCTGCTGACTCAGAGTGCTACCGCTGAGCCAGGTCGACTTACATCCATTTTTATCTGAGGAAGATCTGCTTCTGGGTCCACTGCATTGATCAAAAATGTCTCAATGGAACTCTAATGAATGAAGTCTTTCCTCTAGTTTGTGTCACTCTCTCCGAAACAAGTCTCACCACCTCTCGTTCTTTTCCTTACACACAGAAGATGAAAGGCAGGATTTAATTATCAGTTTTGTGCAGATTGATAAAGCAAATGCCAATAAAAGGGATGCTGGAAGTTTGAAATAAAATAAATGACACTATCACCTCTCAAACTCCCCTCCCAAGTCAATTTGGACCTATATCCACATTCCTTCGTGGTCATTGGGTCAAATTCGGGAGCTGCCCAGTTAACACACGGTGGGATTACTTTCACCCCACAGATTGCAGTGATTCAAGAAGCTGCCTCACCACCAGCGTCACAAAGGTAACACATGCCAGCCTTGTTATCATGCCATTCGCCCAGAATGAATCATTTATTTAAAAAAAAATCTGAAACCAAAAGTCAGGTTTACATTTTGGTCCTGAGCCTTCATCAGAACTGGATGATACTGAGGAGATTGATGTGCATTTTCAGTACACCCTGTCAGTACAGCTTTCTGTTCCTTTGTATTCCCACCAACAATCAGTGTGATATATCATGAAACACCTGGCCTCATTTCACATGGCTGCTTTTGGTTATGCAGCCTAAATAATAACAGTAATCACTACTTCCTAAGGATGAACACTATGTAAATTGTGAGTATCCATTGATCTCAGTACTATTGTGCAAACTGTTCCTTATTATGAGTAAACATGCGTACTCTCTATTTAAATAATCTGAGTGCAGATAAGGTTAATTGGGAACTGGTTAACAAAAGATTTGTTTTTTAAAGCAGTCACACGGCATGATGCAGGCGTACATTTTTCATGAATTACAACTTAATACATTTTCTAAGCTAATAAATGGAAAAAATTGCAGACTATAATGCTAGAATCATTATTGGCGAATGAGGATATCTTTGTCCCTGTAGTTCACTTTCTAGATGTAGTTGTTATGCTATGGTAACTGCAATATTTATTCTGTAAGTGAGTTAGTGTTTTTGGTGTGATAGCGAATAGGGGGCAGGCAAAACTTTAATTAGATTACTGGAAACCTTTTCATGAACAGTAGTAATGTAGATATATTTCTCTGTTGATAAAAATCGATAGTGGGGGAGACTATTCTTGAAATATAAGGCATTTACATATATTACACTATAAATAAAGGTGATCATGGAAAGGGTGTCCATATACACAAATTACAAAAGTTAACACGCAGATACAGCATGTAATTAGGAAGGCAAATGGTGGGTTAGCCGTTATTGCAAGGGGATTGGAACAAGAGCAAAGAAACCTTTCTGCAATTATACTGGGCTTTGGTGAGACCAGATCTGGAATACTATGTACCATTTTGGTCTCCTTACCTATCGGAAAATATACTTTCATAAAGAGAAACTGCAACAGAGGTTTACTAGTTTGATTCCTGGGAAGACAGAGCTTTCCAATGGCAGAAGTTGTGTAGAATGGGCCTACACTCTCTATGATTTAGAAGAATGAAAGGTGATCTCATAGATATATCTAAAGTTCTTAGAGGGTTGATACTGAGGGGCCGGACCAGATTTTTGTGGAGGAGAAAGGGAGGTAAAGTTGGGAAACTTCCCAACCAAGCAGGACTGTCTCCTTGAGAAGGGCCCCCTCCTACTGTATTTTTGCTCGGGGAAGGTGGTGTTTTATGTTTTTGATTATCAGGTTCGCTTTGTCCAGTGAATGTGAGCTGTGCCCTTGATATTAACACATTAGTTGGTGCTTGAAACAAAATAGGCAGGGAGACCGAATAGCTGAACAAACGCTGGCGGTTGATTGGAATGAAGAACAGGATACTAACACCACGTGTGCTTCTTCAATCACCTCCAGCTCTAGAATTACAGTTACTCAAGAAGGCCGTGCTGTGTAGCTATTGATCCATACAGTCACGTGGTCAACTGACTACATTCTCTTAAACGCTTCCCTCCACCCTCCCCGCTAAATTCAGCATGATAAGATTTAGACGGATGTGGACACATCTCTTCATCAGTAATTCAGTGGGGACAATATCGATGGTCCTGTGAGGTGTTGTCCTGAAAGGGAACAAGAACAGTGACAATCTGGTGCTGATGGAATCCCTGTCCAGCTTTTTCATCCAGGACTTAAATGTTTGGACCACCCACTCAGACAAGCCATTAGAGGCGGGGTGGTATGGTGAGGGTTTGATATAAGTTACTCTGTTGAGGGTTGTAAACCTGTGGAACTCCCCGTTGGTAAATGCAGTCCTGCTGTCTGACACGAGCACCTCCAGTAACCCGTGCACTGCAATGATCTGTCGCAAATGGTCTATGGTGGCAGCAGATGTGGGTGACCGGACCTCATAGACGTCCATCCACTTGGAGTGGGCATCTCTTAGTAAAAGCAACACCCTGCCCAAGAAGGACCCCACATAGTCGATGTGGAGGTACACCCATGACCGCCCCAGCCATGCCCAGGGGTGCAATGGAGCTAAGGGGAGGGTAGCTTTTGAAGCTGCTGGCATTGAAGTCAACTTTTAACTAGCGTTTCGATATCCACATCCATCCCTGGTCACCACAAGTAGCTGCGTGCGAGCATCTTTACCCTGCTAATGCCAGGGTGAACACTAAGTAATTTGGCCAGTAATGGCCTTTGCCCTCTCAGGGGCAAGATAACCCTTGTCCCCAGAGCTATATGCCAGCCTGGCAGGTGAGCTCATATCTGCAATTGAACTTATTATTGAGACAAGTTCCTGGGAAATTGGAACATTCATGTTATTATCTGGCAGGGGAAGGCAGTTCAGCTTCCCGATCAGTGAATAAAAGTCTACTCGTAAGCAGCCAATGTCAGTGCCCACCTCTGGCTGTGAGCAGATGCGATGGGAGGTATTGCCTTATCCTCTCCAAATAATCCCAGCAGAGGCTTGTGGTTGGATATAATGTGAAAATAACGACCATGGAGGTATTGATGGAATTTCCGACAAGCCCTTCTTCTCAATTTGAGAATATCATCGCTCTGCAGCACTGAGTGTGCGAGATGTATAACCAATGGGTCGTTCGGAGCCAGCTGCCATCCATTGTGAAAGTACAGCCCCTACTCCATAAGGGGAGGCGTCACAAGCTTAAATCAATTCTTTCTTTGGGACAAAATGGACCGGTAGGGCTGATGATCTTAACAATTACCTTTACCTTCAGAAACGCATCCTGGTGCAGAGATAGCCAAATCCAATTATGGTTTTTCTTAAGCAATGCGTTTAACGGAGCCAGTACGGTTGATAGCTTTGGGAGGAATCTCCCATAGTAGTTTATCCTGCCTAAGAAGGTCTTTAGTTCTGTCGTGTGTCTCGGTGCAGGTGCCTCTTGAATAGCCTTGACATTTTCTTCCATGGGATGCAGGCCCTGCCCGTCGACATTAGGGCCCAAGTAAACTACCTCTTTGAGTTGGAAAATACATTTTTCTCGCTTCAAGCGTAGCCCCTCTTGTGAGAAGAGTTTCAGCACCTCCTCTGAATTAGCTCAGTGTTCTTCATCAGTTCGTCCAGTGACTAAGACATCATCCAGATAAACAATGACATGGGGCAGTCCCTGAAGCAGATTTTGCATGGTACATTGGAAAATAGCTCAGGTCGATGAGAGCCCAAGGAATAGACGAGTATATTGATACAATCCTTGATGTGTATCCATGGTTAAGAATTCTCTAGACACTTCTTCCGACTCTACCTGCTGGTACGTGTGGCTCATGTCGAGTTTGGAATGTATGATGCCCCCGGCTAATTTGAAATACAATTCATCAGTTTTCAGTATCAAGTGTCTATCGACTTTGGCCACTCTGCTTACAGTTAACTTGTGGTCGCTGTATAAGCATACACTTTGGTCTGGCTTCAGTACGGATACTGTGGGTGTTGCCAGCTCAGAAAATAGCACCGGTTGTAAGATACCCAACGTTTCCAGCCTGTTTATCTCGGTCTTGACCTTATCCTGTAGAGTATAAGGGGCTGGTCTGGCTCTGATAAATCTGGGGGTTGCGTTAGGGTCTACGTGGACTTTGGCTTGTAGACCACGAATCCTTCCTAGCTCGTCACTGAAAATGGAAGCGTACTTTTGTACCAATTCCTGTAAATTTCTCGTTCTGATTTGAAAAATCTCGGCCCATTGCAATTTAATCTTTTTGAGCCAGTTACAACCAATTAAACTGGGGCCTACTCCAGCTACTGCTTATAAGGGTTTAAATTTGCGGACTGATCCTTATATTGCGCTAGCACTTGACATATCCCTTTCACTCTTATATCTTCACCCGTACATATTTTTAATTTAGTGTCCAATTCTTCCAAACTTAAAGGATGGACTCCTTTATTGAAGTGCCTGAACATATGTTCTCCTATGACAGACATTGGTAGCCCAGTATCAACCTCCATCTTGAAGGGTTGTTCACTGACTCTTTTGGATTTCCACTCTAATTTCCACTCTATTTTTGACTCTAATGACTACCTGGATCGGCTCAGTTCTACCCACTTTCAGGTTAGATAATGAATAGATGTCAGATTCTGCTTCCTCTGGTTCTTCAACGAGATTTCATGATTTATTTCTTTATTTTTTAAATGCTGTCTCATTGGACACTAAGTTAAAAATATGTACGGGTGAAGATATAAGAGTGATCTTGATGGTGCCACATTATGTGACCATTGCAGTGGCAGAAAAAGCATTCGATATTTCTGAACTGTCAATCAACTGCAGGCTGCCTGGATGCATTTCTCTCATTAACGTTGTGGGTTTTCACTGTAGTCCTGGTGTTCTATGATCTGCACATAGGGGGCGTTTCCCACCTTTCTGCAGAGTCTGACGTTTTGTTACTGGCCCTTCCCACACGACAAGATGGACGGTGCCGTTTCGTGTATCTTTTATTGCCTCCGAGTCTCTAACAGCCTCTCCATGGCTGCTGCCAATTCTAATGCCTTACTGAAATTAGATTAGTTTCAGATAGCAATCACTTTTGAATAACATTGTCCCCGATTCCGCCTATCAACGTGTCTCTCAACATGTCATTAATTAAGTTCTGAACTCACAATATTCCATTATTTCCATTAAAGCAGCTATACAGCCAGCGATTGTCTCTCCTGGAAGCCTATTCATCAAATTGAATTTAAAACGCTGCATAATGACCGAGGGCCTTGTCTTCAGGTGGTTTTTGACAATATTCACTAACTCGTTGAAAGTCTTCATACCGGGGGTGTCAGGTGACGTGAGGCTGTGGATCAGCCCGTACGTTTTGCTCCCACATGCAGACAAAAGAATCTCCCTCTTCTTGTTCACCCCCGCAGTGTCGTTAGCGGTAAAGGTGAACGCCAGGCGTTCCACATGATGAGATCAGACATCGGAAACGGGGTCAAATAGTTCAAGATGCCTAAACTGTGGTTACTCGATGACTAATAAGACTGCGTTTTCAAACAGGGTAGTGTCGAAACAAGTTAGTGGCAAAGTAACGTAGCTGACTTACCGCGGTTTCCTTGATTGCTGTCAGTTGACCTGGTTTATCCTCGTTGCCAGTTTTATGTTTTTGGTTGTCAGGTTCGCTTTGTCTGGTGAACACTAGCTGTGCCCTTGATGTTAATACATTATTTGGTGCTTGAAACAATATAAGCAGGGAGACCGATTGACTGAACAAACACTGGTGGTTTATTGGAACTAAGAACAGAGCACTAACACCATGTGTGCTTCATCAATTTTCTCCAGCTCTTGACGTCCAGTTACCCAAGAAGCCCGTGCTGTGTAGCAATTGGTCAATATAGTTACATGGTCAACTAACTGCTTTCTCTTAAAGGTACATAGAATTCCACTTAACTACACGGGAGCAGGACGGAGTCCGGCCCACTGCCTTTAGAGGTGGTTCTAAGGCAGTACCAGAGGTTGGTGGATGGCCAGGTGAGCAGGTTAGAATGTACGTCTCTGTTTACTGGAACATCCACCAGTTTTGCTGATAAATGTCAGGCCCTCAAATCCTCACAACACCCATGCCCCCTCCATACTTCCACCTATGCCTCCTTGCCCCTTCTAGGCACCCGCATATTCCCATGCCACCTCCATTCCCCTTCGTATTCTCATATTCCCAATGATCCCTCCAAGCCGCAGCCCCCATGCCCCCTCAAACCCCCATTCCACTGCCATGCCCCTCATGTATCCTCCTGAGCTACTCCACCCAGTATTCATATGGGCCGGCCTCAGGTGCCATGTCTTTAAAACAGGAATGAAAAGAAAATAAACTTATAAAAATCTAACAACTTGACCTCTCACCCAGTCATACTGCATACTGAAAAAAGACTCACTTATAAACCTCATTTGAAATATGTAAATCCCCTCATCTATTTCCTCCTTCTTAGGCAGTCCCTTGTGATCAAGGATGATTTATTTCCACTCTGGTCCACGGGGTTCTGAGAGTGCTGGTAAGTCCAATACACGATCTGCAGGTTCTGTCACATGTGGTGCAGGTGGTGCTTGGAAGGCTGGAAAGATGAGGTGTTTGGAAGTTTATACACTCCCTCCAAAACCAGGATTTTGCCTCTACGTGCTCCCAATAAATTTCATCACTGTTTTTCGGAGCCTTCCAGAAGAAACCTTCTTCATTTTTGTCCATCATAAATGGGAATCAAGTTGACAGGAATATTTGATCCCTTCAGGAATGCTTTGTGGGCTTCCCTGAAGCATTTCTGTTGTCCTCCTGGGAGTCTCCTACCATGAGCGACTTCTGAGTAGGACAGTGGCTTGAGGGGTTGGGTGTCAGCAACCACAGCAATGGGAAATAATCCTTTAATAACCTCTTGAAACTGTTACTCAAAATGCAAAATCAGCCCCTGCTGAGATAAGTGGTTCTGGAGCTTTTGAAACTCAGCCACGCATGCATAATGAACTTGGTAATAATAACACCCCAGGGAAATGTAAACAATAAGAACACAAGAAATAGTAGCAAGAGTAGGCCATCTGGCCCTCAAGCCTGCCCCAGCCATTCAATAAGATGGATGATGCACCCTAGGCCTCAACTCCTCTTTCATGTTAGCTCCAATGGACTCTATTGAACCTGAAAAAACAGGCGGCCTCTTTATCTTTGATACCCCAGATGTCCTGTTAAACAAAGCAGTCCAGCCACAGGTGGATACTTTTCTTCCTTTAAGTGAAAGCTGCTGAAAGTTTTTTTTTTCCATTTTAAAAGTATTCTGGGCATTTAAATCTTTTCAAATTATTCCACTAGAGATCCCAGGCAGTATTTTGTTCAGTTCTGAATGCCTAAGAGCAATTTTCCCAATAGGAAAAGTACTTTAATGCATCCCAACTCTTAGACTATGGTGGTCAAAGTAATGTTGAAATTACCTTTACAGGACAGAGCCCTATAATCAATCACTGCAGCAAAACACATCTAACGTACAATGCAGCATTTAACTATTGAAACTGAAGGAACATTTTTTTTGTATTTCAAAGCTTGTCAATGAAGGAATTCCAGGAGCAGCTGGCTGTTTTTTTTTGGGATCCCCTTTTGGGACTGTGTTCCCTGTGGTTCACACCTCCTCTGAGAGGCCCTGAACCACATATTCTTATGGAAGGGGCCCCATATAATTATGGAGAAATTTAAACTGCCCACCCACTGCAATGCAGCTCGCCAGGCTGGGAATATTGCTTGTGGGCCGACAGCCCACACCCTTTGGAGTATAATGTGGGCAAATGTGAAATCGTTCATTTTAGCGGGAAGAATAAAAAAGAAATGTATTATCTAAATGATGAGAGATTGCAGAGGTCTGAGATTCAGAGGGATCTGGGTGCCCTAGTGCATGAATCACAAAAGGTTAGTGTGCAGGTACAACAGGTAATTAGGAAAACTAATAGAATGTTATCATTTATTGTGAAGGGAATTGATTACAAAAGTAGAGAGGTTATGCTTCAGTTGTACAGGGCATTAGTGAGACCATATCTGGAGTATTGTGTACAGCACTGGTCTCCTTATTTAAAAAAAAAGATGTAAATGCATTAGAAGCAGTTCAGAGAAGGTTTACCACACCAATACCAGGAATGCTTGGGTTGTCCTATAAGGAATAGCTGGACAGGTTAGGCTTGTATCCACTGGAAGTTAGAAGCGTAAAAGGTGACTTAATTGAAACCTTTAAGATCCTGAGGGGTCTTGACACGGTGGATGTGGAGAGGATGTTTCGTCTTGTGTGAGAATCTAGAACTAAGCGTCACTGTTTAAAAATAAGGGGTTGCTCATTTAAGGCAGAGATGAGGAACTTTTTTTTAGAGAGTGGTGAGTCTTTGGAACTCTCTTCCTCAAAAGATGGTGGAAGCAGAGTTTTTGAATATTTTTATGGCAGAGCTAGATAGATTCTTCATTTACAAGGGATGATAGGTAAAGGCTCTGAAGAAGGCTATTTATGGACTGGAAACATTAACTCTATTTCTCTCCCCATAGGTGCTGCTAGACCTGCTGAGTTTTTCCAGCGCTTTCTGTTTTTGTTTCAGATTCCCAGCATCCGCAGTATTTTGCTTTTATGTAAGGGATGAAAGGTTATTGCAGGTAGGCAGATCAGATCAGCCATGATCTCATTGAATAGTGGAGCAGGGTCAAGTGGCTGGGTGGCCTACTCCTGCTCCTAATCCGAGTGTCCGTATGTTATCCGGTGCTGAAAATTGCTGGAAATGGGAATGGGAATCAGAATCCTGGAATCGTGGACCACCCACCATTTTGAAAGGGCTCCCGAGTCATCACAACTCGGTGAAAATCCAGGAAATGTTCCCCATGGATGGAGACTCCACAACTAGGGGTCATGTCTCAGCTACTTTGGACCAAGATGAGATGTTTTTCACTCAGAGGATTGTGAATTTTTGGAATTCTCTACCCCAGAGGGTTGTGGATGTTCAGTCTTGAGTACATTCAAGACTGAGATGGGTAGAATTTTGGGCTCTAAGAGAGTCCAGGGATATTGGAATCTTATTGAGTGTTGGAATAGCTAGGTGGATCATTGTGCGTTCTACTCCTGTTTCTATTTTATGCTCTTTTGTCATGTTTGCTTGCCAGAACATCCAAGCAGCAGCACCAGTTTTCTCTGATTTCACTCTTTAAATGAGAGGCAAGCCTCCATGAGCGCAAGCTGCACATCACCACTCAATAGACATGGGCAGCTTGGCAATGAAATGTAAATGAAGCCCCAATCAACAAATGGGCCTCAGAATAATAACTTTAGGCAGACAGCTTGCTTTCTTGCCCTCTACCAACCAGAAAACTGAGCCTCAAAGCTGATCACGCTATCGCCTACTTGAATTCATTCTTTTCCCAGGACTCTGAACATCTTTACAACCCTCAATCTTTTTCTCCATTCTTCAACCTTCAAGCTTTACAAAACCAAACTTGCGAGGCTATAATTATTATTTTCAAATCTACCTTCAATTCCCCCTCAGGATTCACAGAAAGTTAGCATGCATTTACAGCAAGTAATTAGGAAGGCAAATGGAACATTAGCCTTTATTAGAAGGTGGATGGAGTATAAAAGTCTTGCTGCAAATTTATAGGGTATTGATGAGATCACACCCAGCGTGCTGTATACAGATTTGATCTCCTTACATAAGGAAGGATACACTGAAAGAGGTTCGGAGAAGGTTCACTCGGCTGATCCCTGGATGAAGGGGTTTGTCTCCTGAGGAGAGGTCGGGCAGAAACAAAAACAAAAACAGCTGGAAAAACTCAGCAGGTCTGAAAGCATCTGCGGAGAGGAATACAATTAACGTTTTGAGTCTGAATGACTCTTCATCAGAACTGTGGAAATATAGAAAAGAGGTGAAATACGAGCTGGTTTAAGGTGGGTGGGAAGTGGGGGGGATGGGACAGGTAGAGCTGGATAGAAGGCCAGTAATAGGTGGAGATAACCAAAAGATGTCATAGACAAAAGGACAAAGAGGTGTTGAAGGTGGTGATATTATCTAAGGAATGTGCTAATGGTGACACTAAGGGTAGAAAGCAGGACAAGCAAGGTACAGATAGCCCTAGTGGAGGTGGGGTGGGGTGAAGGGATCAAAATAGACTAAGGGTAGAGATAAAACAATGGATGGAAGTAAATTTAAAAATGATGGAAATAGATGGGAAAAGAAAAATATATATAAATTATTGGAAAAAGGGGAATCAGAAACGGGGGGTGGGAATGGAGGAGACAGTTCATGATCTAAGCTGTTGAACTCAATGTTAAGTATGGAAGGCTGTAAAGTGCCTGGTCGGAAGATGAGGTGCTGTTCCTTCAGTTTGCGTTGAGCTTCACTGGAACAATGCAGCAGGCCAAGGAGAGACATGTGGGCATGAGAGCAGGGTGGTGAGTTGAAATGGCAAGCGACAGGGAGGTCTGGGTCATGTTTGCGGACAGACCGAAGGTGTTCCACAAGGAGGTCACCCAGTTTGCATTTGGTCTCTCCAATGTAGAGGAAACCACATTGGGAGCAGCGAATGCAGTAGACTAAATTGAGGGAAGTGCAAGTGAAATGCTGCTTCACTTGAAAGGAGTGTTTGGGCCCTTGGACGGTGAGGAGAGGGGAAGTAAAGGGGCAGGTGTTGCACCTTCTGCGGTTGCATGAGAAGGTGTCGTGGGAGGGGGTTCAGGTGTAGGGGGTGATGGAGGAGTGGATCAGGGTGTCCCAGAGGGAACGATCCCTGTGGAATGCCAACAGAGGGGTAAAGGGAAGATGCGTTTGGTGGTGGCATCATGCTGGAGTTGGCAGAAATGGTGGAGGAAGATCTTTTGAATGCGGAGGCTGGTGGGGTGATAAGTGAGGACAAGGGGGACCCTATCATGGTTCTGGGAGGGAGAGGAAGGTGTGAGGGCGGATGCGCGGGAGATGGGCCGGACACGGTTGAAGGCCCTGTCAATGACCGTGGATGGAAAACCTCGGTTAAGGAAGAAGGAGGACATGTCAGAGGAACTGTTTTTGAAAGTGGTATCATCAGAACAGATGCGACGGAGGCGAAGGAACTGAGAGAATGGGATGGAGTCCTTACAGGAAATGGGGTGTGAGGAGCTGTAGTCGAGGTAGCTGTGGGAGTCGAAAGGATTGTAATGGATGTTGGTGGACAGTCTATAACCAGAAATTGAGACAGAGGTGTCAAGGAAGGGAAGGGAAGTGTCAGAGATGGACCATGTGAAAATGATGGACGGGTAGAAATTGGAAGCAAAATTAATAAATTTTTCCAGGTCCAGATGAGAGCATGAAGCGGCACCGAATTAATCATCGATGTACTGGAGAAAGAGTTGTGGAAGGGGGCCGGAGTAGGACTGGAACAAGGAATGTTCCACATACCCCATAAAGAGACAGGCATAACTGGGGCCCATGCGGGTACCCATAGCCACACCTTTTATTTGGAGGAAGTGAGAGGAGTTTAAGGAGAAATTGTTCATTGAGAGAACAAGTTCAGCCAGACGGAGGAGAGTAGTGGTGGATGGGGATTGTTCAGGCCTCTGTTCAATGAAGAAGCAGAGAGCCCTCAGATCATCCCGGTGGGGGATGGAGGTGTTGAGGGATTGGATGTCAAGGAAGAAGCCGTCAGGCAGGTTGGGTCAATACTCACAGGAACTTGGCAGAGTGAGAGACGATCTTATTGGAGTATATAAGATTCTGGGGGAGTTAGACAGGGTAGATGCTCGGAGGATATTTCCCCCCATGGGGTAATCTAGAACTGGAAGGCAAGGAATAAAAATTAAGGGTCTCACATTTAAGATGGAGGTGAGGAGGAATTTCTTCTCTCAGATGATCATGAGTGATTGGAACTCTCTTCCCCAGAGACCAGTGGATGCAGGGTCATACAAACACAGGTATATACAAGCATTTAATTGGGAGCAAGAATAGGCCCTTCAGCCCCTGAAGCCTCCTCCACTTTTCAGTAAGATCATGCCTCTTCCCCAGCAGTCCTCCGAGTGCCAAGGAACTCGGCTGAACCTGCCTCCTCCTGCTGTGGATATGTGTCCGTGCGGTGACCACCAGATTGTGAACCTGAGCCTGCTCTAGACCTGGGTCCCACTGAGGTGTGTGTCTTTGTGCTGGTGCAGGGTGTGGGTTAGTGGTGTAATGGGTCTTCCAGGCTGCTTATTTCCAGCTCTTCAATGGAGGAGGTGTCCTCTTGGCTGGAGGTGACGATGTGGATGGAGCTGAGGGACTGTCTGGCTGAGGGTGTCAGTCACTTGGCAGAGCTCCCTGTGAACTAAAGTAGAGGTAATTAGTGCATGGCAGCAGAGTCAAAAGCAGGAGAGAGAGACACTCACAGTTGCATTGAGAGATGGGATGATGTGGTGCAGGATCCTCATGTGGGTGTTCACCACTGACCTCACCGTTGCTGCAGGCACGGTCCACGTTCTCACCAGTCAGTGCGATGGCACACTCCTCAAAGTGAGTGAGGGGCCAAATGTGGGGCCGCTCCAACCCCGGTCTGGGAACTCTCCCTGCTGTTGTGAGCCAGCTTCTCCTGCATGAAAACAGATGGAGAGATTGTGAGCAGGACACATGGCACTGGGTGGAATGTTTGTGTGGTGAGAGGAGCCTTGGACAGGATGAGGATGTGCGCTCGAGAGGCTCATGCCTGATGGAGATGTTAGGGTGTGTGTGAGAGTTAGTGATGTTGTCCCTTGAGGTGTGAGATCCCTGCGGATGTGTGATGGGTTTGGGAGTGTGGGAGTTGAGAGTGATGAGAAGAGTGACTTACTCTGGAGGAAAGGAGGAGATCATTAATCCTCTTTCTGTACTGGATAGCTGTCCTCTTTTGTAGGATATTGGCGCTGACCACTGCTGCTACCGCTACCCATGCTGGATTGGTGGTCTTGCTTTCTGGCCTTCACCCAGAGCAGGGGTAGAGGATATCGCGGTGGGCTGCACAGTGTCCTAAAGGCGTTCCAGGGATACATCACTGAATTAGGGAGCTGCAGTCTTCTTGCCTTTCGGGACCATGTCTCCTGTGCAGCAGTTCCGGCTGGAAGCATTGAGAGTTATGCCCCCGGCTGCACTTTAAATATGGCTCCCGGCGTGAGGAAGCAGCGAGGTGACAGCATGGCAGGCAAATCAGAAGCTGACCACCAGTGAAACAATGTATTTCCTGGGAATGCATGATTAATGGGGCAGGATTGGGATGATATGGCGCAAAACCCGCCATTGAGGCCAACAGGTAAAATGTCCTTTTTCCCACCTGTGACTGCACTTGCTGCAAATCTGGGATGATTCCTCCCCTAGGGAATTTTGGAAAATTAAAACCAATGCATCTATTATCTCAGCATCCACATCTTTTAACGCCCTAGAATGAAATCCACCAGGGCCAGGGGACTTGTCAGATTTTGGTTCTAATAATGTTCTCAGTACCCTTTCCCTGGTGATTTTCAATTGTTTTAAGTTCCTCTCTCCCTTTCACATTCTGATTCGCAATTATTTCCAGGATGTTATTTGTATCCTTTACAGTGAAGACAGGTGCAAAATGCTTGTTCCATTCATCTGCTTTATTCCTTATTTTCCATTAGTAATCCCCCCACGCTCGTTCTCGTGATGACCAACATTCACTTTACTTCCTCTTTTCCTTTTTAAAAACAGGGCAAAACTCTTACTATCTGTTTTTACATTTCTAGCTAGCTTTCCCCTGTAATTTAATTTCTCCCTCCTTGCTAATCTTTTTATCATTTTTTGTTGTCCTATCTTCTGACCTGCCACTTATCTTTGTGCAATTGTATGCTTTTTCTTTCAGTTTGATACTATCCTTAACTTCCTTAGTTAGCCATGGATCATGAATCCTTTCCTTTGAATCTTTTTTTCTTACTGGAATGTGTATTTTCTGAGTATCCTGAAATATCTCCTTAAATGTCTGTCAACGTATATCTACTGACTTATCCTTTAACCTAGTTTTCCAGTTTACTTTAGCCAGCTCTGTCTTCAAGCCCTCATGATTGCACTGTTTAAGTTTGAAACACTAGTCTTAGACCCATTCTTCTCTCCCTCAAATTAAATGAGAAATTCAATCATGTGACGATCATTGTTACTTAGGGGTGCCTTTACTATGATGTCATCAATTAATCCTGTCTCATTGCACATTACCAGAACTAGTATAGCTGCTCCCTGGTTGGCTCTAGAACTGCTCTTTGAAGCTGTCCCGAAAACACTCTACGAGCTCATCATCCAGGCTACCTTTGCCAATCTAATTCATCCAATCTATATGTAGATTAAAATCACCTTTGATTTAATGCCATACCTTTTCTCACAAACCCCTATTATTTGTTCCTGTATACCCCATCCTACAGTATGATTGCTGTAAAAGGGCCTACTGACCATTCCTACAAGCAATGTCTTATCTTTAGTATTGCTTATCTCTACCCAATCTGATTCTACATTCTGATCTCCTGAACTAAGGTCACCTCTCTCTATTGCACCGATGTCATCCTTAATTAACAGAGCTACCCCTCCACCTTTACCTAGCTTCCTGTCTTTCCTAAATGTCATGCACCCATGAATATTTAGCTCTGAGTCTTATCAACTTTGTAGCCATGTCTCTTTAATGGTTATTAGATCATAGATATTTATTTCTTTTTGTGCTGTCAATTCATCTGTTTTGTTATGAATGCTAAGCGCATTGAAATACAGAGACTTTAGTTCTGTCTTATTACTATTTTTGTGATCTCTAGCCCTATCTACTGCTGCACTCTTAGGTTTGTACACTCCATGTCTTCCCATCACATCCTGATCACTATTTCCCTCATTGCTACCTTGATCTCTTACCTTTCCTTACAAACGTACAAATTAGGAAGAGTAGGCCATTCGGCCCCTTGAGCCTGCTTTGCTAATCAATAAGATCATGGCTTATCTGGTTGTAATCTCAACTCCACATTCCCACCTATCACACCCTTGCTTATCAAGAATCTATCTACCTCTGCGTTAAAAATATTCAAAGACTCTGCTTCCACCACCTTTAGAGGAAGAGTCCCATAGACCCATGACTCACTGAGAGAAAAAAATTCTCCTCTTTTCTGCCTTAAATGGGCCATCCATTATTTTTAAACTGTAACCTTTAGTTCTAGATTCTCACACAAGAGGAAACATCCTCTCCACATTCACCCTGTCAAGATACCTCAGGATCTTAAATGTTTCAATCAAGTTGCATCTTAGTCTTCAGAACTCCATTGGATGCAAGCTTAGCCTGTCTAACCTTTCCTCATAAGACAACCCATGCTTTCCAGATATTAGTCCGGTAAATCTTCTCTGAACTGCTTTCAATTCATTTACATCCTTACTTAAATAAGGAGACCAATACCGTACACAATATTTCACATGTGGCCTCACCAATGCCCTTTATAACTGAACCTTAACCTCCCTACTTTTGTATTCAATTCCCCTCACAATAAGTCATAACATTATATTAGCTTTCCTAATTACTTGCTGTACCTGCATATTAACCTTTTGCAATTCATGTGCTAATATACACAGACCCTCTGCATCTCAGAACTCTGCAATCTCTCACAATTTAGATAATATGTTGTTTTTTATTCTTCCTGTCAAAATGGACAATTTCACATATTCCCACATTATACCCAATTTTTCAGATCTTTTCTCACTTGCTTAACCTATCTATATTCCTTTGTAGCCTTCTCATGTCCTCTTCACAACTTACTTTCCTACCTATCTTTGTATCATCAGCAAATTTAGACACAATACCTTTCACCCCTTCATCCAAGTCATTTATATAAATTGTAAAAAGTTGAGGCTCAGTTGTGGCACTTGTTAAACTTGCAGACCAGGAAAGGACACATTTATGCCTACCCTCTTTTTGTTTTTAGCCAGCCAATTTTCTATCCTTGCTACTATGTTACCCCCTACACCATGAGCTTTCATTTTCTACAATAACCTTTGAGGTGGCACCTTATCAAATGCCTTCTGTAAATCTAAGTACAGTACATCTACTGGTTCCCCTTTATCCACAGCACATTCTTCAAAGAACTCCAATAAATCTTCATTATTTAATTTACAGAAATCTCCCCAAACTTGATTTCTCACCCCACTATTTAGTTTAAAACTCTCTCTATGCCCTAGTTATACAACTCACCAGAACACTGGTCCCAGCACAGGTTCAGGTGAAAACCATCCCAATGATACAGCTCCTATTTTCCCCAATACTGGTGCCAGTGCCTCAGGAATCAAAATCTTTTTCTCCCACATCAATCTATGAGCCATGCATTCATCTAATTTTATTTACCCTATGCCAATTTGCTCGTGGCTCAGGTAACAATGCAGAGATTATTACCCTTGAGGTTCTGTTTTTTAATTTAGCCTCTAGCTGCTCACACTCCTTCAGCAGAATCTCCTTCATTGTTCTACCAATGTAGGTAGAACTAGGAAAGAATTGGCACCGATGTGGACCATGACTACTGGATCCTCCCCTCCCAGTGTAAGTTCTTCTCTAGCCCCGAGCAGTTGTCCCGAATCTGGCACCAGACAGGCAACACAGTCTTCTGGATTCTCGCTGTTGGCTGCAGAGTAATATGTCTATTCCCCCGACAATTCCCTCACTTGAATGGCTTCCTGTACCATGGTGCCACAGTCAGATTGCTCATTCACCCTGCAACCCCTGCTTTCATCCATACAAGGACGTCGAACCTGTAGGGCAATGAACTGTTAGGTCATTGAATATATTCAAGGCTGAGATGGCTGAGTTAGACAGGTTTTTGTTCTACAGAGATGGTTAAGGGTTAGGGGGACAGGTAGGAAAGGGGAGTTAAGGCCACAATCAGATTATTGAATGGCAGAGCAGGCTCGATGGGCTGAATGGCCTACTCTATTTCTTATGGTCATTTGATCTGACCACCTGCAGCCTTGGTGAGTTGCCTGTGCTACTGGGTCCCAATTCTTTCATGTATTTCTCAATTTAAAAAAATTTGGGAAATCACATAGAAACTCAGAAACACACATCACAGAAGGAGGCCATTCAGCCCATCATGCATATGAAAGTGTTTTTTTGATTGAGTTAGTCAATTAATCCCTCTCACCTACTCTGTCCACATAATCCTGCAAATTCTACCTTTTGAAGTATTATCCAATTACCTTTCATAAGTTATTAATGAATCTGCTTCCACCACCCTTTCATGCAATGCATTCCAGGTCACAACAACTTGCTCTATAATTTGTTTCTTCATTTATAGAGTGCCTTCTGAACAAATATTTACAATTTTGCTATTTTTGAAAAACATCTTGAAGAGGACACAGCAAAAGATCAGTTCAGATGAAAAGGACCCTTCACTCCATTAGATCAGATTAGTTCAAATATTAACCCTTCTAGCTTCCCACTGAATTCCACTAGGACAGCTACAAAGGAGCTTGGTTTAATATTTAATCTGAAAAACAGCATATCTAACAATGCCACATTTCCTAGTTCTCAAAGTTGCACTTGAGTGTTGGCCTAGATTAAGCACTCAGATGATGGTTAGGGGCTCTAATTTAAACCCTTTTACCCAAACGAAAGAAAGCTAGCAGTTCAGTGAAGATCTGTGTCATCTTTGTGTGTGTCAACTCTGCCTTTTTCAATACATCTGGAGCAGTATTGTTCATTACACCACACCCAGCTACTTGTCGTTTGGTAGTACAGAACTTGAGTATCGCTGAAAAAACAGAAATGATGAAGCTTTTCACCTTGCACTCATCAGGACAGTCACAAGAATAGCGATGCCAGGGGAAGCAACAACAGTACACTGCTTGAGAAGAGAGTACTGATTGGTTGGAAAGCGGAATCTGATTGGTAGAAGTGTTACCATGAAGAATGCACCAAGTGAAAAGCTCTAACATGTCTCTTTTTCCAACAATATATCCATCAATCTTTAAAGTTAAGTTTAATTCTTTCTACCTTCAATGTCATTCTGATCCTCACTTCATATATTAGCTTGACTTAACTACAACAACAACAACTTACATTTATATAGTGCCTTTAATTCAGTAAAACATTGCTAAGTGCTTCACAGGCGCATCATCAAACAAAACTTGACATCACGACAATAGGAAATATTAGGACAGATGATCAAACGTTGCTTCGAAGGAGTAACGTGAAGGAGGAGAAAGAGGTAGAGAGGTTCATGGAGAGAATTCCAGAGCCAAGGCCTTAGGTGCCTGAAGGCACGGCCACCAGTGGTACAGCAAACAAACTCGTGGATGTGTAAGTGGCCAGAATTGGAAGAGTGCAGAATCCTCAAGAACTAATAGGGCTGAGGGAAGTTACAGAAATGGCTGAAAGCAATGAAGCCATGCAGGTGCAGAATGTTTAAAACCAAGGCATTACGTAACTAGGAGCCAATGTAAGTCAGTGAGCACAGGGCTGCTATGAGTTCAGATAGAGGTAACTAAGTTTTATGAGTACAAGTTTGTTTGTGGAGGGTGGGAGGTGAGAGAATGACCTCTCTCTTCTTGTTACATGATACAAAGTTTCTTGGAAAAACAAGACAATTAAGATGCCCTAAATTACCAAATAGTGAATAGTTTGGACCATTGAGCAGCAACTTTGGATTCACATTGAAGCAGATGGTGCCTTGTAGCTAGTGCGGAAATGCACCCATATGGAAACTTTCTCCTACTCCTTTGGCTTCACAAGCACTATGACTAATGTAAGAAAAGAGTTCCCAGGTGAATGAATGCTTCACTTTGGAGAGCCAATTGCCCTGTCCATTGTTTGCCATGAGGATTAAACCAGCATTAGAAAGTAGGAGAATGCGTTTGAGAGAGCAGGACTGATGGCATGGTTCAATTTGCCAGAAATGTCCATCAGATTCGTTTCGCACTCATTCACATCCCCTGCCTTCCTCTCTGTGCCTGCTACTGGAGGCATACTTATACGCCAAGACCAGATTCTAATGAATCTGTAACCTCACTAGATTTCTAACAGTTTGCAAGGCGGAGACTTCACATTTTTCAATTTCTTCTGATATTTTGATGGAGGTTACTACCATAAAATTCCTAGACCCCCAAATCCCTTACCCAGGACAGATGCCCCAGTAATACCAGGAATCTCATGGGTGCCCATTCCCAAGATGCAAATCACTCTGACCTCCAGATCTGGATGAGGGTTTGTGGCACAGGCATTGGGCAGCCTCTCCTGCTTATTATGGTGGAGCATGGCCTCAGGAATTTGGGAGTCTGAAATGCAATCAATTGATTATGAGTGTACTTGAGACTATAACATACTCTCAAGTGGCCAGGAACACATGAATTGTTAGACCACAAAAAAGCCAGGCCCACATAAGTTACCCTCTTCCACCCTGATAGTCACATCATAAAATGGCAATAGAGTGGTTGAGTAGTCATTACAGTCAATCTCTACAATTAGGGGTAACTTTGACTTTGAGTGATATTGTCATCAGCTGATGTTGGATCAGCTTCCCATTATACATCTTCCTGTGTTTCCCTTTCCAATCCCTTCCATTAATTGGCAGAGATGTGTAATGTGGCTTATCTAATGTCATCCATCTTAAATATCGCTCAAAGCCCGATTTTCCCTCAATTAATTCAACAATGGAGCCACGTATGAAGTGAGGAGTAACCCAACGAGGGAGAGCTCTGGACACAGTAAATCTAAAGTCACTTGTCCCACCCAAACGCACTACATGTGTCGTATCTCAAACCGCTCACATACTGTATCGTAAAATGCCCATGAAATCGTGAAGATGCTGCCTCACGGTGTATAGTATCATATAAACCTCTAGAGCAATAAAAATCCTGCTTCATGTTCCCAATCACCACGTAGTACATGAACTCTAACATACTTACTTTGATTAAAGTTCATTGTTTACCTGAGTTGAAGTGTCGGACTAGATCACTGTTAAAGGAAACTACAGGAATAAGGAAGTTGTGAGACAGCTTGTAGAACATAATGATTGAATCATGTTTGAGGAAGGAAATTGCTTATTCACTCGAGTACATAATCTACCATTAGCATATGAAAAAGAGATGCTGTTTTATCCAGAAGAAATCTTTTTACTATTGTAGAGAATGAAAATCAAGGAATTCTTTTGGTATTATCTCTTGCATAGTGTGTGTAGTGAAGCTACACAGTAGAGGAGATGCTGTATCGAACAGGAAATTAAAGAATCCTACAGTCACTTTATCAGCTCAATTTAACTTGGTAATTTTTGATACTTTGAAGCCATAGTTTTGCGTGGCATAGTTCACCCTTGATGCTAATGTTGCTGTAAGACTCCAGGACTTTATTTGTGTTGTGACTTTCCTGTTGCACTTTTCACTCTGCCTGTTATTTGTGTGACTTTACCCTTAGGCTACAGTGACAGCAGTGACCGAAATACTGTCGGCAGACACAAGTAATACTGCATTCTGTGCCCGAGTCAGTTTTTATTTAATTTGCTTTTTACTATTAGGAATCCTATTTCCTGCAAATAACTCCTTGTGATTGGAATCCATAGCTGGAATATATTTTGTATGGGACAAGTAAACAAAGTAACTGCAGCAAAAAAAAACAATGCAATGGAAATGCACAGATATCCGAGCAGAATTTGCTCAACATTCCTTGCATCAGAATGCTGCATTTCAGACAAGCAGGGTGTTGATATTGGGGTGAACCTGATGCCAACCTCAAAACCTTTTTCACCCCCACTGAAATTTCCAGGCTAATGAGGTGGGTGCATTCACGCCAATGGCAACATGGGCACAAGGGTCGCTTGACAGCTGAGGGGAAATCAGTTTATTAGACGCAAGGCTAGAAAACTATTTGGGTCATTTTGACAGGCCAGTTCATTCATGCCATAGCTATTCTAATTTCATCAGGTATTTTAGCATAGACACCACAGAAACTTAACAGTGCAGAAAGAGAACATTCAGCCCATCGAGTCTGCATTGGCTTTCTGAAAAAGCATTCTGTCTAGTCCCATTCCCCTGCTTTATCCCCATAATCTTGCACATCCTCTCTTTTCAGGTAGCAATCCAATTCCCTTTTGAATATCTCAGTTGAACCTGCCTCCACCACCCTCTCAGGAAGTTTGTTCCAGACTCCAAGTGGGTGAAAAAAAATTTCTTTACATCACTTTTACTCTTTTAGCCAATTATTTTGAATCTGTGCCTTCTAGTTCTTGATGTTCTCTTGCGAAGGAACAGTTTCTCACTATTTACCCTATCCAAATCCCTCTGGATCTTGAATACCTCTAACAAATCTCCTCTCAGTCTTCTTTTCTCTAAGGGAAACAATCCCAATCTCTCCGATCTTTCCTCATAGCTACGGTTCTTTATCCCTGGAATCATTCTTGTGAATCTCCTCTGTATTCTCTCCAATGCCTTCACATCCTTCCTCAAGTATGGAGCCCAGAACTGGATACAGTACTCTAGATGAGGCCCAAATAGTGTCTCATACAAGTTCAACATGATCTCGTTGGTCTTGTACTCAGTGCTGCTATTAATAAAACCTAAGATACTATATGTTTTATTAACTGCTCTTTCAACCTGCCCTGTCATCTTCAATGAATTATGTGCTTATAGACCGAGGGCCCTCTGTTCCTACACTTTCTTTAGA
This sequence comes from Carcharodon carcharias, assembly GCF_017639515.1. Lineage (NCBI taxonomy): Eukaryota > Metazoa > Chordata > Chondrichthyes > Lamniformes > Lamnidae > Carcharodon > Carcharodon carcharias. Next base: position 4,551,972 of record NC_054474.1, read on the forward strand.
GACTCTCTTTTTATTTTATAGTGCCTTATCACATTCTTCCTTCTCAAATTAATCACCTCACGCTTCTCTGCATTGAACTTCATCTGACACTTGTCTGCCCAATCCAACAACATATCTATGTCCTTTTGAAGTTCAAGTATATCCTCATCATAGTTGACAATGTTTTCAATCTTCGTAACATCTGCAAATTTTGAAATCATGCTCGAACACCACAGTCTAGGTCATTAATATATATCAGGAAGAGCAAGGGTCCCAAGACTGACCCCTGGGGAACTCCACTACAAAACTTCCTCCAATCTTAAAAACAATCATTTATTGCTACTCTCTGTTTTCTGTCACTCAGCCAATTTCTTATCCAAGTGCCTACTTTCCTTTTTGTTCCACGAGCTAGAATTTTTCTCACAAGTCTATTGTGTAGCACTGTATCAAATGCCTTTTGAAAATCCATATACACCACATCAACAGCATTGCTCTTATCAACCCTCTCTGTTAGTTCCTCACAAAACTCCAGCAAGTTAGTTAACCATGACTTTCCCTTAATGAATCCATGCCGGCTTTCTTTAATTATCCTGCAGTTGTCTAAGTGACTATTGATCTTGTCCTGAATTATAGTTTTCAGAAGTTTCCCTCCTAGTGAAGTTAAACTGACTGGTCTATAATTGCCAGCTTTATCCTTGCACCTCTTCTTGAACAAGGGTGTAACATTTGCAGTTCTTCAATCCTCTGTCACCATTCCTGTGCCTAACGAAGACTGAAAGATTATCATTAGTGCCTCTGTAATTTCTACTCTCACTTCTCTCAGTACCCTTGGATGCATCTCATCTGGTCCTAGTACCTTAACTATTTTAAATAAAGATAGCCTTTTTAACACCTCCTCCTTCTTAATTGTAAATTCTTCTAGTGTACCAGTTACCTCCTCTGTCTCCTCAGCCTGAGTAGCATCTTCCTTTGTAAAGACAGATGTAAAGTACTTGTTTAATATCTCCTCTATTTTTCCTGCCTCCATTTGCAAGCCCCCTTTTTATCCTTAATTGGCACTACTCTTTCTTTTACTCCCCTTTTATTATATATATGCTTATAGAAGACCTTGGGATTCCCTTTTATATTCGCTACCAGCATCTTGTCCTGCTCTCTCCTTGCTTTTATTATTAGTTTTTTCACTTGCCCTCTGGTCCTTCTATATTCGGCCTGATTCTCCATTATATTTTCTACCTGGCATCTATCATACATGAACTTCTTCCTTTGCATCTTCACCTCTCTCTCGTCATCCAGGGTGCTCTGAATTTATTTGTCTTACCTTTCTCCTTCAAGAGAATATACCTAAACATTATCTGCAATACTTTTTCTTTGAAGGTGGCCCATTGTTCAGCAACCATCTTTTCTGCCAACATTTGATTCCAACTCACTCAACTCAGATGCATTCTCATCCCATCGAAGTTGGCTTTCCCCCAATTAATTATCCCTGCTCTGGATTGCTCCTCATCCTTCTCCATGGCCAACCTAAACCTTATGATGCAATGGTCACTGTCCCCTAAATGTTCTCTCTCTCTGATATTTGACCCACTTTGGCCAAATCAATCCCCAGAACCCAGTCCAACAGTGCTTGCCCTTTTGTTGGATCAGAAATATATTGCTGCAGAAAATTATCTTGAACACATTCCAGGAACTCATGCCCCCTTGTCCCTTTATAATTGAGGTCCCACATTATAATTATTCTATAATTCCAACCTCCCTGTAATTTATTTGCAAATTTGTTTCTCTACATCCCTTCCATTAGTCTAGGTCTGCACACTATACTGATCAATGTTATTGCACCTTTTTCATTCCTTACCTCTTGTCTTGAGCCCTCTGGAACATCCTCTCTCCCCAGTACTGTAATTCCATCATTAATCAATGTTGCCACCCCCTCCCCCCTTTTCTTCCTTTCCTGTCAAAACGCCTTGTATCCAGGAATATTTAATACCCTGTCCTGCCCTTCCTTGAGTCAGGCCAGTGTTATAGCCATAATATCTTAATTCCATTTGTCAGCCTGTGCCTGTATTTCACCAATCTTATTAACCTCATTCCCTGCATTCACATTCATGTACATTAATCCTGATTTACGCTGTTTTTAACTTTCCCCTTTATTCTGACCCCCATCTAATGACTTACTATTGCCTACTCTAATTCTATCAAACTCTCCTCTGTGCCAAGTCTGGAAAGGCCTATACTTATCAACTATGGGAGCCCTGTGACTTCACTTTTAGATTTTCCCTCTAAACTCCCAGCTCTCTCTCTCTGCTGCTTTATTTCTCCCAGCCAAGTGCAAGTGTTTTCCTACCTTATGTAAGCACCCTGACTTGGGCATTCAAATGTAGTCATGGGTGTGGTGTCAGTGGATGAAAGTTCTGCCCTGCAATGGGTGTGATGGCCCTACAAAACTCAAGAAACTCTTCCACATGGCTTCTAAAAATGCCTGTAGTGACTCTTGCAACTTTAGGACCTTTATCTTGTTTGATTCAGAGTCATTAAGGGGAGTGTATTCCTCTTTTAACAATATGTAGTGAAACTGCAAGTGGGTTACCCACTCACAGTTACAATTTCACCAAGAACTGTGAACATATCTTCCCACTCCTCCTCCCTGGAGTGTGAATTGGACTGAGTATACATAATCAACCCATTAGGTACAGAAGCATAGTGGCTATGTTACTAGCAGCTCAGAAGCCAGGACTAAACTTGAACATAATCCAAATCTCACAGGAGCAGCTTGAGAATTGAAATTTAGTTTAACAAAAACTATGGAGATAAAAAGTTGGTATCGTTAAACATGACCATGAGGCTGAGAGATATTTGTAAAAACCGATTTGCTGATGCCCTTTTAGGGAAAATGATATGCTGATTTTACCTAGTAATCAGAAATAAAAATAATAAGAAATAGAAGCAGAAGTAGACCATACCCTTTAGCCTGCTCCGTCATTCAATATGTTCATGACTGATTTGCTGATTCAATCCCACTTTTCCGCTCCCCATATTTATCGACACCTGAGAGACCAAATGTCTAGCGATCTCAGCCTTGAACATATCTGAACATGGACCACGTACAACTCTCTGAAGTAGAGAATTCCAAAGACTCATAACTCTTTGAGTGAAGAAATTTGTCCCCATCTCAGTTCTATAAGTGCTTGCATAAGACCATAAGACATAGGAGCAGAAATTATGCCATTCAGGCCATCAAGTCTGCTCCACCATTCAATCATGGCTGATAAGTTTCTCAACCCCATTCTCCCGCCTTCTCCCCGTAACCTTTGATCCCCTCACCAATCAAGAGCCTATCTATCTCGGTCTTAAATACACTCAAAGACCTGGCCTCCACAGCCTTCTGTGGCAATGAATTCCATAGATTCACCACTCTCTGGCTAAAGAAGTTTCTCCTCATCTCTGTTCCAAAAGGTCTTCCCTTTACTCTGAGGCTGTGCCCTCAGGTCCTAGTCTCTCCTACTAATGGAAACATCTTCCCCACGTCCAATCACTTCAGGCCTTTTAGTATTCTGTAAGTTTCAATCAGATCCCCCCCCCCCCCATCCTTCTAAACTCCATCGAGTATCGACCCAGAGTCCTCAAACGTTGCAGTTCCAAGCCAATGTGATCGATTCTTAAATGTACAAAAAGCCATTCAGTTGTATCAACCTGCCAAGCAGTTCAGAAAAGCAACTAACAAGTCCAGTCCAAATAAATACCTGCTCTACTTGTTAATGAGATAACAAAAAGAGTCATAAGGAATATGAACAGCAATTAATGATATTTCACAAAATAACACTCTTAGCATGAGGCATCACACAACAGAATTTTAATGAATGGAAAATCTTACACGGTCCAACAGCCCCTCTACTCAAATTCTGACAATGTATTTCCCATCACACGAAACGTTCGGAGGAGCTGCTACATAAAATCTACTCCACATTACAGAGCTGGTGTGGGAGATCGTCCCTAATCAACAAGGACACTGTAATATTAATGAGGTAAGGTTTTATAAATAAAGCAGCAACATTGTTTTAGGGGCACATTGCCCAATCCCGTTAGGTGTGTATCCCATAGGTTGCTGAAGGCACAGCCAAGCTAGTGGCAAAAGTTGGCAGGCATCACAATTTGTCTTGGCATAGCCCGGCTCCACTTTCAGGTGAGCAGGGAGTTTTTTCCACTGATGCTCTGTATGAGCCATTCCCGGGACAATAGTTCCGGAGACAGAAGAAATGAAAGTCAATAGCTTGTTTTTCAAGCAACTATCCTCGTGTAAGCTTGTAAATATATACAGTTGGCTCTGTGCTTAATGAAATCTGTCTTGCAGCATAAACAAGGTGAATTTTCAGACACTAGGGAGACAAAACAGATCAAATTCAACTTGGAGCATTTCTGGCTATAGAACAAAGCTGGGCCATATACTTGATTACAATTTTTGAACTTATGTTGAAAAAAGTTACTTTGTTGATTGAAGTTATTTTTTCAGGCTGTTCTGTGGATAAAAGATATCCCTGAAAAAAGTAAACATTTCATTTTTTGTTTATCCCTTTAAAACAAGTTTTCCTCAATTGTACATCCTTCACTTTCTTCACTGCACCATTGGCAGCTGTGCCTTTTGTTGCCTGGCCCTAATCCGAATCCCCTCCCACACCTCTCTACCTCTTTACCTCCCTCCTCCTTTAAGACTCTGCTTAAAACCTATACCTCTTTGAATAAGCATTTGGTCTCAGGATCACAGGGTCACAGAATTTTAATGGCACAGAAGGAGTGTCTGCACTGGCTCTCCAAATGAGCATTATGACCTAGTGACATTGCCTTGCCTTTTCCATGTAGCTTTGCACATTGTTTCTATTCAAATAATCATGTAATGTCCTCTTGAATGCCTCGACTGAACCTGCCTCCACCACACTTCCAGGCCGTGCATTCCAAACCCAAACTACTCGTTGTGTGAAAACATTTTTTCGCATGTCACATTTGCTTCTTTCGCAAACCACTTTAAATCTGTGCCCTCTCGTTCTTGATCCTTTTACGAATGGGAAAAGTTTCATCCTATCTACTCTGTTTAGCGCTCTCGTGATTTTGAACATCTCTATCAAATCTCCTCTTAGTCTTCTTCTCTCCAAAGAGTACAGTCCCAATCTCTCCAATCCATCCTCATTGCTGAAGTTTATCACCCCTGGAACCATTCTTGTAAACCTCTTCTGCACTCATCCTTCCTATAACGTGGTGCCCAGAACTGTACACAATATTCCAGCTGAGGCCTAACGGGTGTCTTATATACATTCAGCATAGCTTCCCTGCTCTTGTACTCTATGCCCCTATTAATAAAGCCCAGGATACTATATGCTTTATTAACTGCTCTCTCCACCTGTCATGTCACCTTCAATGATCTATGTACATATACACCCAGGTCTTTCTGCTCCTGCACCTCTTCAAAATTTCACCCCTTATTTTATTGTCAATCCATATTCTTCTTACCAAAATGCATCACCTCACACTTCTCCTCATTAAACTTCATCTGCCATCTATCGGCCCACTCCACCAAACTTGTCTATGTCCTTTTGAAGTTCCACACTGTCCTCCTCGCAGTTCACAACACTCCCAAGCTTTGTATTATCCACAAACTTTGAAATTGTCCCCTGCACCCCAAGATCTAGAGCATCTCCTCTTAATATATGTCTCCTCTCCTATATCCCCTGATGTGTCTCAGTACCAAATTTTGTTTGATGCTATTATTGTGAAATTGCTTGGAACATTTTACTATGTTAAAGATGCTATAAAAATACAAGTTGTTGTTGTTGCATCCCATGTTATTATGGGCTCCATGTTAGCTGATATTATTAATGGTTCTCTCTTGTCAGGCGCTGTCCTCCTGTAAAGGAATACAGCTATAAATATGGAGTTATACAACTAAAAATAACCATTTTCCTATCAAAGATTACGAATTAAGAGCAGAGTTCATCTGCTGGACAAAGATCCAAGAAGTTTATAAACATGCCTGGGCATAATTCTGTGCTCAAGGACAACAATATCTTGTGGCATAGAATATGGCATCTCCTCTAACACATGACAGTCCTGAAGGCAACAGGAATTGGACTCTACATCGCCTCAGCAAGGCATTGATAAATTGTAAGATACTACAATCCTACCTTAAAGATTATCCTAAATAACTTGTTAACTGAATCCTGGAAACTGAATGTAGCGAACACCATCTGTACCTCCCAGTATTCCTATTTGTTTGAAGGATGTTGATTAAAATAAAGGATGCTGATGGAAACAAAGGATTTTGTCCAGCACAAGTGCTCAACTTGCTTTCTGCTGTTTCAGTTTTTTATAATATAAATAGTAGAACCACACTGTAGGATTTTTAGTTTCATTGGATTTATTTCAGCATTTCTTAAGGTAAAGGCATTGCTGCTGTCAAATAGTGTTCATAGCTCTTCTCTTATTTGGGATAGAGGACTCGTGCTAGACCAATAGCTTTTTACTCGGGGATTTAAAGTAAATATTACTTTAAATATTGATGGATATCTTAAATATCTCTCTGTAATGTTAGTAAGACTTGGATTCTCTATCAGGAGTAAGATTATTCTTACCTTTCCTAGAACTATCAATGTTGCGATTACCATCAGAAATGAATCGTATGTTTGGTTCAGTATTCTGGGTTGGAAGTAACATTCGCACCACACAAGTGCCACGCAATAACCATCTCCAACAAGAGAGAATCTAACCATCTCCACTTGACATTTGATGGCATTGCAACACTGAATCCCCCACCACCAAAATCCTGGGGGTTATTATTTACCAGGACCTGAACTGAACCAGCAATATAAATAATGTGGCTACATCAGCAGGTCAGAGTCTGGGAAATCTGCAGTGAGTAACTCACCTCCTGACCCCCCAAAGCCTGTCCACTATCTACAAGACACAAGTCAGGAGTGTGATTGAATACTTTCCACTTGCCTGGATGAGTGCAGCTCCAACAACACTCAAATAACTTGACAACAACCAAGACAAAGCAGCCTGCTTGATTGGCACTCCATCCACCACCTTCAACATTCACTTCCTCCACCACTGATGCACAGTAGCAGCAGTGTGTACCATCTACAAGATGCTTTGTAGCAACTCACCAACATTACAACTGGGATGGGAGGAATGCGTCATTGATCTAGCCCCACTACTCCACAGGTCACACCATTAGTTTAAAAGTTTGATTCACTCACCAAAATGGCCAATTGTTTACCTTTGCTACTGTTACCCTGAGTAAAAGAGACTTTAACTAGGCTTCTTTCAATAACAACAATCTTATTAGTTTACTATAAAACCAGTCTTGTCAAATAGAAAGGCAAAACGTTTAATAGTATGAAAAATGAAAGTACACCAATGACTTTTTTGAGATAGCCTAAGTCTCTCTCTCTCACACACACACAAAAACACACACACGCACGCAAATACACAAAAACACACAAATAATAAAAATAAAATTAGAGGAATTCTGCCAAAGGTGAAAAGTCAATGGTTCAAGGGATAAGGAAAGATGGTGAAGCCCTTGAAATTGCATCTGTGTTCTAGAATTCATCTCTCAGCATTTATCCACAAAATAATTGATGACTCTCGCATTGCTTTTCAGGCAAACTCAAGGAACACTAGCAGGTACTCTATTCCAGCTAGTAGAGTGACTTAGGAGCAGCTTGTATTCACTTCCAGTTGTGGACTGGCTCTGGATGGTAAAATGTCTGCTGTCTTCCTACACAAGCAGTTGGTCCTTCTTCTTGTCAAAGCAAAACCAAAACCAACATTTAAACAGTTCCAGGCATGATTTCTTTCCAGAGTCATAAACTACCACGTGGCCCATTTTTGTACACAGTCCACCAGGGCCAAGAAGTTTCTAGTTTCTTTGCAATTGCTTAATTGCTTTTTCCTGTAAATAGATGTCTCTTCAAAAAAAAACAATCAGAGTCCTTGCATTAACCCTTTAAGGAATGGTGTATTTTAAAACACAAATTCTTACCAAATGTTCTTAGGCCTTGAAGATGAACCATTTTCTGTGATTAAAGTATTCACCGCACCACGGCTCCTTCAACAGCACCTTCCAAACATATGACCTCTACCACCGAGAAGGACAAGGGCAGCAGATACATGAAAACACCAACAACTGGAAGTTCCCCTCCAAGACATACATTTTGACTTCAAAATATATCGCCGTTCCTTCACTGTCACTGGGTCAAATTCTGGCACTCCCTTCCTAACAACACTGTAGGTATACCAACACCACATGGACTGCAGCACTTCAGGCAGTCACCACCACCTTCTCAAGGGCAATTAGGGATGGGCAATTAATGCTGGTCTAGCCAGCAATACCCACATCCCATGAATGAATATATGAAAAAAGGTTCTTTAATAAACTTGAAGTAGTTTAGGAAATATATTATCTCATATAATATTCTGTACTGAAACTCGAAAACCTATCGCCATACACTCACCTCCATGTGTAGATATATTGTTAACGAGAGATGCCTGGAACCTTATAATATCCGGGTCACTATAATCTCGCCAAAACATGTTCAAAAGGCTCTCTGGGGGGGTGTTAATATTCTCTACTGGTTCCTTTCTTTCAGAACGATTGGATCAGTTCTTCAGACCCATTTCAGTGTCTGTCTTTCTCAACCTTAAGTGAGAGTGATCATCCGAGTAATGCATCAGAATAGAGCCAAAAATGGGCTATGATTATAATCCACTTTACTCCTCCCCTTCAAATATGACATCATTACTCCTCTCCTCAAAACCCACCTTTGATCCCTCCATCCTTGCAAACTACCATTCCACACTTCATCTCCAACCTCCCTTTCCTCTGCGAGTTCCTTGAACTTGTTGCCATCTTCCAAATTTATGTCCATCACTTCCAGAACTCAATGTTTGCATTCTTCCAATCAGGTTCCACCCCTGAAACAGTCCCAAAACAGCTCTTATCAAAGTCACAAATGACTTATTGTGTGACTGTAATAAGAGTAAAATTTCCCTCCTCGTCCTTCTCAACTTGTTTGATGCCTTTGATACGGTTGACCACTTCACCCTTATTCAACACCTATCCTTCATTGTCCATCTTGAACTGCTCTCACCTGGTTCAATTTTTATCTATCTAACTACAGCCAGAGAATCATCTACAATGCTTCTTTTCCTGTTCCCACACCGTTACTTCAGGCGACCCCACAGATCAATCCTTGATTCTTCCCTATTTTTCACCAACATGCTAGGCCTAAAAGACATAATCTGATCACTCTCACTTAAGGTTGAGAAAGACAGGCACTGAAATGGGTCTGAAAAAAACGTACTTTCCACATCTATGCTGACAATGCTCAGCCCTACCTCACTACCACCTCTCTTGACATCTCTGCTGTCTATAAATTATTGGACCGCTTGTCCAACGTTTTCTCCTACCAGATACCAATTCCTACCATTAATCCCAATCCCTGTCCATTGACTCTGTCTCTCGCTCTGGTCACTGAGCCAGGCCATTCATAGCCTTGGTGGCTTATTTGTTCTTGAGGTGAGTTTCCAACTATTCGATCACCAGGACTGTTCTACTTCCACTTCTGTAATATGGTTGAACTCCAACCCTGCCTCAGCTCATCGCCTGCTGAGTGCTTCAACCATATTTAATTACCTCCAGATTCCAATAGAAGCAAAAAAAACTGCAGACACTGGAAATCTGAAATAAAAACTGGGGGTTTTGGAAAAACTCAGCAGGTCTGGCCTCATCTGTGGAGAAAGAAATAGAATTCAAGTTTTGAGTCAACTCTGACTCTTCATAACTTTATGTTTCCAATGCATGCTTAACCAACCTCCCATCTTCCATCTTCCATAAACTTGAGATCATTGATATGATGTGGCAGATGAAATGTGCCAGGCAGACCAAATCCACAAGGGAAACTTGGTCACGCTATCACAATGGTTTTGCAATTCCTATTCATTACAAGAAGGTGTGTGCACTGAATTCAGAAGTAATGAGCCCACTAAGGCCTTTAGAGATTTTAAAAATTAAATTAAAATATTTATTAACAAAATAAAAGATTTCAAACACAGACATAAGACGACAATTACTCAATACTATAACAACTCCTAAAATTCCTAATTAATCTGACTCCCAGTTACATACCCCCTTTAAGGCAACAGTCCAAAATAGATTTTAGATTAAAAATAAACCCAGCAAGTTAACACAGTACCCACTTAACAGTGGATTTCCAAATGGCTTTCTCCAACTTTAGTTACTGGACACAACAGATTTATGCACAAATGGCTGGAGGCTTCTTCAAGGCTGTTTTACACACTCCTGTTAGACCTTACATGGCCCTCGACATAGCCTTTCATTCTCCTTTATAAATGTTTCTCTCTCTTTAGTACGTAAATTCCATTGTTCCATATGTCTTTGGAACTGTACCTTTCCCATAAGATAAATACTTTAATGTTGCCAATATTGTTGGTAACCTTTGGGAAAAATAAGCACACTGCTTAGCCTTGCTTATCTGGCTGGTTGTAAACATGCTAACATCCCTCTGAAATCCAAACAATCCCTTTACTTATCTAAAAATGCAAATTCCCTTCACACCTTACATGCTAAGACAGCATCCATGTTTACTTGTTAGCATCTCAAGTTAATTTCTACACCTAGCTTCTTTTGATAATTTCAAGCTTGCAGTCTACCTGACTCCAGATGTAATTAAGTCACACAGGAGGAACCATCCACACTCAGACCCATAAGCCTGCTTTACAATAAACCAAAATAATATTATGAAAATTATTATACTTTTGTAGCATCATCCAAAACTCTGCTGCTCGAGTCCTAACTTGCACCAAGTCCAATTCACCCATCACCCCTCTGCGCTCTTCTGAAAGTGAATCCACAGTGTGATACTACACTAAGACATGATTATTCTGTCTCTTGGATCAGACGTTAAAGAAGGCCTCAATTCCCAACCTCAGGTGGACGTAAAGGATCCCATGGCCAGTATTTTGAAGAGAAGCAGTGGTTGCCTCCCTCATGACCTGGCCACTATTTAGCTTGCAATCAACTTCAATAAAAACAGATTATCAGATCATAATCACATTTTTTGTTTGTTGGACCTTGCTGTGCGCAGAATTACTGCCATGTTTCCTGTGTTAGGACAGTGACTACACTTCAAAATGCTCCATTAGTTGCAAAGCTTTTTAGCATGTCCTGTGGTCACAAAAGTCATTATCTATATGTAGACTTTATTTTCCTTTGTACAATTTCTGGCCTCTGATGTAGTTTGATAGCATCTGGCTCCTTTGCAGAGATCTGATGAATCTAGTTCATGAATGGGAACTGGAGACAATGGTGGTCCTAAAGAGGAGCTCTAGAGCACTGTAATTCACATGTCTAGCCATCCTGACATATCTTGTCTGATGAATCATGCTAAATTAGGAGCAGTTCGTGCTGTGGGTTCACCTTCACAAGCAACCTAATTAGTTTCTCATTGTGTGCATTCATGCGCCCAACTTTAGCATTGCAAAGAGACAATGGATCACGCTGCAGCATCACAATAAGAACTTTGAGCAGCAAGGAGGAGTTTCCTTCAATTCAATCTCAAATCTGCTGGGTGGAAGTGGTCCATCCCTAGCTATCCATGCCCATGAGCTCAGAAAGGCAACGTGCATTTGACATATTTCAAAACCAGGAAACCTTACATAGTTTGGAAGAAGCAGCTGTGAACTGTCTCCCCAAAAACCCACTGCAGATTCAGGACACTCAGTCTCTGTGCCAAGTCTTCCACTCTGAAGTCTAAGTTCGGCGGCAGGTGCAGAAGTAGGAGTGATTCGCACTGTGGGGCTGGACAGCTGACCACCTGCAATCTTCTGCTGGTCAGCTCATTAAACATGCGGAGTACGTCGAGTCTCATGGTGAGGGAGGGCAGGAAATTGTCAGCCCAGCCATTACATCATGGGTTCAAAAGTCCAGGCACCATATTAAAAGGGCACCCAGGCAGCCATTCACTTGCCACAGGCCAAGAGCATCAGGCTGGGTGTCCGTAATATCCCTGGGAAGGAAACAACATTCAGCCCCACAGTTCAGCGGAGCCTCCTTGTAGGCTGTCTTTCAGGCGGTCCAGCAAAGGCAGGGGGTGTTGTTTCCTCAGGAGGGCAGCAGGAGGCGCTCTGGTCTGACCATGGTGGCCTGGACAGATGTTGCAGCGGATGTTAGCGCCCGTGGGCCCAGTACAGAAATGCCCAGTGAGGCAGGAAGAGGATGAAGGATTTGCTGTGCTCTGCCAGGTTAAGTGCACTGTCTACTCACTGCAAACTGACACCCATAAGGGCATAAGGCAGTGTAAGTACACAGGATGTCACACAGGAGCTTATGTTGCAGCACTCACCAGTAGATGGGACATCTGTACTGAAGGTGTGCCAGCCACTTCATGCTCTGAAGCCCACATCAATTGCAGGGCAGCCAGCTTCTTAGTCACTTAGTGGAGAGGACTCAACAGCTGCCGTAGGCATATATGCTCCTGAACTGCTCATACCACCATGGGCATGATGGTCAAATCTTCTGTGTTTCTGCAGGAGAAGAACACCCACAACAAGCTCCCAGCTTGAGCGCTCCCAGACCGAGGGAAGTATTCCAGACTTCAAAGCCCTCACGCCTTTCCAGGAGATGGCCGCAGAGATAGCCAGGGGGAGAAGCAAAACCGTGCCTGTGCCAAGGGTGAAGTAGGACCTGCCCAGGAAGTCAGCAAGGATGGTTCCAGTCTGCAGTTGTCAGTGGTGCCCTCTGAGTGAAATATGTATTCAATTAAGAAGCACTTAGTCTTTCTAAAATCTTTATTTTCTTCATTCCAAGTACCAGCAAGAAACAGGGGCAGCCAGCGCTTCAGCCTTACCCCCAAACCCATCTCTGAGGAGGAGCCTCAGAGGATTTACCTCCACATCATTCACCTGCACCCTCCACCGGAGTAGATACAGACACCTTGTAGGGTCCAAGTTCTAGAATAGACTCTGGGTCACAATCTGGTGAACACATCGCTGACAGGGGTCGATAGCTGCTGGAGGGAGTGACAACTGAGACTTCTGCTGCTTGGAGACCAAACCCATACTGAGCCCCAAATGGATGACAAGCTTGTGGACTAGGCCCTAAGTGACGTGTTGGAGATGCAGAGACAGGCAGGGGAACATCAGGCAGTGATGCCAGAGGCCATGCGCAGATTGGACCAAAAGCTGGAGGGGTCTGCCCGCGCTCTGTCCGCTGTCATGGCTCTGGCATGCGAGCGCTTGGCTGCCTCCATGGAAATGGTGGCAGTCGCCTTGGAGACCCAGGTCCAGCAGAACACACAGTGGCTGCCGATTATGCGCTCGGACCCGTAGTCTGTCGCTTTAGCTATGAGTGTGGTGCTGCAGAATACTTTTTGAGAAGCCACTGCCCCTTGCTCCTCTGGCTTTGATGTTCTTGATGCTGGGCCTCACTGTGCCAGCTCCTCCTCATTTGAGCCAGGGCTAGCAAAACAGTAGGTTGTCTGGGGTGCCTGAGGTGCTCTGTGAACACATTGTAGTAAGACACGTTGTCATCACATTACTTGAGAATTTCCCTTTGTCCCTGATCACTTCAGCCAATGGGATGGCCTGTACCTCGCATCAGTCTACCTCTGGCTCCTCCATTCCTGCCAGCTCCCCCCTCCCTCATCCCCAGCATGGTGAAGCCCACTCTCGAGGACCAGTGATGAGGGCTCCTCTCGGTCAAACACCCACGTACATTGATACATGCTGTTTGGACCGGAGTCATGTAAACCATGTTTCCACACCCTCCTTCAGACACGATTGAATTTCTCTCCAAAACCCTTGAGACGTATACAGTAGACTCTGTCCTTACCATTATAGATGGAACACTCACGCCCTTATCCGCCATTATTATCCACCCTGAGACCGTGAGTTTCCAACCCGACACATTGGGGCCATCTCCCACCCGGGACCCATAGAGGTCCACTTCCCTCTCCCACTCTGGCTGTCCCTGCCTTGGTCAAGAGGATATGGCCTTCAGTTCAAGCTTCACTGCTGCTCCAGACCTTGCTGGAGTGATACTGCAGTGGGACTCACAGGTTAATGGGGAATGCTGCTGTCTTGGGGGTTTGACCATAGAAATGGGAATGTACCTGAGTGTGGTGCCCCATCAGTTAACTAATGATTATTTGGATGCCACTTTAGTTGGCTCATGAAGCACACCAGGGTCTCCAGCCACCGCTGAAGACACGTCTCCCACTTTGACTCCTGGCTCTTACCATGGGACTGTGTTGCAACATTGTAAGTGAAACAATGCTGCGCATCTCTTATCGAAAAAAGTCCAGCACCTTCTACCCTCCTAAATTACCCAACAAGATCTCCTTCTCTTCACCATCACCATATTATCCTTCATCTCTCTGCAGTTCACCATACACCCCCTGCCATTATCCATGACTCTACATGTCTCTATCTCTGCCACCTCCAGTGAAACACTATAGTACCCCACAGTGATACTGCCACTGCCACCCTACAGGATCCATCTCACCCGTCTCACCAGCACTGCACCCTCAGCCTCCCAGTGTCCTAATCTTAACCCTCAGGACTCAAACCTCGACATCCATGGCTCCACCCTTTACAAACTTCCCTGTGCCACCATCATTGCCCAGACAGCTTCTCTCCCAATGAAAGGCCTCCACTCTCCCTCCCCAGACAGCCTGGTCTCTCCCTCCTCAGACAGCCTCCACTCTCCCTCCCTGGACATCCTGCACTATCCCTTTCACCTTTTCCTGGCCATTTTTTTCCCTACTAAGGCTAGCTCCCTTCTTCCCTCTTTTGGTTTAACTCCACTGTCACCACCCAGCATGAAGCATAGGCTGACATTTATAGACACTCCCCAAAGAGGACAATGCACTGGCAGCTCACTGTTAATCATGGAAGAAGTGAAGCTCACCAGGTGCATGCCACATAGATACAGTCGTAAATATGAACATTATAAATTCTCGCTGATGGGGAATTTAATTTGAAGGGGAACTTAATTCCAGGAGGTGGCCTTTTAATGAGCATGCATGACATGCTAATGCATGCAAAAGAGACTCCCAACATTGTTCACAGGGATAAAAATAAAAATACCTGGAAAAACTCAGCAGGTCTGGCAACATCTGCGCAGAGGAACACAGTTAACGTTTCGAGTCCATATGATTCTTCAACAGAATCAAGTAAAAATAGAAAAGAGGTGAAATATAAGCTGGTTTAAGGGGGGGAGGGTGGGACAGATAGAGCTGGATAGAGGGCCAGTGATAGGTGGAGATAACCAAAAGCTGTCATAGATAAAAGGACAAAGAGGTGTTGAAGGTGGTGATATTATCTAAGGAATGTGACCATCTATTCGATATACATATATATATATATGTCACTATTATATTATATATTATCTAAGGAATATCACCACCTTCAACACCTCTTTGTCCTTTTGTCTATGACAGCTTTTGGTTATCTCCACCTATCACTGGCCCTCTATCCAGCTCTACTTGTCCCATCCCCCCTTAAACCAGCTTATATTTCACCTCTTTTCTATTTTTCCTTAGTTCTGTTGAGGAGTCATATGGACTTGAAACGTTAACTGTGTTCCTGTCTGCAGATGCTGCCAGACCTGCTGAGTTTTTCCAGGTATTTTTATTTTTATTTTTGTTTTGGATTTCCAGCATCCGCAGTTTTTTTTTGCTTTTATCTTATTGTTCACGGGGAGATTGACTCGTCTTTAACCCGTCTTTCAAATCCCAAAGGCAAAATCCCCAAAATTCATCCCAACGTTGAGAAACTGATTTTTGGCCTCACACCAAATTAAGCTCCCCGCACTGCTGGCGGGACTGGAAGATTGCACCCTCTGTCCGATTTTTGGAGTGTAACAATTGACAACCAGCCAGTAGGGTCACTCCTGGTTCCCTGCCAAGGCTGGTCTCACAAGCAGGTTCCCCTGTGTTAGAATGCAAACAATGGGATTTGCATTGTTACGACATGAAACCCAATTCATCCACTGCACGGTTTGCAACATAAATGCAACGTTTGCTCGTGGTGAATCACAGATCAACTGAACAACTGGTAGGTTCACCACTATAGTCAGTGAGTTCTTTCAGCTTTCAATTGTCAACAGAAAAAATAAATATGTGCATATCTGTACTGAATGAAAAAAGACCAAGCTGTTTTGATTCTGATTCCTGTTTGCAATTTCAGATCCAGGGCTAGTTTAGTGTATATTTTTTATTGATTTTGTATATTTATTGTTTACTTTTTGCATTATACATGACTAGGTTACTGTAATTATGATTGTGAAAAGTTGTAGCAATATTAAATGGCTTAAACATGAGCCTTCTGTCGATGGCTCAGTTGATGATGCACCTTCTGACATAGTACAAAGTCGCAGAGACCAGTGAGATCTTGGCAGGTGCTGAAATTATAGCTGTACCACACTCGCCTCTGAATCACAAGATTCCAGGTTCGAATACCATTCCAGGACATGAGCACAAAAACCAAGGCTGATGCTCCAGCGCAGCACTGAGGGAACGCTGTGCTGTCGGAGGCGCTGTCTTTTGGATGAGGCGTTAAACTGAACCCCCGTCTGCCTGTTCAGATGAATGTAAGAGATCTCACGGCACTATTTCAAGGAAGAGCAGGGGAGTTATCCTGGGTGTCCTGGCCAGTATATACCCCTGAATGAACACCAAAAAAAAAACCGGATTAACTAATCATTATCATTTTGCTGTTTGTGGGAGTTTGCTCTGTGCAAATTACCTTTCCTACATTACAACATGGGCTACACTTCAAAAAAAAAACTTCATTGGCTGTAAAGTGCTTTGAGATGTCCTGTAATCAGGAAAAGCAATGATTAAGTACAAGTCTTTATTTTCTAGTGAATAATTGCTTTATGCTTTGCTCTGAAATTCCTCTCACTGCTGAGGTTTACATTTTAAAAGGTTAACAACATAATGGAGAGAGGAATTTCGCCTTAAGTGCTTGTCCACTGGAATCGAGCGTATGATTCCGGGGCTTAGTCGGTTGGGATCATAGTAGGGCATCCACGATGCACCTCAGTAACACGCTGCGCGTTACCTTTGGTAACATGTTGCGTAAAGGGAGGTGACAAATGTACGTTTATTTTCTTTACAGTGTGTGGATAGCTGCTATAATCACCCGACAGTCTGCCAAATATGGGATTAAGCCCATGTTAGTGAGGTAATAACCTGGACATAACCATTTTCTCATAAGCAGCCATTAATGCAGCAAACAAAAGTCAAACAGCTGTACTCGGGCGTTCAGCAGTGGCAAGTGTTAGCTGTAACCATGGAAACTCACACTGACTGAGTGCCGCTGACCCATTACACAGCCAACACAATGCAACAATCAGGAACCCTCACAGTGGCTGCATCTGCCTGAATCTGTGAGCATCCTAGTGTCACCATAGCAACCATGGCGTATACTTCATAGCACGGCTGCATTGATGAAGAAAAGAGAGTAATATCAAGCCAGATTCAATCACGGGAAAGAAAGTTTATTTTAAATTTTAATAAAACCTCATGGAAATTGAACACGTGCACTCTATAAATGCATGAGATGCACCTGTTGTGTTTATTAAGTTTATTCCAGGAGGGTTGTATATCTTTCTTCTGACTACATTGTTCCAAGATGGTCTGTTTTTTTTCATTGGTAGGGTAAATGCTGTTTGCAGCTTCCCATCCAATACTCTGGATGCAGAAAGCAGTTTATTCAGACATACTACATTGAATTTACAGAACAGAAACAGGTCATTCAGCTGAACTGGTCTAATCTGGTGTTTATGATCCACATGAGACTCTTCCTAGCCTTCTTCATCTCATCATTTCACATATCCTTCTGTGTTCACCCTTGTGTGTTTATCTAGCTTCCCCTTATAGGCTTACCTCAACTATCCAATAGGGTAGAGATGCTCACATCCAAACCAGTCCCTGATTAAAGCAGCCTTTCTTCAATTCTTCATGGCTATCAAATATTTTGACCGCAGTCTTATATACTTCAAGAAGTGACAACATCTGCACTACATCTACCCAAACTCACCAAAGCTCCTTAGGCAGCGCCTTCCAAACCCACAGCAGCTACCATCTAGAAGGACAAAGCCAGCGGATGCTTGGGAACACCACCACCTGCAAGTTCCTCTTCAAGTTGCACAGCATCCTGACTTGGAAATATATCGGCCGTTCCTTCACTGTCGCTGGGTCAAAATCCTGGAACTCCCTCCCTAACAGCACTGTGGGTGTACCTACACCACATGGACTGCAGTGGCTCAAGAAGGCAGCTCACCACCACCTTCTCAAGGGCAACTAGTGATGGGCAATAAATACTGGTTCAGCCAATGAAACCCACATCCCATGAATCAATTTAAAAAAGAATCTCCATAATTTTAACGACATCTATTGGAGAGGCTGAAGATTGTTGCTAATGCTTCAGCCTTATCTTTTGCACTGATGTGTTGGTCTCCCCCATCACTGAGGATGGGGATATTTATAGAGCCTCCTCCTCCAATGAGTGTTTAATTGTCCACCACCATTCACAACTGGATGTGGCAGGACTACAGAGCTTGGATCTGATCCGTTGGTTGTGGGATTGCTTAGCTCTGTCTATCACTTGCTGCTTATGCTGTTTGGCACACAAGTAGTCCTGAGTTATAGCTTCACTGGAGTGACACCTCAGCCAGGATTTTCTGCACCCGCCCGCCGCTGGGATCTTCCTATCCTGCCACAAGTCACTGGACTTCTGGCTGGGGCACTGCCTTGCACAGGGCCAGAAAATCCCAGCCCTCATTTTTAGGTATGCCTGGTGCTGCTCTTGGCATGCCCTCCTGCACTCTTCGCTGAGCCAGCGTCAATCCTCTGGCTTGATAATAATAGCAGAGTGGGGGATTATGTTTGAGTACAATTCTGCTGCTGCTGATGGGCCACAGCCCCTCATGGATGCCCAGTCTTGAGTTGCTAGATCTATTCGAAATCTATCCCATTTAGCATGGTGGTGGTGCCACACAACACGATGGAGGGTATCCTCAATATGAAGGCCAGACATGGTCGCCACAATGACTGTGCGGTGGTCACTCCTACCAATACTGCCATGGGCAGATGCATCTGCAGCAGGCAGGTTGACGAGGATGAGGTCAAGTGTATTTTCCACTCTTGTTGGTCCTTCACCACCTGCCGCAGACCCGGTCTAGTAACTAAATCATTTAGGACTTGGCCAACTGTGTCAGTAGTGGTGCTACCGAGCCACTCTTGGTGATGGACATTGAAGTCCTCCACCTAGAGCATTGTGCCCTTCCCTCCTTCAGTGCCTCCTCCAAGTGGTGTTTGACATGGAGGAGCACTGATTCATCAGCTGAGGGAAGGCGGTACATGATAATCAGCAGGAGGTTTCCTTGCCCATGTTTGACCTGATGCAATAAGACTTCATGGGATCCAGAGTCGATGTTGAGGACTCCCAGGGCAACTCCCACTCTACTGTATACCGCGGTGCCTCAAACTCTTCTAGTCTTGTCCCACCGGCAGGGCAGACCCAGGGGCAGTGATGGTGGTGTCTGGGACATTATCTGTAAGATATGATTCCATGAGTATGACTATGTCAGGCTGTTGCTTGACTAGTCTGTGAGACAGCTCTCCCAATTTTGGCACTAGCCCCCAGATGTTAGTAAGGGGGGCTGATGGTCGACAGGATGAGTTTGCCGTTGCTGTTTCCGGTGCCTAAGGTCAATGCCAGTTTTCATTCCTTTTTTGGAGGCTTTGTAATGGTTTTATACAACAGATTGTCTGGCTCGGCCAATTCAGGATCAACCACATTGCTGTGGGTCTGGAGTCACATGTAGGCCAGACCAGGAAAGGACAACAGACTTCCTTCCCTACAGGGTGTTAGCAAACCAGATGGGCTTTTTGCAACAAATGATGATGGTTTCATGGACTTTTAATTCCAGATTTTTGATGAACTTCAATTCCACCATCTGCCACGGCGGGATTTGAACCTGAGTTCCCAGAGCCGTTCCCTGGGTCTCAGGATTACTACAATACCACTATACCATCGCCTCCCCTCGTTTCTGCTATGGGACAACATTTGCTAAATAGTCCTCAGGGTGCTAAGAATTTTGCTGACAACTGATTTAAGATTGTCAGTTGGGCTCGCAGTTTGGCACATTTGCATGTAGAACCATAGAGCCATAGAACACTACAGCACAGAAAACAGGCCATTCGCCCCTTCTAGTCTGTGCCAAAATATTATTCCGCTAATCCCATTGACCTGCACCCAGTCCACAACCCTCCAGACCTCTCCCATCCATGTATCTTTCTAATTTATTCTTAAAATATGTACTGGAAGCTACTTATATTAATACCCTGATCTCTGTTCTTTGCAGGCAGAAAGAACATGTACATACTTTACACCTGTTTCAGCCAAACTCAGACAAATTAAGTGACAGCCACTCGCTGACTCATTCCCCTGGGCAATGCCTTGACCAATCAGTGTCAAGCTGCCTGGTTTAAATTTCAAACAATGCTTGGCAGTTAACTGTCAGCCACCATCAGTGGCGTATTCTCCATGGCAATGCAACACTTGACAGTCAATCAGCACTCTATTCACATACAGTATGAATTGTTGTATTGCCCCTTCTCCTGGTATTCTTGTGAGTGTCCTGCTGAGTGCAAGATGAAAAACTTAGGCCTATCTCTTTTTTCAGCAATACTCAAGTTCTGTACTACCAAATGACTAAGTGAATTTACATTCTATCATCTGCCATGGTGGGATTTGAACCCATGCCCCCAGAGCATTAGCCTTGTCCTCTGGATTACTAGTCTGGAGTTGGTGTGATTTAGACACAGGCAGGAGGGTTTTGGGTAAGCTTCAATTAATGGAGAGTTCAAGACGGGAGGAAAATCTTGCTACCTGCCTCTTTCTGCAAGCTTTTCCTTGAATAAATCTTCAATGAATTACCCCTCCTAATATTTCCTGTATTTCTTAGTTAACAAACACATACATTACATGTCCGATAACCAATAAGAAATATGTTAAAAAGGAAGAATTCGCTAAGGTAAATGGGTGTTCCAGTCAAGCAGCTAAGCTGTTGTATCAAGGAACTTCTGATGCCTTTTGTAAGAGCGTAACATCTGCCATTCAGTCTGTGGCTGTTTCCTGTCACATCTGGCTTAGAAAGTGAGGGAATTACTCAAGATAATCAAGTTAAATAGCTGTTTGATGGCACTAACTGTTTAATAGCAGATCCCATTGATCGTAAAAGGTATTGTAGGGTTTAACTGCAAGGACTGTTCTGAAGGGAGATGTTGGAATTGTCTGATGGTATTATCCTAATGCCGCTCAATATGGTGCTTGTTAATGAGTGCCGGGATTATTGACAATGAATTATGTGGGCACATTATGTTAATCAGGGCCAGAGAGCTGATAATAACTCATTCTTGTCTTTAGACCTCATCTTAACACACTGAAAGTTTATTTGTTGGTGTAATATCCATACAGATTTTGTAGGAAAGGGAGACATTTTGCCAAAGCTCATCATCTTATACTCATCAGGTAAACACAAGAATGCCAAATTTTTTGTCTTACTTTTTTTTTGAATTACCAGGAAACATGGTGAGCCTATAGTTCCCTGTTGCTTTCTCCATGGCAACACCTCTGCCAATCAGAGTCGATTTGCCAACTAATCACTGCCTTGTTTCTTGTAAATGATGCACAGAGGCCGTTGATATTGTAGATGAGCTAACTTTATTGATAACTCCTTTTCGTAACATGAACACATATCTGCAGTGTTTGTACTCTATCAAGGCAGGCACCAACATGTGCTAACTGACATTCAACTTCCAGGTCAGGTGATCCTGTATCTCGTACAGAGTATCGAATAACATCTAATACTGGAGTCTGCAGCCACAATCAGCTATTATCATGACAATCACCTCCCCTTTTCTCCTGTGGTATAAATTGCAGTGAACATTTAAAATTTGGCACTCTTGCATTTGTCCTGATGAGTGCAAGTCAAAAAGCTTCAGCAACAAGCCTCTCTTTTCAGCAAAGCACATGGGTCAATATTTTGTAAAATATTGGAATAACCCATGATTTCTGAATAAGGGTCTCTGCTCAAAATAATGTATTTTCCCTTTTCAGGCACAGATCATCCGGTTAAATCACACCACCACCCCCAACGCCCCCACCCCCCACCCCCGCCCCCCCCCCCCCCCCCCCCCCCCCCCCATATCTAACCACCTCCCCCCTCCCCACACAACCCTTCTAAAGTTTCTTAATAAGCAATGTTCAAATACATGGCTACTTCATCTCAAGCCATCCTATGACCCCTCCACCCTTCATATCGCTTTCTTACCGTCGTACTGCCTCAGTGATAAAGACTGCTGAGTTTGATTTAATCAGCTCTCAATGTGAAGGTTGTATCATCAAATGCTAACACTCAAGGAGGGAGGGAGTTCTTTATAGTTTGAATTCTTTCTTTCACTTAGGACAAGAAACCAAGACTTTGTCTTTCTGATCTACTGGTTCAGATTGATGATAAAGATCTCCTGGCACTATTTCAAGGAGAATGGGGAATTCTACTTGTGCTAGTCAACATTCCTCCCTCAAACAACACTACCAGAAAAAACTGTCATGTATTCCCTTGCTAAATGTGGAATCTTGCTGTGTGCAAAATGGTTGCTGCCTATGGCAACTGGGACTGCACTTCAAAAGCACTTTGGGATGTTCCTGAGAAATGTAACATGTAAAAACACAAGTCTGTTCTTTTAAAGTGACCTATTTCTGTGCCTCTGATTTAATCCAAACTCTTCCCCCATAACCTTCCATTTGCTGCTTGATATCCTCCTTCTACCACCCAGCCCTTATCCTCCCTTGCTCTCATCCCTTTCTAAAGGATCCTTTGACATCCTTAGTCAGGAAGGTGCTTCAGAAATGGAAATCTCAGTTGCTAGTCCTTTAATAATAGAATCAGGTGATATTTCCAGCATTTTCAGACTTTTCCTTGGTAGTTTACTATTAGAAAATGTCCACACTGGTGCAATCTTCCGGTCCTGCCGATGTGAGCAGAGGTTTCAAGGTCTCACTGGCCCCGCCCCCGAGGAACCCATCGTGGCGGGGGGGGGGAGGGGCTAGAAAATTCTGGACAATGTTGCACTGTGATGGGCAATGGGGAAGTGGAATGATGTCGATAAACAAATGTAAAGGCACAAACTATCTTTAAGAAAGAGCATATTGCTTCTCTGAGTACTTGTCTTTAATATATAAACGTTCCACAGTGTGCTTCCAAACTAGTTATTTACAAGCACTGCAGATCAGCTCATGAACTGTGATGCCCTTAGGAACTGAAGATAGTGTCGGGTTTGATGTTATTAAAAGCTGTGCGCTTAACTTAAAAGATAAACTACATATAAATTAACCAGAAAGTGTGGAGTGAAATGAAACCAGTTTTAATTGTTGTCCTAAAGTCTTTGAAAAGCTGGTCCAAGAAATGGTATTTCAGGGATTTTTATACTTCTCCTTTTACAGTGTTTGCTTTGTGGCTCATTAATTCTCTGTCTGAATGTGGTCCTTCATAGTTACTTTAATCCAGCTTTCTCAGTCTATGTCTGAGTGGCTCATCTTTATGGATTTCAAGTTGTGCAGCGACAGGATGAAATGAGGCTGAGAAAGTTTCCTCCAAAAGTACAGGGAGCTGAATGTATGGAGAAGGCTTTGTTTTACTTCCCTTTATATTCCAAGGCTGGATGAAAAGGAATGTTGCTTGAAAATGTTGTAACAGCAAAGCAGCCTTGTCAACAGAATGCCACCTTCAGACCTTGGGCTGCAAACATTTGCACTTAAATCCATTATTTTAACACTCTTTAAAACCTGCCTCTTTGACCAAGCTAAAGCCAAAATACTGCGGATGCTGGAAATCTGAAACAAAAACAAAAAATGCTGGAAAAACTCAACAGGTCTGATAGCACCTGTGGAGAGAAAGACAGAGTTAACTTTTTGAGTCCGTATGACTCTTCCCCCAAGTGATGTTACCTTTGACCAAGCTGTTGGTCATCTTCCCTAGTAACTCCTCACATGGTCCATTGTTAAATTCTGTTTGATGACACTCCTGTGAATCACCTATACCACACTAAAGTGCAATCTAAATGAAAGTTGTTTTTATGTAACTGATAATAGTATCAGGACCTGATTGTTAAAAGAGTGTCTCTTGTCTACTGATGTACAGAACTGTCGAAGGGTCATGAGGACTCGAAACGTCAACTCTTTTCTTCTCCGCCGATGCTGACAGACCTGCTGAGTTTTTCCAGGTAATTCTGTTTTTGTTCACTGGAACTGTGTTCCCTGAGGCCAAGGAACAAGAGGTCAGAGTGGAAATAAAATGAACAACTAACATGGTGCGTGACTGGGAGTTCTGAACTCCATGCCTCCTCGTTCTCCTCATTAGACCCTATCCTTCCAGGCAATCTTTTGCACCATTCCTGATCAAAGCCTACTCATTCCCAATTCAATATCAGTTTCGCACATCTGTTAATTGACTGTTTATCTCTTGGCCCTTTGTTATATAAAGATGGGGACTTGGTCATATTTGCTCTTTCAGAAAGTGTTTTAAATTCGCTTCCTTGTTTCATTTTAAAGTGTCCCCCCACCCCTCCAACCCCAACCCTTTTGTCTGTAAATATTCTTACGATTCCATTGGTCTTCCAGCTTAAAAAAAAGTTCCCAAAAAATTCCCGACAGCCTCTCCTTCCATGAAATTGACCTCATAGGTAATCATGAGTCAGATAATAGAAATGCAGGCAGTGAGTTTCCACTGCAAGTTATTATTGAGGCTTATAATGATATCCACAGAATCTATCTGATAGACTCATCAAATCCTATTGATTTTAACATTTGCTGCTCAAGCTGATCTCTTAAATTCATATTTTACATTAGCCGTCTTGATTGTTTTGTTACATCGACAGAGCTTTACGATCAGGATGATTGAGATGAGTTAGTCATGCCTCTTGCTGGGATTGAGAAAACCAGGTGAAATCCGAAGGCCCAAAGTACGATCATCACCATAAAGGTTGAAAAAGTAAAAAGAGAGGTTAGGAGATACAGGAGTTTATGTTTAGAGGTTGCCAGCCTGGGTTTTAAGGGTAAAGGGTGGGAAGCGTTGAGGTCTTCCGAAGGAGTGAGTGAAGTTAGGAAACTGTACAATGCATCTGGTTTCAACAGTCCGGTTGCAAGGGTGAAGGAGAACATGGAAAGTGCAGAGGGGAAATATGTTGTGTTAAACTTATATAAAATCATGCTTAGCCGACACTTGGAGCTGGATTTCATGGCCTCCCTGCTAGCCCCGTTTTCAGCAGGTTTTTAAAAATTCATTCTTCATGGGATGTGGTCTTCGCTGGCTGGGCCAGCATTAATTGCCCATCCCTAATTGCCCTTGAGAAGGTGGTGGTGAGCTGCTTTCCTGAACTGCTGCAGTCCATGTGGTGTAGGCACACCCACAGCGCTGTTAGGGACAGAGTTCCAGGATTTTGACCCAGCGACAGTTAAGGAGCAGCGATATATTCCCAAGTCAAGATGGTGAGTGGCTTGGAGGGGAACCTCCAGGTGGTGGTGTTTCCATCTATCTGCAGCCCTTGTCCTTCTGGATGGTAGTGGTTGTGGGTTTGAAAGGTTCTGTCGAAGGAGCCTTGGTGAATTTCTGCAGTGTATCTTGTAGATGGTACACACACTGCTACTGTGCATCAGTGATGGAGGGAGTGAATGTTTGTGGAAATGGAGCCAATCAAGTGGCTGATTTGTCCTAGAGAGTGTCCAGCTTCTTCAGTGTTGTGGTAGCTGCACTCATCCAAGCAAGCATAGAGCATTCCATCACACTCCTGACTTGTGCCTTACGGATGGTGGATATGCTTTGGGGAGTCAGGAGGTGAGTTACTCATCACACGATTCCTATCCTCTGATCTGCTCTTGTAGCTACAGTGTTTATATGGCTAGTCCAGCTCAGTTTTTGGTCAATGGTAACCCCCAGGATGTTGATAGCAGGGGATTCAGTGATGGTAATGTCATTGAATGTCAAGGGGCGATGGTTGGACTCTCTCTTGCTGGAGATAGTCATTGCCTGACACTTTTGTGGCACGAATGTTACTTGCCACTTGTCAGACCAAGCTTGGATATTGTCCAGGTCTTGCTGCATTTGGACATGGACTGCTTCAGAATCTGAGGAGTTGCAAATGACGCTGAACATTGTGCAATCATCAGCAAGCAACCCCACTTCTGACCTTATGATGGAAGGAAGGTCATTGATGAAGCAGCTAAAGATGGCTGGGCTGAGGACACTACCCTGAGGAACTCCTGTAGTGATGCCCTGGAGCTGAGATGACTGACCTCCAACAACCACAACCATCTTCCTTTGTGCTAGGTATGACTCCAACCAATGGAGAGTTTTCCCCCTGATTTCCATTGACCCAGTTTGGCTCGGGCTCCTTGATGCCACACTTGGTCAAATGCTGCCTTGATGTCAAGGGCAGTCACTCTCACTTCACCTTGGGAGTTGAACCAAGGCTGTAATGAGGTTAGGAGCTGAATGGCCCTGGTGGTACCCAAACTCGGCATCAGTGAGCAGGTTATTGCTAAGCAAGTGCCACTTGATAGCACTGTTGATGGTCCCTTTCATTACTTTACTAATGATCAAGAGCAGACTGAAAGGGTGGTAATTGGCCAGTTGGATTTGTTCTGCTTTTTGTGTACAGGACATACCTGGGCAATTTTCCACATAGCTGGGTAGATGCCAGTGTTGTAGCTGTACTGGAACAGCTTGGCTAGGGGCACGGCAAGTTCTAGAGTACAAGACTTCAGTACCATTGACGGAATATTGTTAGGGTCCATAGCCTTTGTAGTATCCAGTGCTTATAGCCATTTCTTGATATCACGTGGAGTGCATCGAATTGACTGAAGATTGCCAACTGTGATGCTAGAGACCCCCGGAGGAGGCTGAGATGGATCATCCACTCAGCACTTCTGGCTGAAGGTTGTTGCAAATGCTTCAGCCTTATCTTTTACACTGATGTGCTGGTTCCTTCATCATTGAGGATGGGGATATTGTGGAGCCTCCACCTCCTGTGAGTTGTTTAATTGTCCACCACAATTCATGACTGGATGTGGTAGGACTGCAGAACTTTTTTCTGATTCGTTGGTTGTGGGATCGCTTAGCTCTGTCTATCACTTGCTGCTTATGCTGTTTGGCACACAAGTAGTCCTGTGTTATAGCTTCATCAGATTGAGACCTCATTTTTAGGTATGCATGGTGCTGCTCCTAGCATGCCCTCCTGCTGAACCAGGGTTTATCTCCTGGCTTGATGGTAATGGTAGAGTGGGGGAAATGCTGGGCCATGAGGTTAAAGATTGAGGTTGAGCATAATTCTGTTGTTGCTAATAGCCCACAGTGCCACATGGATGCCCAGTCTTGGGTTCCTCAATCTGTTCGAAATCTATCCTAATTAGTGCGGCGATAGTGCCACACAACACGGTGGAGGGTATCCTCCATATGAAGGCATCTCCACAATAACTCTGCAATGGTCACTCCGAACAATACTGTCCTGGACAGAAGCATCTGTGGCAGGCAGGTTGGTGAGGGTGAGGTCAAGTATGTTTTTCCCTCATGTTCTCTCACCACTTGCTGCAGACTCAGTCTTTTGGACTCGGCCAGCTCAGTCAGTAGTGGTGCTACTGAACCACTCTTGGTGCTGGACATTAAAGTCCCCCACCCAGAGTACATTCTGTGCCCTTGACACCCTCAGTGCTTCTTCCAAGTGATGTTCAACACGGAGGAGCACTGATTCATCAGCTGAGAGAGGGTAGAACGTGGTAATCAGCAGGAGGTTTCCTTGCCCATATTTGACCTGAAGCCATGAGACCTCATGGGGTCCGGAGTCAATATTGAGGATTCCGAGTGCATTTCCCTTCTGACACTATACCACTGTGCCACCACCTCTGCTGGGTCTGTCCTGCCGGTGGGACAGGGCTTATACAGGAATGTTGATGGTAGTGTCTGAGACATTGTCAGTAAGATATGATTCCGTGAGGATGACTGTGTCAGTCTGTTGCTTGACTAGCCTGTGAGACAGCTCTCCCAATTTTGGCACTAGCCCCCAGATGTTAGTAAGGAGGACTTTTCAGGGTCGAAAGGGCTGAGATTGCTGTTGTCGTTTCCGGTGCCTGGGTCGATGTCGGGTGGTCCATCCAGTTTCATCCCTTTTTTGAGACTTTGTCGCGGTTTTTTTATAACTGAGTGGCTTGTTAGGCCATTTCAGAGGGCATTTGGGTGCGGCACATAGAATATGAAGGGTAGGGTAGCCTGTCATCTTCCTGCCCACTTGGTCCCTATAATTTTGGGGAGGGGGTGGGTAAGGCCCACAAGCCCACCTGTGCATAGGCCCTATTGAGGCAGTTGTGGCCCAAATTGGCCACCCCATAAGGACCTTAATCCACTTCCATTGCCAGAATACCCTGAGTAGTGAAAGGCGGGTGAGAGTGGGCAGGCCTTTCTTTCACCAGAGCTGGTGATAAAGCAGGAAGGAATGGAGGTACATTCTTTGGGGTGTGCCCTATGCCCATCACGGGCACCTCCCCCTAAGATCATACCCTCTTTGCCTTTATACACTTGATGCTTCCCTGCTTCCCCCCCCACCACCACCAACCAAAACCTGTGCCCCTCACTCCCCTCCCCGGGATGCCTGAACCCTCTGGCCTAAAAAAGCCTGGGACTCACTTGGGTCTGGGCACCGTTGATCTTCTTCATCGGCCAGCTTGCGTTCCAACAGCACCCACTACTGCGTTCTGGTGCTGCTGGGACTACAAGAGCTACTGGCCACTCAAATTGATAAGTAGATCTCCAGGTTGGGATTTCTCTCAAGGAAGTCCCAATCTCTGCTTGTTAAGGCCACCCCCAGCATGTTATCACAGTGGGTCGGCCTTATTTAAATCCTGTCAGTTTGAGACCAACATTTCTAACGGGGGAGGAGTGAGTAAATATGCCTCCATAACACCGCACACTCCCCTACCACCCCCGGCCCTGCCATAAAATTCAACCCTTGGAGTTCTGTGAAATTTCCTGGCCTCTTTATGATAAGTATGATATAGAGATACTGGAGAAAGTGCAAAGAGATTCAGTAGAATAACACCAGGTTATCACTATCAGTTAAGATTGAGCATGTTGGGTTTCTGTTTCTAGAAAGGTAAAGATCAAGGAGTGACCTGATAGATATTGTTAAGATTATGAAAGGGTTTGATAGGGTTGGTATAGAGAAGAAGTTTCCATTTGCAGATGAGATCTGAACTAGGAGACGTGAACATAAGACATCAATCAGCCATGATGTAATTAAATGGTGGAACAGATTTTATGGGCTGAATAGCCTTCTCCTGCTCCTATAATCCCATTTGTTACATCAGTGGCCAATGGCAGCTCCAAGTAATTTCAGGGTCTTTTACAAACAAATACAATAGAGAATCCAGGAAATAACAACAGTAATTTTGGAACTACTCAGCAGGTCTGTCAGCATTTGGGGAGAGAGAAACAGAATTAACGTTTCAAGCTGATGATCCTTCATCAGAATTCTTTATAGATATTCCCAATAATACGAGGTACTGGGATCCTTTGAAGCTGTCATTGACCACGGACTATAACTCATGGGAACGTAGGAATAGGAGGAGGCTCCTTGAGTCAGTTCCGCCATTTAACTAGAGCACGATTGATCTGTATCCCAGCACCCTCTACCCACCTTGTTTCCATAACCTTAAAACCCTTGTCCAACAAAACTTCCCAGTGGGAGATTCTCAGGAACCCTGGAATGACATAATGCTACTTCTCTGAGGATTCCACCAATCTTTCAACAAAGTTGTTGCAAGAGGTCCAAGGGGAACCCTTGAAGGGTTTTGAGGTGATAGCAGCAGACATGCCAGAAAGTCAGGGGAACCTGATTAGGAACTTAGAAGGCAGACCTGCTCCTGACCTGAAGTATA
Source organism: Carcharodon carcharias (assembly GCF_017639515.1). Lineage (NCBI taxonomy): Eukaryota > Metazoa > Chordata > Chondrichthyes > Lamniformes > Lamnidae > Carcharodon > Carcharodon carcharias. The sequence continues at coordinate 4,582,014 of NC_054474.1, forward strand.
AGGAGGATCCTCTTCCAGTTAACAAACATTTTTAGGTGGGTCTTGAACACTGTTAGACATCCATTTAAACAAAACCAGCAGATTAAACATCTGTTTTCCTACTAGCCCATCTTCCATGGAACCTCTTCCATGATGTCAAAGTACTTCCACAGTACCAGGATCCTAATGCACAATTGAGAAATGATCCTGAAATAAGCAAATGTCCATCCAATTGAGGCCTTTTGTTCTTTCATGGGATGTGGTTGCCACTGACAAGACCAGCATTTTGTTGCCCATCCTCACCTAAGTGCTCTTGATTGAAGGCTTGCCAGAACATTTCAGAGGGTGATCAGACCAGGTAAGGGCAGCAGATTTCCTTCTCTGAAGGACATTAGTGAACCAGGCTTTTGTGGCAATCAACAGCAATTTCATGGTCACTATTTATTCCAGATTATTAACTTGATATAAATCCCCACCAGCCATGGTGATTTGAATCCAGGTCCCCAAAACATTAGCCTGGATTACTAAAGCAGTGACAACACCACTGTACCACCGTCTGCCCCACTAGCTACACAAATTTGCTCAGTTAGTGTCAGGGTTCAAGCTTTAAGGACATGGTTTTGCCATTTTTATGTTGTTGGTTAGAACATTGTGAGAATGGAGCTCTGGCTGAAATCCACAACCTATTTATCAATGCAAACTGTAACTCCAGTGCAGTATTGAGGCATAGCTGCACTGTTGGAGGTGCCCTCTTCCAAATGAGACATTAAATCAAAGTGCTGTCTACCTCTAAGATAGATGTTAAAGATTCCATGGCAATATTTTGAAGGAGAACAGGGGGGAGTTCTGACTGGTGTGCTGGCTGGCATTTACCAATCAAACAGAAATAAAGCAGATTAACAGCTCATTATCTTGTTGCTGTGCTCAAATCAATGCTATTGCATTTCTCTTCATTACAAGAACAGCTACAGTTTAAAAGCACTTAATCTGCTGTAAGGTGCATTAGGAGATCCTGAGGCCATGATAGGCGCTATATGAATGCAAGTTCTTTCTTCCTTTTTATATTGAACCTGTCGAAGAGATGGTAGCTCATGTGTTGTTTGGCTGCCAGAAGACGATTAAGAGCTGTGAAACTTCTGGTCCTGCGTGCAGTATGCCTCCGTTATATTTTTGCCAGTTGTTGGCCACAGGGATAACCATGGGTGGCACCATTAACAAACCATCAAGGTAAGTGCCATCATTATTCGCAAATATCTTTCAATTACTACTAAAGTTCAAATGCAGTAAGAAAAGGCCTCACTGAGTTTTTTTTAAAAAAAACCATCAAGGAGCTCTGTTGTTTCGCAAAATGATAAGATGCCATGGCATTTTTATGTTTAGTCAATTAAAAATAAGGCCAAAAAAGTCAGACGTAGGCTATGCTCACCTGAAATCCAGTTCAAAAGTGAAATATTGGAAGTGATCATTTTACTTTCTGATTTGTAGGGACACTTCTGTTTATCCAGGAGTCAAACATCCTGTAGAAAATTTCCAATCAATTCCTTGACAATTCACCAGGGATGCCAAAAATAAAAACAAAAAAACTGCGGATGCTGGAAATCCAAAACAAAAACAGAATTACCTGGAAAAACTCAGCAGGTCTGGCAGCATCGGCGGAAAAGAAAAGAGTTGACGTTTCGAGTTCTCATGACCCTTCGACAGAACTTGAGTGAGTCCAAGAAAGGGGTGAAATATAAGCTGTTTTGTCGAAGGGTCATGAGGACTCGAAAGGTCAACTCTTTTACCAGCTTATATTTCACCCCTTTCTTGGACTCATTCAAGTTCTGTCGAAGGGTCATGAGGACTCGAAACGTCAACTCTTTTCTTCTCCGCCGATGCTGCCAGACCTGCTGAGTTTTTCCAGGTAATTCTGTTTTTGGCACCAGGGATGCCATTGGGAAAACCTCACCCTTTGTAAAATTTTCAACATGAATACCACCTAAGTGGACACATTTAAGGGCTGATTTTCATCCCCATTATGTGGAACTAACAGCATGCACAACAGACTTGGGAGGTGGTGTGGTTTAAACCGTTATTACTTATAGCGAAAAGATTTCATGCTGTGCATGCCAATTTTCAAAACGAGCAACATCAAACCAATCCTACGTTCCTCAGGGTGGTGTCCTCGGCCCAACCATCTTCAGCTGCTTCATCAACGACCTTCCTTCCATCATTAATGGCACAATTGAGTCCTATTTTTTTGTTGCCTGTCCAACCTTACGGTTGGCGGATGGGGGAATTGGCCAGGCAGCCTTTACATTCTCATCAAACCTCATCCATGGGCGAGATGAGATTTCCGTCTTGCAATGAGATATAAATAAATTGCTGCGGACATCATTTTCATTAGCTAAATTTTCAGGTGATCGATTATGATGCATGGACACATTTTTCAGCTTTTGAAACCTTTGTTTTTGGCTTTTTCAGATCTTCTGCTCCCTGAGCCAGCTCTCGGCCTTCAGGGAGCTCTCTGTCAGCGCTATCCCACGCCGACATTGATGTCGTCGCCTGCACCTAACCCCAGCAGCGTTTCTCACTGGCTGGCCGTTAATTGGCCGGCCAGCGTGAAATCACGGTTGGGGTCCGATCATGGTTGGCAGTTCATTTCCTGGCCGATCTCGGGCCCGCCCATCCACAGGGCTTACAAGGTCATAAGATCAGAAGTGGGGATGTTCGCTGATGATTGCACGATGTTCAGAACCATCCGTGACTCCTCAGATACTGAAGCAGTCCATGTCCATATTCCGCAAGGCCTGGACAATATCCAGGCTTGGGCTGACAAGTGGCAAGTAACACTTGTGCCACACAAGTGCCAGGCAATGATCATGTCCAACAAGAGAAAATCTAACCATTGCCCCTTGACGTTCAATGGCATTGCTATCACAGTCTCCCACTAGCAACAGCCTGGGAGGTTACCATTGATCAGAAACTGAACTGGACTAGCCATATAAATACTGTTGCTACATGGGCAGCTCAGAGGCTGGGAAGCCTGTGATGAATAACTCACCTCCTGACTCCCCAAAGCCAGACTACCATCTACAAGGCACAAGTCAGGAGTGTGATAGATTACTTCCCACTTGCCTGGATGAGCGCAGCTCCCATAACACTCAAGAAGCTTGACACCATCCAGGACAAAGCAGCCCACTTGACTGGCACCATATCCACAAACATTCACTCCCTCCACACTGACGCACAGTAGCAGCAGCTTGTACCATCTACAAGATGCACTGCAGGAATTCACCAAGGCTCCTTAGACAGAATCCTCCAAACCCATGACCACTACCATCTAGAAGGACGAGGGCAGCAAATAGATTGGAACACCACCACCTAGAGGTTTCCCTCCAAGTCACTCACCTTCCTGACTTGGAAATATATTGCCGTTCCTTCACTGTCGCTGGGTCAAATGTGAAACCATTGTCGATTTTTGTAAAAACCCATCTGGTTCACTAATGTCTTTTAGGGAAGGGAATCTGCTGCCCTTACCTGGTCTGGCCTACATGTGACACCAGTAATGTGGTTGACTCTTCTGGAAAAGGGCGAATAGGGGTGGGCAATAACCGTTGGCCTGACCAGCGATGCCCACATCCTATAAATGAATTTAAAAAAAAATTAATGTCCCTAAGTGATTGGAATCTGCCATCCTTATCTGGCCTGGCCAAATGCCCTCTGAAATTGCCATAGAGGAAGCGCAGTGATGGTTCACCAGACTGATTCCTGGGGTAGTGGGATGGCCGTATGAGATGAGATTGGGCCGAGTAGGCCTGTATTCACTGGAGTTTAGAAGAATGAGAGGAGATCTCATTGCAAAGTATAAAATTCTGACAGGGATGGACAGGCTGGAGACAGGGATGATGCCCCCTCTGTCTGGGGAGGGTCTAGAACCAGGGGTCGCAGTTGCCAGATATGGGGTAAACCACTTAGGGCTGAGATGAGGAGAAGCCTCTTCACTCAGAGGCCGGTGAAGCTGTGGAATTCTCTACCACAGAGACTGTGGAGGCTGTCACTTAAGAAGAAATAGTTAGATTTCTAGACTCTAAAGACATCCAGAGGTATGGGGAGAAAGCAGGAATATGGCATTGAGATAGAGGATCAGCCATGGTCATATTGAATGCCAGAGCAGGCTCCAAGGGCCGAATGATCTACTCTTGCTCCTATTTCCTATGCTTTATGTCTATATTTCTAAGTCATTCTGTTCAAGGGTAATTAGGGGTGGGCAACAAATGCTGGCCTTGCCAACAACACCCACGTCCCATGAAAGAATTAATTTGGTCTCTTCAACCAGGTCACTGATGTAAATTGTAAATAATTAAGGTCCCAGCATTGATCTTTGTGGCACTGCACTAGTTACAGTTTGCCAACCTGAAAATGACTCTCTGCTTCCTGTTGGATGTGGGATTGGGAGGGGGACTGAAGGTCAAGGGAAGTAGTTGAACCTTTTCTTGTCCAAAATGGTGATCATTTGTCACTACTGTGACACAGCTGTTCTCAGCTTAAGTGTTGTCCATGGCTGACTGCAGACTGGCATGCACTGCTAATTATCACAGGATTTATGTGAATGGAGGTGAACAGTGTGGCATCTACAGTGAAGCTTCACTACTGTTGTAATATGCCTGAAAGGGATATAGTCATGACATCACTAGAAGGGAAATGTGTCATGTGGTCCAGTCTTAGTTTCACTTTTGCTTTCAATAGAGCACACACACAGCTCTGCTGCCTTGAAGCTTGGCAGTCACCAGCAATTGGAGCATTCTCCATGGCAATGCCTCTACCAATCAGATTCCACTTGCCAGCCAATTGGTACTCTCTTCTCATGCAGTATAAATTGTTGTTTTCCCCTTATATTGATATTCTTGCAAAGTGTCCTGATACGTGCAAGATGAAAAGCTTTGACATGTCTCTTTTTTCACAATAATCAAATTCTGTACTACCAAACGACTATGGGGAGGTGTTATTATCAACATTACTCACTCAACCTATAGTGTAAATGATCATCTCATTTGCTGTTTGTGGAATCTTTTTGTGTAAAAAACATAGAATATACAGAAAGAACATTGCACCTGTTTCAGCTAAACAGGCCATTCAGCCCAACTAGCCTGTGCTGATGTTCATACTTCTCCCATCCTATTTTCCTTATTTCAGTCTCTCAGCATCTTTTCATTCCCTTTTCTCTCACATACTCGTGTCTTCTGGCATCCTTCCATGTATGAAACATGATAGACATGCAGCAAACAATCCAGCTCAGATTTGGGATGGGGGCCTTCGTATGACACAACTTCGTTGATAGCTGAAGAGGCCAGTCCTTCAGGGACAGACTCAACCATAAGTGCCACATATGAAGCTGCCGGGCTTCATTGTTTTCAATGTTGGAATCTCGTCCAATCATCTGGTTTCCTTTTAAAAGCACTTAATTACTTGCCTCAAACATTTCCTATGCTAGTGAGTTCCACATCCTAAACACACTCTGAATAAATAAATTTCTCTTTATTTTCCTACTGGATTTATTAGTCGCTATTTATATTTATGGAGACTGTTAATGTTCTCCCACAAGCATACACGTTTTCTCCATATCCACCTTTCTAACGCATCAGATGGTTTTCTCCTGAATGGCTGTAATTTTCAGATTGCTTCCACTTGTTCTTGACTATTCCAAGTTCGGGCCTCACTGAAAGAACTCTTCACAAATTTAGACAATGGAATATCCAAAGGTTTTTTTTTTGCTGGTCTGTCCTTTACTGTTACCAATGAAATTTCTAGCATTATAGAATTCTTCAGAACATTAAACAGCAGGAGAAAATAAACCAAAATTAAAGAACTTAACTTGTAAAATTATTCTTCTCTAATAAACGGCAACAGACTGTAAGCCATGACTTTAGGGTACATTTGTCAAAACCATTGAATTAATTCTGTGGTTTTTGTCACACTGGGGAATGTTCAATCTGTTTAATTTAAATACAAAGCTCTGAATAAAGCTAAAATTAATTTTCAAAGACAACATACATCCTCTGCATTAGTCATACCTGCAGATTTTGTATTGAGGAAATGAGGAGCCCTGATCTACAAGGGTCTCAGACCTTGTTTAGTAAATTGTAAGACCCTGCATTAAGATCAGACTGTTGATGTTTATGTTATACCCTTGGTTGCAGAAGTGTTTAATATTTTGTAATATCTGTAGAAAATCCAGTACTGTTCCATCAGACGCCTGACATAATATAGAGGAACTTCAAATCCCAGGCCAGGGTATACCAGGTCACAATTGTGCCATGATGTTTGTTTTGGGTCTTGAGTTTCTGGTGTCCCTTAGGGGAAGAGCAAGGTTAGAGGCTTTGGAAATGGGAGTTCTCTCCTTTGGCACCTTGTCATAGAGTCGGTGGAATGAGGGGGAACCAGATCAAACCTGGATATACGAAGTGAAGTGCGCCTCACTGACCCAGATGGAAGGAGGGACCCATATGGGGATCCAAACCAAGATTGAGGGGGTAAGGGGAGAAAGTATTTTCTGAGTAATTTTCCAAAGGCTGCCCAATACTGACATCTTTCCTTTGCAGGCACTCATGCATTTCATTGATGGTTTTATCAAGGAGTTGTGGCCAAAAATATAGTACGCTGCATCCCCCAGCTGCCATTATCTGAATGAGAATTTGAAACTTTTAATTGCCTTTGACTGCTCCACATCTTCAGTTCCCTGTGGAAATGGTTGAACGCTGTCATGGGGAAAAAATAATTTTTACTCATTTCACCCATGGATTTTTTTCCAACTGTCATAAATATGTATCTTTTGGTCACTAAGCTTTCTGAGAGTGGAAGCAGTTTCCTATTCGTGCTTTTGAGCACCTCTATCTGATACCCCCTTTAACATTCTCTGCTCTAAGGAGGACGATTCAGCTTCTGCATTGCTGGAAAAGTAGACACGTCTAAGCTTTTTGCCTTTCACTTATCAGGACACTTCGTAAGAATACTGGTATCAGGGGAAAAACAATTTCTAGTGTGTGTGAAGAGAGTGCTGATTGGTTGGCAAGTGGCTTTGCCATGGAGAATGCACCAGTGATAATGACTGACAGTCAACTGCCAAGAATTGTTTGAAATTTAAACCAAGCAGCTTGGCCCTGATTGGTCAAATCATTGCCCTGAGGAATGAGTCAGAAAGTGGCTGTCAATTATTTTGTTTAGCTGAAGCAGACACGATGTGTGTACATATTATTTTTGTCTGCAAAGTCTGCTTGGCAGTTAACTATCAGTCACCATCACTGGTGCATTCTCCATGGCAACACCTCTTGCCAACCAATCAGAACTCTCTTCACATACAGTATAGATTGTTGTTTTCTTGATAACCAAGGGGGTGAAAGGTTATCGAGAGCAGGCGGGAATGTATAGTTAAGGTTACAGTCAGATCAATCATGTTCTATTGAATGGAGGTGCAGGTTTGAAGGGCCATGTAGCTTATCCCTGCTCTTAATTCGTATGTTTGTAGGCCCCCAAGTTTCCAAAATATTGCTGGGTGACGCATTAAAAATTGGCACCCTCCAGGCTCCTTTTGTACCAAATATACCACGATGCAAAGGGCGACAAGCTACCTTGAATTCTCCAGGTCACATGTGATCTTTGTGCCGGGTTTAGTGTTCAATGGTTCAATTGTTCTGTGGTTGATTATGTGAGCCTGTTAGCTGATCTACGTGCACTGTGCTTGGTCAGTTAAGTTTGGGTGTTGCCTTAGCGAAAAATAAACAGACTGACAGAAGCTACTAGAAGCTGAGAGCTGAAGCATGGTGTAGACATTTTATAGCATTGTATAAAACTCTGTAAATACAGTTCTTGCAATACTTAGAATCTAGTGCCATCTCTGCATTGCTTTGAGGAAAATCAAATATGAGGCCATCCACTCTGCAGCAGTAGGATATGTACTGGCCTTTTGGCAAGACTGAGAGAAGATTGTCACACAGGCAGCATAAGCTGAAAGCACAAATCTTTCAATGATCTCACAGGATCATAGAATCACAAAATTGTTACAGTGTAGAAAGAGGCCATTCGGCTCATCATGTCTGCACCAGCTCTCTGAGCATTTTAAATCTGTGCCAATCTCCTGCCTTTTCCCTGTAACCCTGCACATTGTTTCTATTTAAATAATAATCGAATGCCCTCTTGAATGCCTCATTTGACCCTGCCTCCAACACACACCTAGGCAGTGCATTCCAGACCCTAGCTACTCGCTGTGTGAAAAGGTAGTTTTCTCACCTCACATTTGCTTCTTTTGCAAAACATTTTAAAACTGCTCTCTGGTTCTCAATCCATTTACAAACGGGAACAGTTTCTCCCTATCTACTCTGTCCAGACCCTTCAGGGTTTTAGAAACTTCTATCAAGTTTCCTCTTAGCCTTTTCCTCTCCAAGGAAAACAGTCCCAACTTCTCCAATCTCTCCCCATAACTGAAGAGTCTGATCCTGGAAACATTCTTGTAAACGTCTTCTGCACTCTCTCCAATGCGTTCACATCCTTCCTATAGTGTGGCACCCACAACTGTACACAGTACTCCAGCTGAGGTCTAACCAGTGCCTATATATGTTCACCATAACCTCCCTGCTCTTGTACTCTATGCCCCTATTAATGAAGCCTAGAATACTGTATGCTTTAGAAACAGCCCTCTCTCTAGCTGTCTTGACACCTTTAATAACCTATGTACATATATACCCAGGTCTCTCTGCTCCTGCACACCCTTCAGAATAGTATCCTTTATTTTAGACTGTCTCTCCATGTTCTTTGTACCAAAGTGTATCACCTCTCACTTCTCCACATTGAACTTCATCTGCCCCCTATCTGCCCACTCCACCAATGTGTCAATGTCCTTTTGAAGTTCTACACTGTCCTCCTCACAGTTTACAATTCTCCCAAATTTTGTGTCATCCACAAACTTTAAAATTGTCCTCTGCTCACCAAGATCTAGATTATTTATATATATCAGGAAAAGCAAGGGTCCCAATACTGACCCCTGGTGAACGCCACTACAAACCTTCTTCCAGCCTGAAAAATACCCATTAACCGTTACTCTGTTTTCTAACCATCAGCCGATTTTGTATCCACGTTGCTACTGTCCCTTTTATTCCATGACCTTTAACTTTCCTCATAAGCCTGTTGTGTGGCACTGTATCAAACATCTTTTGGAAGCCCATATACACCATAGCAACGGCCTTTCCCTCATCAACTATCTCTGTTACCACTTCAAATAAACTCCAGCAATTTAGTTAGACTTGATTTTCCCTTAACAAATCCATGCTGACTCTTCCGACTCTCGGATGCCCACACTCAAGTATATTGCTCGGTCTCAGATTCTGCGCCTCCATCTATTCATGCAATTAGGTGTGCATTGCAAACTTGGCATTAAACATATCCATAATTAGCATAAAAACAAAAAAACTGCAGATGCTGGAAATCCAAAACAAAAACAGAGTTACCTGGAAAAATTCAGCAGGTCTGGCAGCATCGGCGGAGAAGAAAAGAGTTGACGTTTTGAGTCCTCATGACCCTTCGACAGAACTCTGTCAACTCTTTTCTTCTCCGCCGATGCTGCCAGACTTGCTGAGTTTTTCCAGGTAATTCTGCCTTTGTCCATAATTAGCATGATGTGTGCATAGCACAAGCGTTGGAGATGAGAAAGGTGCAAGTTAGATCAACAAGTGAAAGAAATTACGTGGAAGGAGACAACACACATTGTCCAGTGAACAAACAATCCAATCCACTCCAATTCAGAAATAATTAAGTGCTCATATTTATATAGGATGACTTACTGCTCCCCCCAGAGCTCTCCTCATGTAATAAATTACGCAGAAACACTTTCACTGTGACTATGCTAGCAAAAGTGGCAGCCATTATATACAAAGCAAGATTCTACAAGCAGGACCGTAGTTGGCCTGGATGACCTATTTCTGTGCTGCAAGTTCTATCTAAACTGAATAATCAGTTCATCTGTTACCATGGTGTTGGTTGAGGGAGCAGCATAGGCAATGGTAGCTGGAACAACACTTGCTCTCCTTCACAGAATGCCACAGGATCTCCAATGACCTCCACAACCATTACAGTAGGCAGCTGGCCCTTGGTTTAGCATCTCTTCCAAAGGACAGCTCCGCTGACAATACATACCCTCAGTACTGCACTGCAATATCAACTTGGAACATGTACTCAAGCCCTGAAGCAAAGTTTGACCTACAACCTTCTGACTTGGAGGTTAGAGTACTGTCATCTAACCCAAAATGACATGCAGTTCTTGTACACTGAGCTGTACAAGTGCAATCTCTATTTTTTAAAGTTATATATAGAGACCTAGCAAAGTCAGTCAGCATCAACAATGCGTTCATTCTTCTAAGAGCCAATCTGCGTTTCATTTTTCAACATGATCCTGTCTTTAGCCATTGTCTGTGTGGAATTGGATTTGAGTAGATTTGAAGAGAAAATATTCCTATTGCAAGTGTTTCTCTTTATTCAACAGCAATGTTGCAACACATTAATTTTCTTCCCCTCCCAACTGGATGCCAGCGATATCTCCAGGGCTAGCGTTGTCTCTGTTGGATGTACAATCAATTACACAATGTTGTTAAAAGTTACAGCCTGCCTTTCTTCATAGTTCCCCAAGCCATGATTTTGATTTCTAATGGTAAACATTTTCATCCAAAATGGTGACAGAAGCATTTGACAAAACTCTGAAAATGCAGCTCTTTAATTCACTCACCCTGAAGGATTATGTTTAAAGGTAGAGAAGTCAAATTTTATCTTTAAGTCCAAACAAAATCAACAATAAATTTGGAACATCTTTATGTGCTGTTAACAAATTCTGAATGTTTACATTATGATTAGCATCAATGAACAGCAAGGATGTATTTCTCAAGAAGCAATGCCTGAGTATCATTCCCTTTTCCAGGTCTATGGTCTGGTTTCAAAGCTCAATAACTGGAAGGGAAACTCACATGTCTCCTAAGGGATAGGATAATTACTTCCTGCTGCCTGTTCATCACCAACCTCCTTCCCTTGTAACATTATAACATGCCTCAAACAAACAGGAGAGTGTATAGTACGACCTCTATTGTGTAATCAACGTGATCAGTTGTTACAATACAAAGAGTAGCAATTTCAGTTTGTCTCTTTTTCCAACCACTTGATTTATTTTTGTAACTGCACCCTCTTTATATGTGTGTGTGTTTACATTAAAGTTCCTATGCCATATATAGACAGGCCATCCAATCACTGGCTCCTTTGTGAAATTACAGCTTGTCCGTTTCTCAGCTTCAAAACTGGATTATAGTGTTTCATTATTCTACATTAATCACTCATGGTCTGTCAATTTCCACGAAGGATTCCCCTTACATTTCAGTTGATAAGCAGCTATCTGACATGGAGTAGAACACATTTATTCACTTTCCGTGTTACATCTCATACTGAGTTTCCTAGGCAGCCAACCAGCCAACCAACCAGTTGTGGTTACTAAAGTTTACTTTGGTTATTAACCTCAACAGGCAGCATGTCCAGCACTGTCCTCCAAACCATGTAATGGAGTGGGGAGATGGCGGAAGGGGCGCAAAGTGAGGTGGCAAAGGGGGTAACAGATTGTAGGTTGTGGAGGGAGTCCATGTTGGCTACCAGTACCGATCCAACAATACCTGCTGGAAGTGAGTGTATGGATGGTGGGTGAATGATGTGATTAGGATCTGTTTGGATATTCTCTTGGAGAAGCCCCATTGAAATTCACCCTCTGGTGTCAGATACAGATAATGCAGATTGAGTGGGCAATGCTTCTACCTGCTTGACTGTACCCTAGCTGTCTTCAAAAGAGAAACTCACTCCCTCCACCACTGTGCAGCATAGCCGCAGGATACACTATAGACTGGATTCTCTACCGCGTGTGGGCAAAGACATCTTCAGCAGTATCTTCCAAACCTGTAACTCCGCCACCTAGAAAGACAAGGGCAGTAGGGTATATGCGAACACCAACACCTGCAAATTTCAAATTTCCCTCCAAGGCACATGCCATCATGCCTTGAGTATACATCAGCCATTACTTCATAGTTGCTGACTCGAAATTCTGGAACTCCCTCGACAGCAGGTACGCAAGTAACAGTACCACACAGACAGCAGCGGTTCAAGAAGGTGGATCAGCAGCACTTTCTAAGGGCAATTAGGGAAGGGCAATACATTTTTGATGTACCAGAAATGAGCATTATGCAAGAATGGAGTTTTAAAAACCACAATTGATGTAATATAAAGTAAGTCAATGAAAGCATAACATTAAAAGCAGCTTCCACCATCTGCTTAGATTTAAATCAACAAAATGGATGGATAAAATGCCCTTCATACCACTACAGCTGAAAAAGTATTTGAAGGGAAAGATAAGGCAACTATTTCTCAACAGGGAACTCTTGGCTGTTGTCAGGGAGCCTTGTACTGTGTCCAATATCTGATGATTTGAATTTGAAGACAATATGAGGGAAGTTAGTGCCAGTGGATGGGGACATAATTTGGACTGAAGCTGCCAAAATTGCTGTCAACTCCACACTTGGCCTGGTTAACAAAAAAATAGGGAACTGAAATATTTACTTTCTCCTTGGTCATGACAGGAAAATACTCCCTGCTGTAAACCGTTTCTCATCGACTCATAGACGTCGAAAGCACAGAAGGAGGCCATTCACCCCATCGTGTCTGCGCCGGTCAACAAAGCTCTGATTGCACTAATCCCATTTTCCAGTGCTTGGCCAATAGCTCTGGAGGCTACGGCAACACAAGTGAATATCTAAATACTTCTTAAATGTTACAAGAGTTCCTGACTCAACCACCCTTTCAGGCAGTGAGTCCCAGACTCCCACCACCCTCTGGGTGAAAAATTATCTCCTCAAGCCTTTCCAATCTTTTCTTATAGCTCAGACCTTCCAACCCAGGCAGCAACCTGCTAAATCTCTGCACCCTCTCCAGTGCAGATTCCTATTCCTTTAAGTCAAGCAATCAAAATCGTAGGAGCATAAATTAACTTTGAAGTCAATGAAAAATAAAATTGGCTATCATATAAAAATGAGTTTCTGAATTGCTATCACCTGGTTTGTATTACAGCACAATGAAAATTAAAAAGGAGGGAAGAACTTCCATTTATATAGCATCCTTCACAATCTCAAGGTGTTCCAAAGCTACTGACAACCAATGAACTACTTTGGAAGTGTAGTCACTGTTGCACTGTAGGAAATGGCAGCTAACTTTCAGACAGCTAAGATCCCACAGACAGCGATAAGTTAATGACCAGATAATCTGTTTCCGTGACATTAGTTGAGGGATAAATGTTGGCCAGAACGCCAGGGGAAAGTCCCACACTTTTTCACACAATCACTTTAGGACCTTATATGCCCACCTGAGCGGGAGTCTCCTTTTCGCTCCTTACCCTGAAAGATGCTGCCTGAGTATTTCCGACACCACAACACTAGATTATCAGCCTCGAGAAACGTGTTCACATCGCTGGAGTAGGTCCTTGAACCCACAGTTTTGTGACTCAAGAGGTAAAAGTGCTACCCTCTGAGCCACACTGAAATGTTACAGGGTGTGAAATGGGAGGAGGGGTGATTACACCTCTGAGCAATCTTGTCTTTAACCTTGATAAGCATATACACTTGGCAAATGGCAATTTGTTTTTCTACATCTCCACTGAGGCAGTGATAGCCTCATTCCCAGTGGTGTACATATTAACACCATACCAGCTGTTATCTTTCCTTGTATCATGTAGAGATCAGCTGGTGCCAAACACTGCTAACACCCCTAAGATAGGTGAATGCTTAAGTTCCAACCTTTAGCTTCAGGTGCAGTATGGTATATATGTATAATATATATATAATATGTGTGTGTGTGTGTGTGTGTGTGCACGTTTGTGTATGTGTGTGTATTAAAAACAGCGCACTCACAAACAATGCAATAAAGCTTCCCACAGCTGAGCCACAAAGAGCATATTCACAATTACTGACATACTTTTTGGTGCCGGGAAAATAGATTCAGATCAATCAATTTTTTTCTCTCTGTCTTCCTTCCACCAGATTTGATTCTGATAATCACTTGCATTAAATGCCACTGAAGGAGATGGGCCTTCAGTGAGCTGTGAGGAAATTCAAAAGCTCAGAATCTTGAAGACGCAGTGCTGCACCACTTCCAGCATGTAATTAGATCAATGTTTTATTGTGTTCAGAAGCAGCTCTTACTTAGGGTGCATGTCCACACACACCAAGAAAATACATCAAAACCCTGGTCACATTACTATACTGGAGACACTCAACATAGGAACAATAGCCAGAGGACAAGGCCATCCAGCCTCTCGAATCTGTTTTATCATTCAGTTAGATCATGGCTAGTAGGTATCTTAACTCCATTCGATAAAAAATTATTCTTTTTTACTCTTGGGGTGTGGGCGTCGCTGGCAAGGCCAGCATTTGTTGCCCATCCCTAATTGCCCTTGAACTGAGTGGCTTGCTAGGCTATTTCAGGGGGCAGTTAAAAGACAACCACATTGCTGTGGGTCTGGAGTCACATGCAGGCCAGACCAGGTAAGGATGACAGATTTCCTTCCCTAAAGGGCATTAATGGACCAAATGGGTTTTTACAACAATTAATGACAGTTTAACAGTCACAACTGCAGAGACTAGCTTTCAATTCCAGACTAATTCTTTGAACTTAAATTCCACCAGCTGCTGCAGTGCAATTTGAACTTGTGTCTCCAGAGCATTAGCCCGGGCCTCTGAATTACTAGTCTTTGGTCTGATTACCCACTTTAGTTCTACATCTCTCAATACACTTAGTTGACAAAAATCTATCAATTGATCCCCAAACTCAACAGCTTTTCGGGGGGAAAAAGTTCCAGATTTCTGCTACACTTTATGTGTGACATCACCACTGAATGGCCTGGTCCTAATTGCAGGACATACTAAACTTAAGAAAACTAATATGTTCACAGTAAACACAACAGAGGTCGCTAGTTTATTAATAATGAGTTTCACTAGCCAAGTAAACAGTGAATACGTGCATGAAGAGAGGTTTTATTTTCACAACCTTTGTTCTATATTCTGGTTAGATCACACATAGGGTTGAATTGCAATAATTAGTAAGTAACACAACAATGAGTCCACACACAATTTCTTTGCCCTCTATTGTAACCAAGGCACTGATCCATGAATAACACCTTTGTTAAATTAACAGTAAGACAGGCTGGGATTTTCCGTGCCCACCAGCGTTGGGTGTGTTCAGTGGCGTGAGCAGACAACATGACTCCTAGACGTATACAGCACAGAAGGAGGCCACTTGATCCATCTTGTCCACGCTGGTCAACAAAGATCTGACTACACTAATCTCTGGAGGCTATGGCAACGCAATTGAATATCTAAATACTTCTTAACTGTTACAAGAGCTTCTGACTCAACCACTCTTTCAGGCAGTTCCAAACTCCCACCACCCTCAGGGTGAAAAGATTTCTCCTCAATTCCCCTCCTGGCCCTCTACTACTTACTTTAAATCTATTCCCCTGGTATTGACCCCTCTACTAATTGAAAAAAGTACCTTCCTATCCACCCTATCCATGTCCCTCATAATCTTTTACATCTCCATCAGGTCCCCTCGCATCCTGGTAAATCTCTGCACCCTCTCCAGTGCAATCACATCCTTCCTGTAATGTGGTGACCAGAACTCCACTTGAGGCCTAACAGCGTTTTATGCAGTTCCAGCATAACCTCCCTGCTCTTGTATTCTATGCCTCGACTAATAAAGGCAAGTATCCCTTATGCTTTCTTAACCACCTTATCTACCTGCCCTGCTACCTTCAGGAACCTGTGGAAATGCACACCAACGTCCCTCTGATCGTCAGTACTTTCCAGGGACCTACCATTCATAGTGTAATCCCTTGCCTTGTTAGCCCTCCCCAACTGCATTATCTCACACTTTTCCGGGTTGAATTCCATTTGTCACTGCTCTGTCCACCTGACCAGTCCATTGGTATCCTCCTGCAGTTTACAGGTATCTTCAGCATTTACCACCCTACCAATTTTCGTGTTGTCCGCAAACTTCTTGATCATACCCCCTACTTTTAATCCAAATCTTTCATGTACACCGCAAACAGCAAGGGCCCCAGCACCGAGCCCTGTGGAACCCCACTGGAAACAGACTCCCAGTCATAGAAACATCCCTCTACCATCACCCTCTGCTTCCTGCCTCTCAGCCAATTTTGGATCCAATGTGCCACTTTATCTTGGATTCCATGGGCTCTTACTTTCATGCTCAGTCTGCCATGAGGGACCTTATCAAATGCTAAAGTCCATGTAGACCACATAAAATGCATTACCCTCATCAACAATCCTGGTTACCTCCTCAAAAAATCTGATCAAATTTGTCAAACATGACCTTCCCTTAACAAATCCATACTGATTATTCCTGATTAATCCATGTCTCTTCAAGTGCAGATATATTCTGTCCCTCAGAATTCTTTCTAGTGACTTCCCCACCACCGAGGTTAGACTGACTGGCCTGTAATTTCCTGGTCTATCCCTTCTTCCCTTTTTTAATAATGGGACAGCGTTAGCAGTCCTCCAGTCCTCTGGCACCTCACCTGTGGCCAAAGAGAATTCGAAAATTACTGTCAGGGCCCCTGAAAACTCTTCCCTCGCCTCCCTCAACAGCCTGGGATACATCTCATCTGGGCCTGTGGATTTATCCAATTTTAAGGCTGCTAAACCCACAAGTACCTCCTCCCTCTCTCTGTTAACTTCCTCTAATATTTCACAGCCCTCCACCCTGATGCCTATACCTGCTTCTTCCTTTTCCATTGTAAAGACCAATGCAAAGTATTCATCGAGGACTGTACCCACATCTTCCGGGTACACATACAGAATACCTCTATGGTCTCTAATTGGCCCTACTCTTTCCCTAGTTATTCTCTTGTTCTTTATATGTTTTAAAAAACCCTTTGGCTTTTCCTTTATTCTACCCACCAATGCTTTCTCGTGCACTCTCTTAGCTTTCCTAATTCCCTTTTTAAGTTCCCCCCCGCACTTTTTATAATCTTCTAGGGGCTCTGCCAAGAGGAATCTGCATATGTTGAAGCCAAAAATTGGTTTCACGAGGTTGTGAAATCAGTTTGCGATCGTCTGCTCCACCTGCCAATGGCGAGCTGCTTTCCACCATCGGACATCGGGAACCTGACTGTAATACAGCAGCATATCATTATAGGGCCAGCCTGCCGCACTCATCCACCACCAACCCCCCACCCCTTGCTGTAGTGTCCGTCCACGTTGGCAGGAAAACGCAATGATGTGTTTCACAACAGCATATCTAAGGCGTGCACCTGGCGGGCTGCACTTCACTCGGGACTTCAAGGTTTCTTTGCCTACCTTGCTTCGGTCAGTACTCACAGTCATCAGCGCCAGGCTTCACAGACAGCACCACATCACTTTTAGAGGGCCTCAAGGGCAGGTGTCCAGCTACCAGATCGGCCATATGTAGGTGGCTTCTCAATAGCTGCAGGGCTAGGGCTTGCTTTGGGAAGGGGAAAAGTGGCCTTAGGCAAGGGAAGATGCTGCAGGATAAGAGCTGCACTGGGGAAGGAGGTTAACCCAGGGTGTGTATGGGGGGCACATGTTGATCTGTGCAATCGACCTCAAGATAGTGAGGGCTGAGGAGGCAGTCTCCAGAGGAGATGAGGCCAGATGGAGATGTGAGGGTGTGTGTGTGAGAATGGGTGGTGATGTCCTTTGAGCTGGCAGTGAGTGAGATGCCAGTGAATGTGTGATGGGCTTGTGAGTGTGTGAGTCTAGAGTGATGAGATGGTTGCCTTGCCCTGGCTGCATGGATGAGATAAATCGTCCTCCGTCTGCATTGGATGGCCAACCTCTTCTGTGCAGCATTGGCACTGACCACCACTGCCATCGCCTACCAAGTCAGAGTGGTAATGTAGCTGCCCCTCTGCGGCCAGAGCAGGGAGCAGAGGACATCACAGCCGGTCCCCACGGCATCTAAAACGTGCTCGAGGGCTGCAGTCTTCTTGTCTTTCGGGGGCCATGTCTTCTTTGCTGCGGTCCTGGGCTGGAAGCACTAAGCCCGGCTGTACTTTAAATGTGGTGCCTGGTGTGATGAAGCGGCAAAGTGATGGCGTGGTGAACAAATGAGACCCTGCCCACCATGGAAATGGTGTGTATCCCAGGAATGCATAAGTAATGTGACACGTTTAGGATGACACGGAGAGAAAACCCACCAACGCGGCCGGCAGGTAAAACATCATTTTACCTGCCCGCTACTGCACTTAGTGCAGATCTGGGAAGATTTCGCCCCCCAATGTTTTCATATCACTCCACATTGATGAAATAGCAATCAGCACAAATCTAGTCTTATTGGATTTCCTAGGGAATTTCAATACTTTGCACAGAATCTTTACAATTATGAAGCAGTAACGGCTGCTGCTTTCTGTGGACACTACTGGCTGGATAAAGCATACTGTATCCTGGGCTTTATTAATAGGAGCATAGAGTACAAGAGCAAGGAAGTTATGCTGAATTTACATAAGACACATGTTAGACCTCAGCTGGAGTATTGTGGGCACCATATTATAGGAAGGATGTGAACACATTGGAGAGAGTACAGAAGAGGTTTATAAAAATGGTTCCAGGGATGAGAAACTTCAGCTAGGATAGATTGGAGAGGTTGGGACTGTTCTCCTTGGGGAGGAGAAGGCTGGGAGGAGATCTGATAGAGATGTTCAAAATCATGAGGGGGCTGGACAGAGTAGATAGGGAGATGATGTTCCTGCTTGTAAAAACATCAAGAATGAGAGGGCACAGTTTTAAAGTGATTTGCAAAAGAAGCAAATGTGACATGAGAAAAAACACAACGAGTGGTTCGGGTCTGGAATTCACTGCCTGGAAGTGTGGTGGAGGCAGATTCAATCGACGCATTCAAGAGGGCATTAGATGATTATTTGAATAGAAACAATGTGCAGGGGTACAGGGAAAAGGCAGGGCAATGGCACCAGGTCATAATGCTCATTTGGAGAGCTGGTGCATACACGATGGGCCGAATGGCCTCCTTTAGTGTTGTTAAAATTCTGTGATTCTGTGATTTTTGCTCCCGAGGTGGGTAACTCAAGTCGGGAAGTTTCCCAGCTCAGTGCAGCCGCCG